>NW_022900944.1:36638095-36666739 GCF_012274545.1 Fukomys damarensis
CATCAGTTTTGGCATATATTCCTAAAATGTTATTTAATCTAGATTTTGTTTTGCTTTTTTCATAGAAAATTTCTTTGCTTTGAGGTTTTTAAAAAAAATTTTTTTTTTTTTTTAAAGATAGGCTCTCACTATGTAGTTCAGACTGCCCCGAAACTCACTATGCAGCCCAGGCTGGTCATGGCTCACAGTGATCCTCCTGCCTCAGCCTCCCAAGTGCTGGGATTACAGGTGTGCATTCTGAGGGTTTTTTAAAAATGTATTTGTGATTTCTTCCATCTTTTAAAAATTAAATAGTTCAGGGCTGGTGATTTAGCTCAGTGGTTCTGCCGCCTGCCTCACAAATGCAAGGTCCTGAGTTTGATCTCCGATACAAAAAAAAAAAAAAATTAAATAGTTCAATTTTGTTAGTTAACGTCAAAGGATCAGCCTTTTGGTTGACTTACTAAATTTGCTATTTTCTTTTTTAAATTAATTAATTTTATTGGTACATTTTAGATGTACATAACGGTCATATTCATCATAGGGAATTTGTACCTGTACATGATGTATCTTTTTTTTTTTAATAACCACGCTGATTTTTTGGGGGGGTGTACCGGGGATCAAACTCAGGTCTTTGCACTTCTGAGGCAGGTGGCAGAACCACTGAGCTAAATCCCTAGCTATGATATATCTTGATTCTTCTTTTTTTCTCATTCTCTTCTCCTTCCTTTAACCCCCTTCCCCTCCTTATTTACAAAAGATTTGTTTTGTTTTTCCTTTTTTCTCTTTTCCCTTCTTTCCTTTCCTCCCCTAACCCCACCCCCCAGCCTTAAAATTTCCCTTCCTATTTGAACATTTTGTTCCTATTTCACACACCTATTTACATTTTGGTCCCTCTTTACACACACATGCACACACACACACACAATAAGCATTGAAAGGAACATGTTGTAATGTTAGAGACTACAATTCATGTTGAAGATGTAACATTACTAACATCTGTGTATCCAGTATCATTACTTTCAAAAGCAAAACTTTAAGGAGAAACAGACCTAAACACATGTAAATGTGAGATTTTAACACATGACTTTCAGCCCAACATAATCAAGACCTGCCAAGGTGACTGTTCCTTAGAAACACCCCTGCCTAGAAATCCCCACTGGAGCAGGCAGCTTTTAATATTAAGATAGAAGCAACTTTGCCTGCAAATGGTCATGGGTGCAGATTCTGACTGTGAGGATTGTTGGGCGTGTGACCTGTGGCCGAGTCCCTAACTCCTCCAAATCTACTTCATCTGTAAAGTGGGCCAAGTAGACCTCACAGAGTGGTGCTGAGATTTCCATTAACATGGTATTCGATCTTGCAAAAGACCTATCTCCTTATTTCCTATATATCTTTCATTTTGCTCTTTATTTATTTTGAAAAACCATGTATTTTTATTAAATTCATTGGTACTTTGATGAATGTAACTGTACTGTATACCTAAAATGTACCAATAAACTCAATGAGAGAAAAAAAAGTTTATTGGTACATTTTAGGTATACAGTACAGTTACATTCATCATTGGGATCTTGCACCTTTACATGATGTATCTTGATTCTTATTTTTTCCTCATTTCCCTGCCCTCCCTTCACCCCCTCTACCCTTCCCTATTTACAAAGACTTTGTTTCCATTTTTTCTTTTCTCTTATATTTTCCTTTCCTTTCTTTCCTTTTCCACTTCCCCTACTCCTTTAGACCTTTTCTTCCTATTTCACATTATCAATTATACCATTTGAACCTTATTTACACTTTTAGTTTTTCACATCAGAGAAACTATTTGGTATTTACACATGTGTGTCTTATTAATTTCACTTAAGAATATGGCCTCGATGTGCATCCATCTAGCTGTGTCTCTAGTTTTTCATTCTTTAATGCTGAGTAGTACTCCATTTTATAAAAAACCCACATCTTCTTTATTCAGTCTCCAGTTGATGGGCAGTTGGGCTGTTTCCAAGTTTTAGCTATTACAGTCTGTGTCGCTATAAACATGGGTATGCATATATCACTGTGGTATGATTCTTTTAATTCTCTTGGGAGATACCCAGCAGGGGAATAGCTGGGTCAAATGGGACCTCTAATCCTAGTTGTTTGAGGTATCTCCATGTTGATTTTCACAGTGGTTGCACCAGTCTGCACTCCCACCAACAATGGAGAAGGGTTCCTATCGCCCCATAACCCCACCAGCATTTATTATTGGTTGATTTCTTGATAGCAGCCATTCTTTCTGGGGTCAGGTGGAATCTCAGTGATGTTTTCATCTCCATTTCTCAAATGACCAGTGATGTTGAACATTTTTTCATATGTTTATTTGCTGCTTTTACTTGTTTGTGTGAGAAATTTCTGTTCATTTCAGATGACCATTTTTGAATCCGGTCTTTATATTGAGGGGGTCTGTGGTTTTTTTTTTTTTTTTGAGTTCTTTATATATTCTAGATAGTAGTCCTTGTCTAAGGAACAGCTGGTAAAATTTTTCCTACACTGTAGATTGTCTCCTAGCTATCCTGGTGGTAGAAACTATGTAGTATTTAAACCCATGTGTTTGATTTATTTCACTTAACATTATGGTCTCAAGGTACATCCATTTCCCTTCAAAGCACGTTTATCCTTCGTAGCAGAGCAGTACTCCACTGTGTGTAAATACCACATTTTCTTTATCCATCTGTTGATGGACATATAGGCTGCTTCCAAGATTGAGCTGTTATAACTGTGCTGCTATAAACATAAGTATGCATATATCACTGTAATGTGATGTCATCACTTCGTTTGGGAAGACACCTAGCAGGGGAATAGGTGGATCATATGGAACTTCTGGTTTTAGCTTTTTAAGGAATCTCTGTACTGATTTGGACATAGGGAGCATAGATTGAGTTAAACAGTTTTCATGTCTGCAAATAGACATACTGTTGATTTTTCTAGACTTTTTGTGTAGGCTGTGAGTCAGTCTGGACAGGAATTGAAGTGAATTTGGGGTGGTTGATCCTATCTTTAGTGTACTAGAGGCTTCAGATTCCTCTAGCAAAATGTGCTTCTGCTGTGAAGGCTTTTCTCAATGCCCAACCTACCCTTGACTTTATACTTCCTTTTTGCACTAACTCAGACTTCTCTGCATGCTCTTGCTTCCATCTGTTCCCTCTCAGTGGTAGTCTCCTCTTGTCATGTGATGCTTCTTACCTAGGTTGTGGCAGATTGATATTCTCTGTTGTTCTGACTGTGCCTTGGTATTTAGCAGGCCAGTGTCTCTGGATCTCAGGAGTATGATCTTTTTAGTGCTCCTGTCCCTCCCCCAGTGACAGATAGTTCTGAGCCCATCATGTATTTTGCCTCTCCCTGAGGTGTGACTGCTTTGTAGTATTTTCTTCCCAGATCTGCACTGGTAGTACAGCAGTGCCTAGGCATGAGTATGAGTTAACCTTACTTCCCGAAGCCCTGAGTTTTAGTTTGTTTTTTTTTTAAATAGGGGAAGTGGGGAGAAGTATCTAAGCAGACAAGGCTTCGTGCCCTTTCTGCAGCAGCTGCCACTCTGCTCCTGAAAGATTTTTCTTAGGACCTCTGTCATATTGTCTGTGAGAATGCATGACAGGCTGTAGAGAGAAATGTGCAGAGTTTGAACTACCTGTCCTTCTGCAACCATGTTCTGTCACCAGCCGATACTCAGGCTGTTAGCAGTCCCACGAGTCCTTCTTAACTGGTATTCCCTGTCCCAAGAAAACAAGCACTTACATTCCATGTCTCCCTACAGGCACTTGTCTCTGATTTTGAGGCTAGGTAGTGTTTCCTCGACTTCAACTCTTTGATGGATCCAAAAGAATCATTAACTTACAATTCAGTTTTTTTTTTTTAATTTGTAAGGGCACGAAGGGCAATCTTTCTAGTTCTCTACTTCCTAAGTGGAGTCTAGAAACCTGATCTTGCTTTTTATCCCTACTATCTTTTACTGAATGGGTAGACGAGTATTGTCCTGGTTTTCACACCTGTTTAATTATTAACAATACCTCCTTTCACTCAAGTGTCTCTGTTTTAATGACACATTGTGTGATCACCCTGTCCATTGGTCCTTTGTGTTTGAAAATATTATACAATGAAGTTTAGCCCAGAGCAAATGTCAGGTTTTTCCCCTAGATAAAAAGTAAATATTGAAGAATGTTTCTGTGATACTCGAAAGGACACAAGGAGAAAGGTATACTTGAAAACTATATCAACAAATCTAATGTATAGACTTTGGATCTTTTTTCAACTCAAAAATACATTTTGTAAACCATCAAGGACATCTGAACATGACCTAAGGATTAGAAGATATTAAATACTTTTTGTTATTTATTTGTTTACTTTTGTACCGGGAATGGAATTTGGGACCTTGCACTTGAGAGGCAGGTGGCAAAACCACTGAGCTAAGTCCCCAGACCAAGAATTATTGTTATTTATTAGATATTGCAATGGTATTATAGTTAGAGTATTTGTTTTTAAATTTTTATTTTTCAAAGAGTACATTTTGATTAAGTGGTATAATGGCAGGGATTTGTTTTAAAATACTTAAAAAAGAGACAAAGATATTATCAGAAACAACTTTTAGCATGATTATCTTACAACTTGAACTGGTAAAGTAACATATTATTGTGGGGTAGATCAGAGGCCAGGCAGCCATGCATACAAAATTTATTTGAAAACTTCCTGCTTCTGTGATTATTTAGTAAACCAGATCATCTGTAAGATGATTGATACAAGGGGGAAGAGAGATGGAATGCTGTGGTTTCAATGTAGTTCAGTCCTGCAAATCCACACTGGGTCAGAATAGAGAAAGGACCTAGTAGATGTCCCATTAAACCTGTCTCCAGTTAATGTCTATTTCATGCAAACTTATTTGAGAAGGGGGAACTGTACTTTTTCTCCATTTCCCCAGCTTCTCACTGTCTTTGTATTCTCCCCTATCCATCATATGGGGAGTCAAATACCTTGAGAAGGGAAGTAAGGCTGTAAACTCCATGAGGGCAAGAACTGTTCATATCTTGGCCTAGTACCATTATTGGCCTATAGCAGACATTAAGTAAATACTGTACGAAGAAATGAATGAATGTTGCAAATTTGCTGCTTGTCAGAAGGAACCTAATATTGCCTTTGTTGAACTGAATGTAACAAAATTGAGAAGATTATTTTACAGATTGTGTCCTTGTAATGTTGGACCTCTTCAAAGTCTTTGGAAGACATCCAGATGGACAGACTCAGCCAAAATGATGTCTGTGACCAGGCAAGTGAAGCCAAAAGGAAGTGCGACTTAGGACTAGTAGAACAGTAGAGACTTATGTGTGCCACCTTCCTCTCAAATGTATCCATAGAAATGATTAATCCTCTAGAAGTCCCCATACTACATGTCTGTGAAGAAATCAGGAGACTGTAATACCTTGTCCACAAAATGTTTGAAAGACAAGTACGCTTAGATAAATGGGAGTAATTAATCATTGTGCTATTTGTTTTGATGAACATGAAAGAGTGACAAGTTAATAATAAATCTCCAGCTTGTACCAGGAAGGTGGCTAAGGAGGCACCGTAGTTTAATTTACATCTTTGGAAGGCACCGAAGATTTAATAATCTCCCCGTCTCATACATCAAACCAACACCCTTGAGGCAGAAAAGCAAAGAACTTTAAACTGTTAATCTGAGAAGCAATAAAATCCTGTCTTAGGCCACGAATAAATTGAGTTTCTGGTGGTCTCAATAGACCCCTAGTACCTGTGATTTATTCAGATTCTAAAGCTACTCAGGATCACTGCAGCCTCGCCAGACTGAGCAAGCTGAGAATGCCATGGGACTTGCCATAGTCAGAAGGTCTAGACCAAGGGCAGTGGCTGGTCTTAGACATACCCAATAATTTATTTTACCTTCTTGGTCAACTCCAAATAATTATGGATCACAAACATGAATTTGAGATTGAGTTCTAAGTGTTTATTTTGAGTTTTAGCCATCTTTCCGCTTGTATAGTGCTCATTTTTTAAAAGATCGCATGCTGTTTTTAAGTTTTATAATGTAGATTTTTTTAGAAAACTGGCTAGAGAAACTGGAATACTGAAAGAAGAAATAACCTTTCAGGATGTAATGAGCTATTTGTGAAACCTAAATCATTTTTGGATTTCCAATTCTTCATTTCTTTCTTTCTTTCTTTTTTTTTTTTTTTTTTTTTTTTTTTTTTTTTTTGTATCAGGGATGGAACTTGGGTCGTTGAGCTTACAAGGCAGGCAGTGGAACCACTGAGCTAAATCCCCTGCCCCAATTCTTCATTTCTTAAGCATCTACACTATGGGGTATATGGATTTTATTAATTTGGAAAACATTCCCTTTATTGATACTGATAAGCAAAACATCATCTTTCTTTTTAAAAGAATAGGCCATCGTGGTTTCAGAGAAAAGAACAGGTAGAGTTATGTGCATTTGTAGTATGTTTGTTGCTCCAGTTTGTCATGATATAATTTTATAAAGCAATTGGATTGTAAAGTATGACATCTGCACATATTTTTACTGTAATTTCAGTGAATAATTTGTGATATATAATGTACTGTTCTACAGAATGAACAAAAGATCCTAGGTGATGGTGAACCTATGGCACGCATGTTACCGTGTTTTTCTATTAAGACAAAAGATGTTAATGTATGAGTTATTTTTTCTAATCTAAAACCTCAGTACTCAGGTATAATTGCAATGTTGGGACTTTATAATAAACAAATGGACTTTAGGTTCCAGTTTGGGCACTTGGTCTCTAAAAGGTTTGCCATCACTGTTCTAAGTGGTTGATATAAAAATAAGCCAATTCTCTTCCTCCCTCCCTCCATTCCATAGGACTTGAAATCTAAGCTGTAAGTTAGGGTAGCATTTTGCAATGTCTTCTAAGGGTGCACTGACTGGCATAGAATAAGTATTAGTCTATAACTAGCTCTTCTAACCAATTTAGCATTAAGGAAGTACTTATCATCCCAGATATTCCTGTGCTGATCAGGCCTGCTTGTCTCTGAGATGGGTTGGGTTTTCTTGGTCAAGAGTTCAGGTAGGAAAAGCCTTATGGGAGAATCTCCTTCAGTAACTAACTTAGCAAATATCTACTGAGTGCTCAGTATGTCAGACACTGCCTTTGGTCTTGAGATGAAGAGCATGGAAAGACAGAGGCAAAGAGCACTGCCTCAATTTCCTATAGCGACAATAAATTTCCACAGACTCAGTGACTTATGACAACACAGACTAATTATTTTAATCTTCTGAAGGTCAGAGTCTAAGATCTAATGGTTAGCAGGGCTGTCTGGTTCTTTGTGAAGGATCTGGGAAGAATCTGATTACTTTTCCTTTTCAGGTTCTATAAACTTGGCTCGTGGTCCTTTCACCATCATTTTAACTCTTCTTTTGTCACATCTTCTATCCAGTCTGATCTCTTACCTCCCTCTTATGAGGATTCTTATGTCCACTTGAATAATCCAGGATAATCTTCCCACCCAAAGCCCTTAATTAATCTGAAAAGACCCACTGTCCGTGTAAGGGAGCATCCACCATTCCAGGAATGGGGATGTGGGTGGTTTGGGGCAGCTATTACTCAGCACAGGTTTGGGCAATGGAAGCTCTGTAACTCTAATTTAATGTGACTGCTAAGTGAATGAATTAACTTTCTGAATCTCAATCTCCTTATCTGAAAAATGGAATAAACAATACCTATCTTGTAGGCTTGCATAAGGATTAAATGCCCCAAAGCAATTAGCACCATGTCTGACACTATGACAAGTTTAATGAATGGGAAACTCATGAGTTATTGTTATTATAATTCAGTGATAAAAGGGCACAATCTCACCTCTTTGAGGACTGCTGAATCTAGTGGAGAAGATGAACAGATAAACAAAACACTGAGTCAGTGGGAGGCAGTGTGGCAAGGGCTATATTTGTCTCAGACCACAGGAATCCTCCTCATATGACTTCAATCTGTCTTTTCTAGAAGATTGCCTAACACTTAAGTAAAGGAAGGCAAAACACCAAAGGTTGTCTGAAGCTATGGCTGGCACAAAATGCCAGGTGTTGGAAGGTTGCATATTGTAATTTTGATGCGGTCGTGTCTTTTCTTCTCAAACTGTTTCCTGGTTGTCAACTTTTCTCATTGATGGGACAAAATATCCAGCACTCAAAGTTAAAGGAAGGAATGTTTATTTCAGCTCACGGTTTGTAGGGGTTTCAGTCCATAGTTGGCTAGCTCCAAGGCAGGGTGGAATGGCAGAGGGGCATCACCGAGGAGAAACTGTCCTGACAAACAGGTAGGAGACAGCAAAGTAGCAGCAGGCCTGCCTTCTTTTTGTCTCTTTGTATTCCATCCAGTCTACAAACCTATTGATTGGTGCTACCCCCACCCAACGTGGAGCACCCTTAATCCCAGCATCACACCCTTAATCCACATTCACGCACTCTTATCCAGCCACCTTTGAAGCTCCCCACCCATGGCCATATGAGGCTTTGGGGAACATCTAGGTACAAGCCATAACATGGGTCTTGTATTATGTTAACTCTCTCGGGTTTAGGGCATATGCCCTCTATATGTTAGAGCTGTAGAGGGCTAAGACTATTGGGTAGTGAAGGGAGTCTGAAAGAGAACTGAGAGTTTACCCTGTTTCTCTTTCCTTATCCTTCCTCCCTCTTCCCAACCCTTCTCCAAGGGGAAAGAAGGCCAACCTGAGTGAAAACATTCCAGGATGCTAACTGGGTCAAGTTTTCTGGTGAGCAGAGTCCTTGCGTATGAAAACTTCAGCATTTTATGTGGGTAACATTTAGTGCCTCCTATATCTATGGCTTGAATGGTGAGGTCTAGGGTCTACTCTCTTCCTTCTGTGGAGCAGTTGGCTTGAAAACCAGTTTTGTATATTCTGTCTGTCTTGCTTCCTAATTTGATCTTCATCCTGCTTGACCCTGTAGCAACATGTGACACAGATTCTTCACTTGACATCCCAAACCCCACTTTCTCCTCTTCTCCTGTCTCATGACTGTTTCACAGTCATCTCTGCTAGATTTCCTATTTCCCTGACTTAGTATTCGAATACCGCAAGGCTCAGTCCCAAGACCTCTTCTCTCTTGAATCATTGCATTTTGTGGCTTTAAATATCTTATATATTGATATATCAGCATTTATTTTCTGTTGCTGCTGTAACAAGTTATCATAAGTTCAGTGACTTACGACAACACTAATTTATGATCTTACAATTCTGTAGGTTCAAAGCCTGACAGGTCTCCCTGGGCTAAAACCAACCTGTCAGCAGGGCTGCATTCCATGTGTTTTTCTTTCTTTTTATTGAGTTTATTGGTACAATCTAGGTCTACAATACAGTTACATTCATTAATGGGACCCTGTACCTTCACATGACAGTTCTTGGTTCTCATTTTTTCCTTTGTCCCTGCCCTCCCTTCACCCCCTCCTCTCCTCCTCATTTACAAACTCTTTATTTCCATTTTTTCATTTTCTTGTTTTTTTTCTTTTCCCTTATTTCCTTTCCCCTACCCTTCCCATGCATTCCTTTTTGGATGCCCTAAGGGAGAATTCTTTTCCTTGTTTTTTACAGCTTCTAGAACCTGCCTGCATTTGTTCCTTAGTTGTGGCCCCTTTCTATTTTCAATGCCAGCAAAGTCTTTTTCCTCTTATCTCCTTTGATCACACCTGAGAAAATTTTTCTACTTTTCAGAAGCCATATGATCAAGTTAGATCCATCCAGATAATTGAGGATAATCTCTTAAGTCAAAGTCAAGTGGTCTATCATCTTGATGTATCCTACTACTGATGGTATACCCTTAATCATGTCTGCAAAGTCCTTTTTGCTATATAAGGTAATATGTTCCCAGGTGCTGAGGATAGAGCATGGACATCTTTAGAGGAACATTAATCTGCCTGTCACAATGCCTAAATATGGTGTCTGTCTCCAGCCTACACCATTTTCCTATTCAGACAAATATTTGGCATTTCCATTTGGATGTTTAATGGATATCTGCAGCTCACTTTGTCCAAAGTCAGCTTTCTGAGAAACATGCCCAAAACCTGCTTTTTTCACATTCTTCACCATGTCAGATGACGAAACCTCTGCCCTTTAAGTGGCTCAGGCCAAAACTCTAAGCATTACCCTTAGCTCCTCTCTTTTGCATCTAGAGATAACTGTCTCTTTTGCACCTTCATTAAGTCCTGTTGTCACTACTTTTAAAAGACATCCATAATACGATAACTTTTCACCTCCTTCACTGCTGTCACCCTTGTCTCAGTGACCCTCATCTTACATCTAGATTATTACAGTAGCTTCTTAACTGGTCTCTGTGTCTTTGTTTGCTCTCTTTCATTTTGTTTTCAACACAGTAGCCAGAGAAATCCTGTTAAGATATAAGTTGGATAAAGTACATTTATCTGTCTAAAAACCAAAGATGATTTCCCATGTCATCCCAGAGTAAGAGCCCACATCCACAGCATGACCTGCAAGGTCCTGAATGCTCCATTTCCCAGACTCTCACATTATGTCTTTGATCTTCTCACCTCTCTTCATCTTGCTCATTTCACTCTGCCACAGTCGCCACCTTACAGTTTCACAAATACTGAAAGCACATTCATGCCTCAGCTCACATGAGCTGTTTCCTGTTTGGAAATCTCTCCTCAGAAAACCACATGGTTGACATGCTTATCTCCTCCAAATGTTTGCTCAAATGTCATCTTAGGGTGGTGTATCAGTCAGTGCTTCGTAGAGAAAACAGATTTAATACAAGATATACAAATATATAAGAATTTACAAGATTGGCTTACAGTGGCTGCCCACAGATAGGGGTGTGGAAGAGTGCAACAGTTCTGTCTGTTCACGGGGCATCCAAAGGATCTAGTCAAAGGCCTGGAGCTCAATGTAATGTCCCATGCAAGGAAAAAGGGTCTGTGATGGAAGGCTGCAGGGTTAGTGCTGGAGGCCAGGAGACTATGTCCAAGGTGAAAGTGAAGACTGGAGCCCCTCTGAAGAAAACAGAAGCAATCCTCCCTTATTCATTTCCCTTTTCCACCATTCTGGTGATGATTCTCCCTAGGATGGATCTTCCACACCCAGAACTATGCTGAGCCAGTTTAGTTGGGCGTTACTTACTCACATTGACGCAACCAATCAACCATCATAGGGGGCCCAACCGGAAACCCTATTTAAAGTTTCATTGCCCTCTGCATTGCTCTTTCCTGCTTTATTTTTCTTATATTTTATAATTTACATATTTATCTGCTGTGGTCAATTCCCATATGGGTAATCCTGTGTTCACTCCTGTATCTTCTATACCAAGAATAGAATTTGACCCACAGGAGAAAAAAAAATGAGAACATGAATGAATGCATGAATTCTCCCTAGCATCCTTGACTGTTTACCAGATTTGTCCTCCTTATTCAGAAGAATTAAGATCAAACTTGAATTTTGGAAAGCTGGAATGAGCAATAAATACACCCCTGGCCAGCTTTAGTTTTAAAACCAGGATTCTGGAAACTCACTTGTTTACTGTAACTGTTTCTACTGCAGAAATAAGTTAACTTGCACACTTGTCCCTTAATGCCTAGAATGAGTAAAGTTGAAATAACATTTAATCATTGTCCATAATTTCTGACTCACGTGTGTTAATAAAAGGATTGGATGTTCCTCCTCAATCACCTTGTCACCATACTAAGAAGCAGGTAGTTGTAATGCCAACAGTATGGCTTGGAGTGTGCTATTTTTGTTTTATTCTTAGGAGTCCATAGCTTAGGGATTGGGAAAAAGGACAAATTTTAACAAAGGATTTGAGAAAACAAAGCATTCTGAATTTTGTTCTCAATGTAAACAATGAATATGGAAACCTTTGTTGTGGAAAGCAAGAAGGAAGAAAAGGAATTAAGTGAGTTGGAAGGGAAAGACTTCTCTGTGTTTTTTCAAGATCGAAAAAGCTGATTTCATGAAAAGGATATAAGAAAACAGAAAGACATCCCTTGTTTCTGGGTAGGGAGAACCAATATAGTGAAAATGGCCGTATTTCCAAAACTGCTATACAGATTCAATGCAATCCTGATTGAAATCCCAACAGTATATTTCACTGAACTAAGAAAACAATACAAAAATTTATTTGGAACCAGAAGAAACCTAGAATAGCAAAAGCCACTCTAGACAACAGAGACATATCACAATCCTCAACTTGAAACTATACTACAAAGCCACTGTGATAAAAATGGCATGGTACTGGCAAAGAAAAAGACCCGAGGATCAGTGGAATAGATTGGAAGATGCAGAAATAACTCCAGACATACTCAGCTACTTCATCTTTGAAAAGGAGCCAACCATCCTCACTGGAGGAAAGATATCCTCTTCAATAAATGGTGTTGGAAAAACTGGCTTTCAACTTGCCAAAGATTAAAACTAGACTCCTATCTTTTACCATAACCTAAACTAAAATCCAAGTGGATTAAAGATCTAAATATTAAAACAGAAACACTAAACTTGCAGAAAGATAAGTTAGGTAGAATTCTTAAAGACATTGACATAGGAAAAGACTTTATGAATACATCCTCAGTAGCATGGAAACTAGCACAAAGAATCAACAACTGGGATCTCATCTTTTTAAAAAGCTTCTGCACTGCAAGAGAAATCACCAACAGAGCTAAGAGACAACTTACAATGTAAGAAAAAAATTTTATCATCTGTTCCTCAGACAAAGGACTATTATCTAGGATATATAAAGAACTCAAAAAAACCAGAACCCCAAATATAGAGACCCTATTTAAAAATGGTCATCTGAAATGAACAGACATTTCTCAAACAAGTAAGTAAAAGCAGCAAATAAACATATGAAAAAATGTTCAACATCACTGGTCATTTGAGAAATGCAGATGAAAACAACACTTAGACTCCACCTTACCCCAGAAAGAATGGCTGCTATCAAGAAATCAACCAATAACAAATGATGGCAGGGCTGTGGGGAGAAAGGAACCCTTCTCCATTGTTGGTGGGAGTGCAGACTGGTGCAACCACTGTGGAAATCAATATGGAGATACTTTAAACAACTAGGATTAGAATTCCCATTTCACCCAGCTATTCTACTGCTCAGTATCTTCCCAAAAAGAACTAAAAGAATCATACCACTGTGATGTGTGCTCACCCATATTGATAGTGGCACAGTTTGTAATAGCTAATACTTGGAAACAGACTAATTGTCCATCAAATGGAGACTGGATAGAGAAGAGGGAGTACAGCTCAGCCGTAATAAATGAGAAACTAGAGATATTTATAGCTAAGTGGATGCACATTGAGAACAAACTCTTATGTGAAATTAATAGGACATGTGTAAATACTGTATAGTTTCTCTCGTGTGATAAAGTGTTAATAAGGATCAAAATGTATAATTGATATTGTGCAATAGGAAGAAAAGGATTAAAGGTGTAGGGGAAGTGGGGGGTAAGGGAAAGGTAAGAAGGGAAAAGAAAAGAGAAATGGAAAAAATGGAAACAAAGTCTTTGTAAATAGAAAGGGTATAGGTGATGAAGGGAGGCCAGGGGAATGGGGAAAAAATAACCAAGATATGTAAAGGTAGAAGATCCTATTGATGAATGTAACTGTATTGTATACCTAAAATGTACCAATAATAATAAGAAAATGAGCCAAAAAGCTAATTCCAGGTTTGGAACAGGAAATGTAAACAATGAATATGGAAACCTTTGTTGTGGAAAGCAAGAAGGAAGAAAAGAGAAAGAACTAGTGAGTACCAGGTTTGTGGACATAGATGGACATAGAAATAGTTTGGAAAGAAAAGGCTAATAAATGATTAAAGTATATAAAATGTAAAAATATCTGAGTTCATACTGGTACTTAAAAAATTGTTGCTGGAAATTTCTGTGGCGACAACCCATTACTTTAAAAATCAACAAAGTTTCAGAATCAATCAAGTATGAACTATATGAAATGTGATACATTCAGTGAATATTTAAATTTTAAAAATTGCAATAAAAGACATATTGCTATTAATTGCCTTCAAAATAATCCCCCTTCCTTCAGACACATCCCGTCTTTCTTGCTACTTTCAGAAGCAATTCTGGAAGTCCTCTGTTGAGTTTCTTTAGTTGCACTATTGTGGCTGCCTGGATATCCTGGATCAATTCAAAATATTCACCTTTCATGGACATTTTGCCTTTGAAGAAGAATCAGAAGTACATGGTGCCAGATCTGGTGAATAAGGACGGTGGGAACGCACTGTAATGTGGCGCTTGGCAGCAGCAGTCACTGTATTTTTAAATCGCACCTCATACAGACACTCCTGAAAGATTTCCGGAAGTGCTTCAAAAAGTGGCAGGAACAATGGACAAAGGTGTTTGAAGTGAGAGGGAGGATTTTGAGGGGGATTAATGGCAATGTGTCTTTTACTGTAATAAATTTTTAAAATGTAAACAATGCCCATATATGCTGATCACTCTTTGTACTTAGAGAATAACAGCTGATGAAGACAGTTATTCTTTTTTTTTTAATGTTATTCTTTTTTATTATGTTCTTTTTCTCATTCTGAAACAAACGTACTGAGAATGTCAGGTATTGTACCAAAAACTCCATTTCCCAACCTTGAGCCCGTGAGATAATTACCAAGCTGAGGTCCCATCGACCTCCTTCTGCATACTCCTGTCTAGGAGGTCATTTTGATGTGTCCCATTACTGATGATGTGCACTTTGATCACCTGTTTGAGGTGGCGCCTGTCAGGCTTCTTCATTGTGAAGTTACTCTCTTTTTGTGATTAATAAGCATTTTATGAAGAACCACTTTGAACATATTTAAAGATCGTGTTCTTGATCACAGTTCATTTTATTCATTTATTTATATCAGACAGACAGACCCTTCGGTTCACTTATTCAATAAATTATATATAATCAATTACTATCTTTATTTATTTTGGTGCTTGAATTTCTCAGAGTAGAAACTTGGGCACCCTATCCATCTGGTATCTGTTTGTCATACTTTTTTTTTCTTGGAGCCCTTCCTTGTTCTCTGGATCAATATGTTCAAACACATCTGGTGCTTTTCTTTGTCCCAACCCTTGAATCAGTCATTTTCTCAATGATCTGTGGCTTCTTTCAGTGGAGAATAGAAATTGGAAGCCAAGGTCAGTTGTTACTGCCATGGAGGTATCACTGCACTCAGAGCCTTTCCAGTCGTTGTTGTTGTTGTTGTTTTGTTTGAGACAGGGTCTCCCTATGTAGTCCAAGCTGGTCTTGAACTTACTTTGTGTCCAGTCTGGCCTCAAATATTCATGGCGATCCTCCTGCCACAGTTGGGATTATAGGCATGCTCCACCATGCCACCTTTCCTCTCTTAGTGGATGAAGGGAATATGTATGTGTAATACAGTATGTGTACCTCATTGATATACTAGTGTAAATGAGCCAGTAGTAAAAAGGACACTTTGAGATAATTTGAGAAATTTGATATAAACAGAATTAGATGATATCAAGGACATTAATTTTGTTATGTGTGTCAGTGACATTGTAGGTATGTTTTTAAACAACCCTTTCTGAGAGAGGAGTTTATGTGCTTATGAACACATTCTATTTCAAGGGGTTTAAATGAGATATAACCTAGTTAGAAAGGACTCATTTATTATTTTGTAAATATATATCATATACATATTCTATATCAATTGGAGATTAAATTCAAGCGTGGTATAAAATGTCTGCAATGTCAGTAGTCCTTGTGCAAGATTAGAGCTCATTTAATCTAAGTCTGTGTGTTAAAGTAGATTTGTATCCCTAGTCGAACTTTAAAAGACCAAGAAAGGTTTTGATCATATCTAGAAAAGGCTCATCTTCTGCTCTTCAGTCTAATACCTGGTCTGTCTATCTATCTATCTATCTATCTATCTATCTATCTATCTATCTTACCCCAAAGATAGAACACATAAAATATTATTGGCTTTGGCTCACTTTATACAACATTAAAAGGTTACTTATAGAAATAAATACAAAACCTATCCTCCATATTTCTGTCCAGGAATGGTTGCTGTTATCACTGGAGGGGTCGATACAGAAATAAGGATGCTGTCTTCCACTGCAGAGGGGAGCTGACCTGTAGCCTCTACAGCTGTTTCCTATTCAGCAGCCATAGTTTCTGGGGTGCTCATTAACATCCTGAGCAGCTGTAACAGTAAGCAACTCAGTCAGAGCAATCTATCAATTAATCTCTTTGTTATCAGATGTTTCAGATGTTTATTGAGTGGTTAAAACTAGGAAGAGTTTGGAAAATGGCATGACTCTCGATTCTTACAGGCACGCCTTAGCATATAGTTGTCTTACCTTCTCCTGCCATGTCCCTTGGGAAGCACCACAGCCCAGAGAAGTGACTGTGTTGGGGAGTGGTGAGACAATTAGTCTGCTGGTTGTGCACGACTCTTTAAACACTACCTGTGACTTAGTCTCCGTTCCAGGAAGTATATCCAAATGCTAGTGAGCAAGAGGGCTAACCTCAGGTCTTCTTTAACTATGGTTAACAGAGCAAAATTATTTGAAAACTTCAATCCAGAACATTGATAACAAACTAGTGTCTGGATTTCGTGATTCAGAGCTATTGCTTTTAATAAAAGAAATGAAAAGCAACTCCACAGAATTCTGAGCTTCTACAGAATTGTCCAGAGGCCTGACTCTTGCCAAAGCTGAAAAATCCCTTGGAAATCTTCAGCTTTGCACTTAATTACCACCTCCTTTGGCAGTTTCTTTTTTGCTGCTTTTCTCTCTTTCCCCTGTGATTCCCTTCTTGTTGCCAAAGACACCATCTGCTTTCAGAACACACTTACATTTTCTTTTTCTTCCCCAAATGGCCTTCTTCGGGGCCTCTGTTTTCCCCTTATTGGGGTGCTACTACTGTGCTGCCCCATAGATTGGTGGTGGCTTGCAGAATAGAAATAGAGTTGGGGGCCCAATGTGGGCTTTCTCATAAACTTGAAAGCATTCCTTATGTTCCGGCACACCTACCTCCTCAAGAATCTCAGGGACTAGGGCTTGGTATGTGATACCTCTTTAAAATATTGTTCATTGTAAAACCTCAAAGAATTCCAAAGTGTATAAAGGAGAAAGTGAATCTCATTCTCTCTAACAGCAGTCACATTCCCCAGAGGTAAGTGAATTCTGCAGAAACACACAGTAACCCTAGTAACAACTCTTACCCACACCGTCTTCTGGTACCCTTCTAATAACTTTCTGTCTTTTGGCTATGTGATGGCCAGACTATGTAATAGGAACATTTAAAATAGAAGTTGGGTCATTCTCTGTATATTGTCTGCAACCTACTTATTTTAAATAAAATCCTGGGCATCAGGATGTCAGTACACATCAATTTTCTCATTACATTTAATAATTGGTATCCTATGGTGTGAGTGCACCATGATTTATTTACCTAACACATATTTATCTTTGTACTTGTGCAACTGTATCTGAAGGAGAGCTAGAACTGCTATATCAAAGGATGTGCCACAACCATTTTAAGTATTGATAGATGTATCTATATTTACCTTAAACCCAATCACTAACAGAAGTACCACATTTTCTACTAACACTTATCAGAGATTATAATGAGATAAATGATGACATGTAAAAAGTATTTTACATAGTATTTTTACTGAATTTATTTAACAATCATAGATATTCTATAAAGGAATATTATGAACTTAATGTTTATATTCCTCACAAATTCCTATATTGTGATTCTCAATCCCAAGGTGCTGGTATTAAGAAGTAAGGCTTTGGGGAGGTGATTAGTTTATGAGAGTAAAGCTCTCATAAATGTGGTTCTTGCCCATATAAAAGGGGTCCCAAGCTGAGAATGGTAACAGTGTAATCCCAGCAGTCAAGGAGGTTGAGGCAGGAGGATCCCAATTTCAACTCCACTCTGGGTGATTTAACAACTCAGTGAGACCCTGTCACAAAATGTAAAAAGCTAAAAATGTAGCTCAGTGCAAAGGTCCTGGGTTTAATTCCTACTACTGGAAAAAAGGAGGACCCCAGAGAGTTTCCTCATCCCTTCTGCTGTGCAAGGACACTGAAAAAATAGTTGTGAACCAGAGTGTGAGTCCCCGCCGCCCCAGATGCTGAATCTGCTGGATGCTTGGTCTTGGCCTTTCCAACTTCTAGACTATGGGAAACAGACATTTGCACCCAGTTCATGGTATTTTTATTATAGCAGCTCAGTGAACTCAGACAGGGAGGTACTATCATCTCCAGTTTGCGTGTGAGGAAACTAAAGCCAAATGAAATTAAGTGATTTGGCCAAAGTAACACAACTCAAAAGTGGCCGAGCCGAACCCCAGCCCCTTTCTTATCTCCAAGCCTGAAATTTTTTGGTTTATACCTACTGTCACCTTGCGGGAGGAGCAGGTGGGATGATTGAAGATAGGTGAATTAGCCAGCCAGCCTCAGCTTAGCAGCAAACCCATGGCCATAACGACATTTCTTTTTCTGCCATCACTCTCTGTTAATCTTATCTGGTCATGGCTTTACACACTATCAGAGTGTCAGTGACCCACACTTATATTGAGAGCTCTCTTATTCATGTACCCTGTGCTGGATTCTTGATTTTTCTCTCTAGATCTGTTCTACCCATAGCACTCACCCCTGTATTCACAGGGACTATCCCCAAGGCCGTCCTGCCAATTTCTTCCAAGTGTGGAATTAAAATCCAAGTGTGCCTTACCCTAAAACATATCTGGATTATACTACCTGATCAAACCCCATTAACCTGAAAACATAATTCTGACTCTACCCTTGGAATGTTTGTATGCTAATTTGAGTGCATGAATGGAGTGACTGTTTAGAGATGAGATCACGTTCTGAATAACTTATTCCTACTGGTTTCTAATGCTGCAAAAATTTAAAGTCTGAATTAAATGTATTGAAAATATAATCTCTGTTGAGATAAGTAGATCTAGAGTACTTTATTTTATTTTATTTTTTCACAGTAGTAGAGATTTCAGCTAGGACCTTCACACTGAGCTACATCCCCAGCCCCCTTTTAAGATTTTAATTTTGAAAGAGTATCGCTAAGTCACTCGTTTCCCCGGGCTTCTCTTGAATTTGCAATCCTCCTGCTTCAGCCTCTCAGAGAGCTGGGATTACATGTGTGCACCATCACAACTTGTGGATCCAAACTCTTAGTTCTTGCACATCACAGGCTCAGAGGAGGGGAGCGCAGGGGTCCAGAAAGAGTGCTTGATTTGCTGCCTGCTGTCTCCCTCTCAAAGATCCGAGATAAGAACACATCTTCCAAGGGAAAGGCTGCTGAATTTGAAGATCTGAGTAGAACCTGGCGATGCTGTGGTTTTTCCTCAGTGCATAAAGGAAAGCAAAATTTCGAGGAAACCGTGAAAAAAAATTCTTTTTCAAATTTAATTTATTGGTATTTTTTAGGTATGAGGCACAGTTCCATTCATCATTAGGATCTTGTACCTTTACATGACAGGTCTTGGTTCTCATTTTTTCCCATACCTGTGCCCTCCCTTCACCCCCTCCACCCTCCCCTATTCACAAAGACTTCATTTCCATTTTTTCCTTTTCTCATGTTTCTCATTTCCCTTATTTCCTTTCCCCTACCTTCCCACGTCCCCTTCTCCTTTAACCCTTCCTAGTTCACATTTTCAGTTATACAGTTTGGATCTTATGTACACTTTTAGTTTTTGACACCTGAGAAACCATTCAGTATTTACAAGTGTGTCCTATTTATTTCACTTAAGAGTATGGCCTCAATATGTATCCATTTTCCTATGAACGACTAGTTTCTCGTTCTTTATGGCTGAGTAGTACTGCATTTCATAGAAAAACCACATCTTCTTTATCCAGTCTCCAGTTGATGGGCAATTGGGCTGTTTCCAAGTTTTAGCTATTACAGACTAGGCCACTATAAACATGGGTGCACATACCACAGTGGTGTGATTCTTTTAATTCTTCTGGAAAGATACCCAGCAGAGAGATAGCTGGGTCAAATGGAACCTCTAATCCTAGTTTTTTGAGGTATCTCCATGTTGATTTCCACAGTGGTTGTACCAGTCTGCACTCCCACCAACAATGAAGAAGGGTTTCTTTCTCCCCACAACCCCACCAGCATTTGTTATTGGTTGATTTCTTGATAGCAGCCATGTTTTCTGGGGTAAGATTGAATCTCAGTGTTGTTTTCATCTGCATTTCTCAAATTACCAGTGATGTTGAACAGTTTTTCATATGTTTATTGGCTGCTTTTACTTGTTTGTCTGAGAAATATCTGTTCATTTCAGATGCCCATTTTTAAATATGGTCTTTATATTTGGGAGGCCTGATTTTTTTGAGTTCTTTATATATTCTAGATAATAGTCCTTTGTCTGAGGAACAGCTGGTAAAATTTTTTCTCACATTGTAGGTTGTCTTTTAGCTTTGTTGGTGGTTTCTCTTGCAGTGCAGAAGTTTTTTAAAAAGATGAGATCCCAGTTGTTGATTCTTTGTGCTAGTTCCTGTGCTACTGAGGATTTGTTCATAAAGTCTTTTCCTATGGTAATGTCTTCGAGAGTTCTGCCTAACTTATCTTCCAGCACGTTTAGTGTTTCTGTTTTAATATTTAGATCTTTAATCCAGGGATTTTCGTTTGGTGCATGGTGAAAGATAAGTGAAAGTCTAGTTTTAATCTTTGGAAGGTTGAAATCCAGTTTTTCCAACACCATTTATTAAAGAGTATATCTTTCCTCTAGTGAGGATGGTTGGCTCCTTTGTCAAAGATGAGGTAGCTGAATATGTCTGGAGTTGTTTCTGTATCTTCCAATCTGTTCCACTGATCCTTGAATCTTTTTCTTTGCCAGTACCATGATGTTTTTATCACAGTGGCTTTGTAGTATAGTTTCAAGTTGGGGATTGTGATACCCCTTGTTGTGTCTCTGTTGCCTGGAATGACTTTTGCTATTCTAGGTCTCTTCTGATTCCAAATGAAATTTTAGATTATATTTTCTAGTTCTGTGAAATATACCATTGGAATTTCAATTGGGATTGCATTGAATCTGTAAAGCAGTTTTGGTAGTATGGCCATTTTCACTATGTTGATTCTTCCTAGCCAGGAGCAGTTGATATCTCTCCATTTTCTTATATCCTCTTCCATCTCTCTTTTCAGAGTACTGTAGTTTTCAGTGTAGAGATCTTTTGCTTCCTTTGTTAGATTGATTCCTTGATACTTTATTTCTTTGGAAGCTATTGTGAAAGGAATTATTTCCCTAATTTCTCTCTCAGTGAGTCTGTTATTTGTGTACAAAAACACTATTGATTTTTGAGTGTTGACCTTGTATCCAGCTACTCTGCTGAAAGTGTCAATTAAGTCTAGAAGTCTTTTGGCAATGTTTTTTGGGTCTTGTTTGTAGATTATCATATCATCAGTAAATAATGACAGTTTTAAATTCTTCCTTTCCTGTTGTTATTGGTTTAATTTCTTTCTCTTGTCTAATTGCTTTGGCTAATGTTTCCAGAACTATATTGAACAGGAGTGGTGATAGTGGACATCCTTATCTTGTTCCTGATTTTAGCGTGAAGATTTTCAGTTTTTGGCCATTTAATATGATGTTGGCTGTTGGTTTTTCATAGCCTTTATCAAGTTGAGATAAAGACCATCTATTCCAATTTTCTGTAGGGTTTTTGTCATGAATGTGTATTGAATTTTGTGGAATGTTTTTATGTATCTATTGAGATGATCATATGTTTTTTGTCCTTGACCCTGTTAATATAGTATATTACATTTATTGATTTACATATGTTGAACCATCCTTACATCCCTAGGATAAGTCTGACTTGGTCAGGGTGAATCATCTTCTTGATGACCCCCTGTATTCTGTTTGCCAGTGTCTCATTGAGGATTTCTGCATCTATGTTCATTAGGGAGATTGGCTTGTAGTTTTCTTTTTGGTTGGGCCTTTTCCTGATTGGGGAATCAAAGTAACACTTGCTTCCAGGAATTAATTTGGAAGTACTGTTTCCCTTTCAATTTCATTGAAAAGTTTAAAAATTAGTGGCAGTGGTTCTTCTCTAAATGTCTTGTAGAATTCAGCAGTGAAGCCATCAAGACCTGGGCTTTTTCTTTGTTGGTAAATTTTAAATTGCATTTTTAATTTCACTGATTGTAATTAGGGTGTTTAGAATTTTTTTCTGTGCTTCATCCAACTTTGGTAATTCATAAGTATCTAGAAATATGTCCATTTCTTTTCTGTTTTCCATTTTATTAGAAAAAGCTAAAATTCTTGATCAGGAGGGGGATTTATCCTGTCAGAAAGCACTTAACATTTTAGTATATACTTTTTTGGGCACATACACGTCTGTGTATATGTATATGTGTAGAAAGTTGAACAGTGTATGTGCTATTTCAATTATAATTTGATTGCCAACTGAGACTTCCCCAGTATTAGAAAATTTAGACAAATGTAACTCAAGAATTCAATTGTATGTATAGCTGAGCTAGAGTATGCCTGGGACAGAGGGGTTCCTTGAGATGTGCGACTTTTGCTGCTAACACCAAAATAGTCCTTGAAAAACCACTACAAGTTGTTTATCTTGAGCCTGGATTCCAAAGAGCTTAATTTTTCCCCCATCCCTTCCTTTATGGTTCCCCTAGTCAGGTTTTCTTAATTCTACCCAAGCCAGACCTGCATGCCAAGCTTAGTTCCTTGGAGAATTTCTGCAAAACATGAACTTGTATTTGCACCATGCATTTAATGAAGTAAGCAGCTGTCTTGAAGACTTAGCGGGTCACATATTCCAGTGAACAGCCCTTAAACATCTATGCAGCTTTTGTAACCCCCCTGTTTCTTTCTCCTTCCTTCAATCTCTGTTGTAATCAGCACATTTGTTCTCCTGTCTTTTCCAGAGCATTTCTGCTCCTCGAGGGCCCTGGTAACAGAGGCCTCACATTTTTTTTTTTGTTTTTTTTTTGGTACTGGGGATTGAACTAGGGTCCTTGCGCTTGCAAGGCAGGCCGCCGAACCACTGAGCTAAATCCCCAGCCCAAGCCTCACATTTTAATCCATGTGAATATACCAAGAAATTTTCCCAGAAGAGGTAGGTTTCATCTAAGAGAAATTCTTAACCCAGCTACTTAGAGAATGCAATTATATCTATTATATTACATAATGAAGAATATTTTATATAAACATAGATAAAAATGCTTGACTTGGTTTGGGACTTAAGCAGCTCCACCCCAATTACACAATGCCATTTTATTTCTTTCCTCCTGAAGCTCACTAGTAGGAGATAAACTGGGGTGGAGCTTAACTGTCTTCTTGTTTTGGGGGCATCATGGAATTTTCCTAAGAGGTTTGTGGCTTGATGCATTAACAAATCCCTTAGGATACTCGCTTTTCGAGGGAAATTGTGTGTGCATCTCAAAACCAAGTAATGCATCTTTCCTAACAGAAGGCATTAAAGATTTAAGTCAGATTTGGACCAGAGGCTGTACTAATGAGAAACTTGTCAAAGCCATTCGTCAGGAACAAGCCAGAGGGAGGTGGGGTCAAATGGATGAGAATCAGGGTGATGTAGAATCATAGTGTCTAGAGTCCCCCGGAAGTGACGCATCTCATCTGGGAAGTGACATCTCCCAGAAATGAGCAGGGGTGGTAGCCTGTTTGAGCTGGAGGATAGACGTCTCACCTGGCTTTCAGTTCCTATTTTTTGGCATCTCTGGATAGTGGGAGAGGGAGGAGCATTATCTATGGGAAATCTGTGGAGATGTGGGCGGTGGGAAAGGCACACTTGAAGGATAAAAGGTGGCCCAAGAGAGTTTAAAAATCTCAAAATCTTCCAGAAGTCTCTGCCTGTGCCTCTACTTAAAAATTTATATTTCCATGACCAGAGAACAGTAATAGTGGTAATGGCTAACATTTACTGGATGCTTACAAAATATAGACATACACAGGTGTATTTAGCACACATGGAAAGGTGTTTAATTATATTAAGCGTGAAGGAAGTACAAATGGAAGAAGCCACCATGTGATACAACACAGACTCACTAAAATGGCTGTAATAAAACTTCAGAAAATACCAAGTGCTGGTGAAGGCATAGAGCAAGTGAATTCTCATGCACTACTAGTATGGATTCAAATGGAAAACCACCTTGGAAAACTGGTTGGCTGTATCTACTAAAGTTGATACTCTCTGATCCAGAAAGTCCACTTGATCCAGAAGTTATATATATATAATTATCAAAAGATGTAACACGTTCAGAGCACTCTGTAATATCCCCAAGCTGGAAAAAACCCAAACCTTCATAATTAGTAGATTAGATGAATAAATCGTAGTATCTTTGTAACATGGACTATTACACCACCACACCAATAAATGAACTCCGCCTACATGTAACATTGTGGACGAATCTCATTTACTCCTTGCAGTAACCCTAGGAGATAGTTTCCATTATTGCTTCCATTTTACAAATGAGGAAATTGAGTCCAAAGAGTATGTTACTTGCCTAGGTAACTAAAAAACTCTGTAGCTGGGATTCATAACCTGGCAACTGAGTTTTAACCCCCACTATGTGCCCTGTTCCCCACCTCTAGCTGTATGAGAAGCAGGCATTTGGGGTACATGCTGCTGAGGTGGGACACTCCCAGAGGTATAGGGCAGAGCTGGTGCAGGATGGCCCCGCAAGAGAGGCCTCCAGCTAACTTTGATCACCATGTGCTAGGCTGTGTCATTAACATGACCTAAAGGGTAATAATCCTTATTGCCCCTTGCAATAAGTACTGTCCTTATGCCTATTTTTGCAAAGGAAGAAAGGAAAATGAAGATATAGAGTAACTAGGCTAAGGTCATACAACTAGTATGTGGTAGAGCCAAGATTCAGAGTCGAGTCTGGATGCTCCAGAGTCTATGCCCTTCACCTACCTCTTCTCAGTACCAACAAGAGCAGCAAAGTCATGGTGGGAGTACTTCTGCTCACAGATCTTCTGTTCCTTGAGCTATGTGTCTTGTCAAAAACAATTCTGAAACCAAAACCCCTGAGGTTTCAGGTGGCCAACTGGCTCCTGAGCAAACTAGGTGCCGTAAGTTGTCCTTGCCGTTGTCAAAGGAGGAGGAAGCATGCAGGTCTGTGGCCTTGCCCATGTCTCCCTGGAAATAAAATGATTGTTAATCAAAAGTCTCTGCATCTTCTCAACTTCAATGTCAGAAGCTATGAGAGGCTGCTCCTGGGTAGACTGAGTCTGGTCCCCTTCTAACAGCTGGAGCTAAGAGGACTTGCACGGAGGAAGGGAGGAAGCTGGGGGCACTAGCAGATGGTGGTTGTGCAAGTGGGATTCTTTAGTGAACTCTGAAATGGGCATGGGCAGGGACCTCAGATCTCTAATAAGAAGGAGATCTGGATTCTGCAACCCTCTGGTTTGTGTTTCTTCCTGCATTGCCCAGGGCAGAGGATTGTAGAATCGAATGTGCTTAGCTTGAATGTGTTGGTGGAGGAATGGGACAGCAGAGAGCTGGGGCATTGTTTACTCTTCCTTCATGCCTGCAGAGTCTCATCATCTCCAGCCTGAATCAT
The DNA here is from genome assembly GCF_012274545.1 of Fukomys damarensis. Classification (NCBI taxonomy): domain Eukaryota; kingdom Metazoa; phylum Chordata; class Mammalia; order Rodentia; family Bathyergidae; genus Fukomys; species Fukomys damarensis. Next base: position 36,663,644 of record NW_022900944.1, read on the forward strand.
TGCTGTAGCCTCTACCAATTCTAGCTGTTCTCCTCCCTAGTGGGCCATTGTTACCACTCCGAGGAAATGAGTCCTTGCCTGATGTTTCAGCTTTCACTTCCCTGACGGCTATGAATGTCACTATGTCTTTGCAAATGCTATCATCAGTCTAGAGAACCTCTTTAACCTTTAACATAGCAAGAGCCTACTTGTTGTTGCTGGCCAAGTTCAAGAGCATTTTCCTTGGTATCACCCTATAATTCATTGTTCCCTGCCCAGCACTTCTGAAACGCTTCTATTCATTTTTATCTACCATATATCCCTGCTGTCATGATATCCTGTAATTATTTGTCATCCTGTCTCCAGAGTAGACTGTGAGCTTCTTATGACCAGAAGCTTAGACTTGTTCTTCCTCCTATTCCCAGTGTCTAGCAGTAGCTGATTTGTGAGGTGCTGAGCTAGTGTTTGTGCGATGAAGCCCCAAAGCAGAGGTTCAAGGCATGAGCTTATCGTGCAGCTATTGAGAAACCATCTTTCCCCTCCGTCATCCCCTTACTGTCTCACTCACATACACCTTTCTTGTCATCAACATCAACACCACAGGTGTAGCTTTTTATTTTGTACCAGGAATTGAACTCAGGGCCTCACACTTGCCAGGCAGGCGCTTCGACACTGAGCTACATCCCCGGCCCAGACACTGTAGCTTGTAAGGGTAGGCAACAAGGTGCTTTCCTCCATCTCAGCTATCTTCTCCAGGTAGGTGGTGAGAAGGTGATAGAGTTATTATATCTACCACTGGGGATGATCTAACATAGAGTGGAGTAATTGTGGGAAGGGAACAAGAGCTTATTTATTCTCCATGCCTCCCAACTCCCATGATGGATTTTGGGGAATATCAACAGCTTTAATAAAATAAACTCTTTCAAAGTCATCTTTGGTTTCAGAACAATTTTAGGTTTACAGGGAAATTGAGCAGATAGTACAGACAGTTCCCTCCTCCCATGACCCCATCCCTCATCATCTCTCCTATTATTAACACCCTACTATGGTACCTTTGTTATAACTAATGAGCCAATATTGATACATTACTATTTATGTATTTGATTTATTATCTATTTAGATGTTCATATTTGTACCTAACATATGTCCTTTCTTGTTATAGGATCCCACCATGACATTAGCGGTCATATCTCCTTCGGCTCCTCTCTGAGGTGACAGTTTCTGATTTTCCTTGCCTGCTTTGACAGTTGTGAGGAGTAAGGTCTAGTCAAGTATATCATAGGATGCCCTTTATTGAAATTTGTCTGATTTTTTTCATGAATTGATTAGAGTTATGGGTTTGTGAAAGGAAAATCAAGAGGTCCAGTGGCATTTTTATCATGTAATGCCAAAGCTCAGTGAGAATTGTCCTCCATGCCCTACTCAAAGTAACTCCATGTGTGGCACCACCTTTACCACCATCACCACCACTGCCGGGTATCAAGGCTGTGTGCCAGGCTGCACCGCAATGAGGCCATTTGTCATTTTGACTGGACAGTGTTTACTGAGACCAGTGGTATTTCTTGATAAGGATGGCTGGAAGTGGGCCATGCACAACTTTTCCCAGGGATCCTTCTTGCTCTTGATCCTGCTTTTATTGTTTTAATTGGTGCCTTATAAAACCACTAGCCTCACACAGGAGGGTTGGCGACTGGGGTGGTACTGCTGCCCCTGCAAGTCACCTGTTGCTCTGTTCCAAAGCCCTAATGAACTCAGTTACTCTCCAGGCAGGATTTGTCTGGGTTGTTCTTTGGACTGTCACACTCCTCCCCCTGTAGTTTGGAGGGAGGCATTTCTTTTCCACTTTTCTGGGAAGTTTATGATACACAAAAGGATAAGAGAAGTTCTAAGATGTAAGTGTACAATCACCTTTTCCAATTCCTCATACCATATTTTACTCTATATTCCCGAAGATTTGTTCGTTTGTTTTTGTTTATATGGTATTGGGGATCGAATCCAAAGTGTTTGCATGGAGCTACATCCCCAGTGCTTTAAAAAAAAATTATTTGAGATAGGGTCTTGCTAAGTCTCTAAATTGCACAGCCTAGGCTGAAACTTGTGATCCTCCTGCCCCAGCCTTCCAGAGTACTAGAATTATAGGCAGGCGCCTCCATGCCCAGTCATTACCACAATTCACGGCATCCACTTTCCTCTCCATTGCCCATTGAACTAGTCATCAATTTCTAAGATGCCACTGCCCCAGGGGCTTTGTTATTTTCCCCCTCTCTCCTCTATATGGCCTGTGGCTAACCCTATATTATTTTCCCCCCTACCTGATTTTCATAACCTCCTAACTGGTATCCTTGACACTACTCCCCTATTTCACCTTTTTATTCTTCCTAGTGCTATCTGTTAACTATTCCTTTAGCATCAACTCTATCTTCAGAAATCTCAGAATAGGTCCTAGTCCCCTAGAGAATAATGTCCAAAAAATTTTAGGGCAAAATTCAAGGCTCTTCAGGTGCTAGCTCCAAATGCTATGGTCAGTATTGGTACTCTCATTCTGTATTTAATGGCTAATGAGATTTTATTTACCTCAAAAAGAAATTGGCATTTCCTCCAAAGCTTTTCTCCCAAAAGTCAGTGAAACTGCCTGTGCGTGGGGTGTGCAGACCTTCTCAAGGGTGCATATCTCCCTGTAGGTCGTGGCTTTTGGTGAGGAAAAAAGCTCTCCATGGCCTAGAACCTGGTGGCCAGACCCTGTCCACTTGATGCATAGTTTGTATCATTAGAAAATATCGAGAGAGAGAAAGAAGCTAAGGAGAAAAATGTACTTGCCCAGAAGTATATGTGAGTGTTCAACAAAATCTCTATTCGATTTTCTCTTTTTAGTGGCTTAAAACAAGAGCATCTTTGATCTTGCTTTTCTGTGGACCAGGACTCCTGCTGCAGCTTTCCTGGCTCTTCCAGCTGTGGGTTTCTCACAAGGCTCCTCCACATCAAGGTGTCATGTTCTCCATTCATTTTTCCACTTTGGGGGCTGGAGGTTTAGCTCAGTGGTTCCGTTGCCTGCCTCTCAAGCGCAAAGTCCTGAGTTTGATCCCCGGTACCAAAAAAAAAAAAAAAAAAAAAAAAAAA
>NW_022900944.1:36666788-36669676 GCF_012274545.1 Fukomys damarensis
AAAAAAAAAAAAAAAAAAAAAAAAAAAAAAAAAGACAGTGATCATTTTTCTACTTTGGTCACAAAATGCTTTCAAAAATTCTCCAGCTAAACCTTATCTTCTTTAAACTTTTGTAACATGGAGAGCCCCTGCCCTACTCCTGGGATGGCAATTTAAACGTAAAATTGAATTCTTTCTTGCATGGGATAGCTTGTTGTCTTTTTCATTGGAGGTGAAAAGTGTCCCTTGGGTTTGATTGTATAATACGGCTGTCCTAAATTTTAATGAGCAAAATAAATTGGCTTTCAAATTCCATCTGCCACTTGTTCACATAAGTCTACAATCTTCATTATTAAAGTTTAAAAAGTGCATGATAAATTTGTGAGATCCTCATGCACAGCTGCTTAGGAATTCAGGAACAGTCCAGACCAGGACCCCTGTTATTTATTATTTGCTGCTTGATGCTACACAGAAAGAAGGGCTAACATGTAGGGAAATGAGAGGAAAAAACAGAAACTCCTAAGAGTGCTCACAGGCAAGGTTTTGGATAAATGTCACTGGATTAATCAGTCAAGAAGATTAATGCTATCTTTGCATATTTATGAATAATTGAACCATTAGCAGCTCAATGTAGCTGTGCTGGCTGTGGGAAAAAGCACAGTCTGTGCAGAAATAGTTACCACTGATGTGGAAACTGTTTTATTTCATGAGCTCCTAAATAATGAAACTATTTTCTGAGCAGGGAAGAGGAACTGTTATTCCAAGCTGGGAAATATTCACAGATCATCATGTGATAAAAACAGCAGCTGCAACCAAACCACTGGTGTTTTCACACTCTGGGAATCCCAGTTTTCCATGGTAGAGAACATTTCAGTCTTAACCTGACTTGATAACTCTAGTGGTTAGAGTTCCAGCCGTGGAAGTAAAGACTGTTTCTGGAGGGTTTTAGCAGCAAGGTCAAACCTTGACAGAATAAGACAGTGGGTCAGAAATAGGAAGAACACAGGGGTTAAACACATATGCAATTCTGCCTTATCCATGTGCACTTAGTTATGCCCTCTTCTTCATCCTGGCTGTTGAGAAATACACATACACAAATGTGTGCACACTTTATCCACACATGCAGAAATGAGCCACTCTGTCTCTTCACTAAGGCTCCCCATTTTGCCCTCATTACTGGAAAAGCTATAAATACTTTGAAATGCTCCCCTTTCTTGTCCTCTTCATGCCGTGAACACCTATATTACTGCAGTAGGCATTATTTGACAATAAATATTCAGCAGTACTGGCTCTACTCTATTTTAATTTTTATTTCTCTATTTTCCTAACTCCTACAAAGAGCAGTTATTTTTCTTAACTCCCAACATAATTTTAGATTTTCTTGTGAGTTCGTGTCCTGCCAGAAGTCACTCCTTCAGGTTTCAGAGCCATAACCACCTCTAGAACGTCAGCCGCTAAGACCAAATCACATCAGGGTCCTCACTGGCTGCCATTATTAACCCCTGTCATTTGCCCTTCTGTTTGTCTAATGAGGCCAGGGGCCTGAGAACTCCCCAAAGCCTCAGGGTTGGTCTTATGGTGACATGAAGGTGATGGATGCTTTAAAGTTTATCTTCTGGGATTCTTCCTGAGATTCAGCTTATGGAAGACCACTGGTTCAGGGTCTGCCTCAGTTTTTGGCCCCTTTCCTCTTAAACACTTGGGTGCCTCACAAGTCTCACATATCTGCATAATAAACCTGTGGACAGCCAATGTCAAGGCCAGCATGGGGCAAGAGTGCCGGGCAGGAGCTCTGTAGTTTACCAAGGACATTCACACCCCAATCTCCCTTGAACTCATGAGTGTTTTGGAATAGGAAAGGCAGGTACTGTAGCATTAGACCAATTTTATAGACTGCGGAACTCACAGTCAGAGAGGACAGGTCATTTGTCCAGGATGATATCTCATTAGTCTGTGTGTAATACAGGCAATTTACACTGCCTGGGGCTCAGAAATGCTCAAAAAGCTGATTGTGGTGCTGCATACGTGCTGTAAGCCCTGAACTCTGGAAGGCTGAGGCAGGAGGATTGCAAACTCCCAGTGTGGTCTGAGCAACTTAGAAATAAAAAGTAAAGGGTGGGAGGGCCGTAGCTCAGGGTAAAGGCCTGAGTTCAGTCCCCAGTACTGAGGAAAAAAAGCGCAGAATATTGGTTAAATGAGGGAATGAATAATACACATCTCTGATAACACAGGGCTTCCCCATTGCGGTGCCTACCAAGATCCTGAACTTAACAAGAAGTATTTTTATAAATGACAAAGCACCTGGAAAGGAAATCATTGTGGTTTTCTTGCTTTTCCTCCAGGGTGAAGGGAGACTAGGGCCCATGGTGTGTATGTACCTGCGGGCATCTTCACCATTGTTTTACCCCATCAGGACAGTTTGGGCCCCTTTCATTCAGTTGTATTGATGACTCACACATGAGCCCTTCTCTCGAATGCTTTGTTCATCTTTTCATCTCAGTTTTAAAAACTTTTTTAAATTTGGAGATAAGATCTCACTAAGTCACTGAGTTGTCTAGGCGGGGCTCAAACTTTCAGTTCTCCTCCCTCAGCCTCCTATAGCAGTAGTGGCAAACCTATGGCGTAGGTGTTGTTTGTTTTTTCTTCTCAGACAAAAAATGTGAATGTGTGAGTTGTTTTTTCTGAACTACAACCTTAGTGTTCAGGTTTAATTGCAGTGTTGGCACTTTGGGATAAGTACGTGGGTCTGGGGTTACAGTTTGGGCGCTCGTCTCTAAAAGGTTTGCCATCACTGACCCGTAGTGTCGGGGTCACAGATACGCATCACCACGTCCAGCTCATCATCTCAGTTCTTGATGACTCTCTCCTCAATGACTCTTCCTAACTTCTTTTTTTTTTTTTTTTTTTTT
>NW_022900944.1:36669780-36676109 GCF_012274545.1 Fukomys damarensis
GGTACATTGGGGGATACAGTACAGTTACATTTATTGTTGGGATCATGTACCTTTACATGGCAAGTCTTGATTCTCATTTTTTTCCCCTTACCTCTGCCCTCCCTTCACCCCCTCCTCCCCTCCCCATCTACTAACTTCTTTTTTCTTTTTTTCTTTTTCCTGTTAATAAGGAAAGGCCACAATTCTTGGAACTTCCATTAGGCTCCTCTTAAAGGAGTGACCTGAAGCTCAACCATATGTGGGACAAAGCCGTGTTCAATAAATCATAAGCAGCTCCGTTTATCAGGCTGTTAGGGTCTTCTTGTGGCCTCCAGGCATTCTGAGACATGAAGTGAAGTTATTTAAAGACAGTGGAATGTGCAGGAGGCCGACCCTCCTAACTGCAGGCAGCAAATCCCGTGCTAGGCTCCCCTACTAAATAATGCTGGGATTTGGTCAAGTTCTTGATCTCAGTTTCCCCACCTTTAAATTGGGACTAACCTCACTACATTATTTCTTGAGTGAGCTGTAAGAATGATCTACTTTCTGACGACAGCTGTAAAAGGGATGGAAATAAAGTGGAACTTCGTACAAACCGTGGTGGTGCCATGTACTTTGCTTGGAAAATAAACTGTGGATCTGTCCCTCTGACTCTTGTGTCTGACATAGTTGACACAGTCTCGAATGCCTTGGTTTCTAAGAGGTGAATATTCACATGAAAGAATGGATGAATTGTTGTATACATTTTTTTTCCATCTCTATAACAGGATATTGTAATTATCAATTTGTAGGATTCAAATCATTCATTTTCTTCTCTTTTAGTCTGTGCATTTCACATGTCCTTTTGTTGTAGTGCCGTCCCTGTAAACTCAAAGTTGTAGCTTATCTCCGTTTTCTCCTTTATGTAGTTCTTAATTTTGTCACTCTCAGGCCCTTTATTCCTGAGGATCTAAAATTAAATTTTATCTCAGGAATCATCATCTTCATCATGAGTGAACCCGGAGGAGCTGTTTATGCAACATCACGCCCCAAGCCAAAAGCCTACCTCTCCTTTTCCTCTGCTCTCTGGACCTCTATCTTGTTCACAGATGTGCAGTCAGGGCCTGCAAGGAGTAAGTACTCACTGAACAGCTGTTAAATGTGCTAAATAGATAAAAGAAGAGAACTGAGGGTTTTCCGTAGTCCCACAGTGGCTGGCATAATCTTCTTGTCATGTTTTATACTGAGCCTCATGACTCATAGGCTGGGCTTTGGGAAGACGACTGGATTGTGGGGGTTTATAACTGACCTTCTCTAGGGGGTGGTTAGGAGGTGTCAGGAGGACTTGCTGGTTAGAAGAGGCGAGTCCCTGAGAGCATGTGTGGAAGGGTTTGTCTCCAACCCCATCTCCTCCCTTTGCTTTCTGCTTCCTAGTCACCATGTGGTGAGCATCTCTCTGCTGCTGCCCTGCCCCTCTGCCATTCCACCCTGCCTTGGAGCCAGCCAACTGTGAACTGAAACCTCTACAAACTCTGAGCCAAAACAGACCTCTCCTCCTGCTGTATTGTGTCTCAGCAACATAGAGTGAACATGGAATACAGTGTTTAATGAGTCAATCAGAGAATGAGGGCATTGAGTTTCACTGCTCCTTAAATGACCACTTCCAGTACAAGCTCCTCTGAAGCGTTCAGGACAGCTCCATCCGACTATGGTCTTTCCCATTGTAACAACCCTTGTGTTTATTCAATGTTTTTTAAGTCATCACAGTGTTATTTGTCCTGTGGTGTGTGATGCATCTATATTTACATGTCTGTGTGCCTCACTTTCCTCGATTCTAAGCTCTATCCAGGGACCGAGTCAGATGTCATGGTGTGTGTGCTGTATCTGCAATTATGTAATTTACATTATAAAGTACTTTCTTAACAGTTCTTTTTTACCTGGCTACTGACCAGAATAAAATCCTCTGCCTACAGTGGTACATACTTAATGGTTGATTGGAAGGATTTTTCACTGACCTCTGACCCCTTTTAAACCTTAGGCCTTTTCTACTATGTTTTCCAGTTCTGGAGCTGTATGACACCTTCTTGTTGTGAACCAATCCCTGACCCTGGGTGTTTACATCTGCCTCGTGTACTTCACCAAGTGCCTGGTGTCTCCCATTGACAAGAGTTTCTCTCTGGTCCTCCTCTTGACAGTTCATCACTGGCAATGTAGTCCCGTTGGCGGTCCCTGGATTTGTGTTTTTTAAGAATGCAAAACCAGAATAAAATCTGCTTTTAAATTCTCTTCCTACCTAGACATGTGTTATGACATATGACCCTTAGGACATAGAGGAAGATATATATTCCTGTCACAAGCAAGACAATGAGTAACTAAACACCACAGCTTTTGTTCCTAGTCCCTGTTAAAGCATTATAATTGAAAGCATTAAAAAACTCCCCATTGATGAACTTGAGTCTGATGTCTCTGCTGAAGTCCAGCTCTACAAATCGAATGAATAGAAATCCTTGACAGAGGGGCAGGTATACAAGATCGGAGCGCTGTAAGTACTAGATGGTGTGGGCAGGGTGGGAAGGACAAGGGGTTCTATATCCTAGTTGGGACCTTAGATACAGGTCATACAGACCCACATCCTGCTACTTGCTGCATGTGTGATTTGGGACACATCGCTTACATTTTCTGGCCTCTGTTCCTCATTCATGAAAGGAAGGGAACAGCTCTGCGATGATTCATGGGCGTGAAGCTCTTAGAAGCACAGAAGCACTGCAGAAATGGTGGGCAACCTGCCTTCCTTCCTTTCTTGGGTTACTGGGATTGAACCCAGGCCACAGAACTGAGCTATATCCCCAGCCCTTTTTTCTTTTTAAATTTTGAGACAAGGTCTTGCTAAGTTGCCCAGACTGGGCTTGGAACTTGCTGTCTTCTTGCCTTGGTCTCCCAAAGTGCTGGGATGACAGGTGTGCACCGCCATGCCAGGCATATATATAGTTTCTTCGCTTTTAACATTTCTCTCTCTTCTAGGTCTGTCTAGATACTTAGGTATCTGCTATCTTTGGTTGTATTAACCTTTTCCCAGAATTCAGCATCTTCAGCCATTTTCCAAAGGAAGAAAAAATTTGATACCTCAAGCCAGTGTTTAATCAGCTTCTGCTCCCGGTGCCTAAAAGAAGCATTTTATGCATAATAATCCCACCCAGGTATTTAGCAGTCTGCTGTTTATAAACTGTCTTTCTATGCTATTTATTCTTCAAAACCAACTCTGACTGCAGCATAACTTCATGCTCCCTGGGCTCTGCTTTTCTGTCCTCTCTCCTCAAACTCCTGGCCCACAAATGGCTTCCACTGGTGGCTCTGTTGCCATTGAGGACCCCCCATCCCCAAAACACAGCTGGCCCTTGGCTTGTCACTCAGACTTTATCATCACAACCACTTCGGAGAATCCATGAGTTCATCCTCTCTGCCCTTCTCCATGGTCAGGGCCTATTTTACTATTTCATGGCATTTTGACTCTGTGATATTTTACTTTGTCATTCAGAGCCTCATCCTAGATTATAAGCTCTGTGAGGGCAGAAGAGCTGTCCACCCTCTTTTCTTGGGACATGCATTCTTGGTGAGACTGATCACACTCCTAAAGGGGTCAAACTTGGTTCTTGAAGATGCAAAGAAAGTCTTATTCTTTCTACATGTACGGTGCAGGTATGCACAAAGCACACAAACAAGGTTAGAGAACGTGCATAGTATTAAAACGTGGTGGGGGCACAATGAGGGTAAGAACATCTAACAAAGCTCCTTGGGACGTGCTGATGAAAAAAACAAAAGTGCAAGAACATTGCCTCACAGTAAAGAACAGTGGTGGGCACGTGGTAGGCTCCTAAATAGCACATTTTGGGGAATGCAGTGTACCTTTTAATAGCTGCAGAAGCTGAAGTTCAGAGAGCAGGAGTTGGCTTCAGGACAGAGTTAACAGACAGTAGACCCAGGTCTCCAACCTGTCCTTGGGTCTTGTGTCTTCCATTCTAAGCCACCTACTAAATGCTCAGAACATGCTTTTTGAATTGCCTTGCACCTATTAGACATTCCCACAAGAGCAAGCAAAAGAAACATATTTTCTATGAGAAATAGCAAGTGATCTCAGAAAGTCATTCTGTTCAGAGTAGTCCAGCTCATCTTCCCCAGAGGGCATTAATGATGTGTTATACATCACCCATCATTTTTTATTTTTGTACCAGAGATCAAACTTGGAAGCTTGTGCTTGCGAAGCAGGTGGCAGAACCATTGAGCTAAATCCCTGGCCCATACATGGCTCATCTTAAAAATGAAAGTCAGTTCCATTGCCTACTTCCCGTGAAATGAGAGTGAAAAGGTGAACAACAGTTTTAGTGTCTCAATAATTATTTCACAGCATTGGAGGGCCAAAAGAAATAACTAACAATTTCACTTATTAAGTAATCAAGTCCAAATGGCTTAATAAGTATTGATGTACAAACAATTCAGTGATATTGGCTTCTGTATGCCTTCTCAAGGCTGGGAATTTTATTATTAGACTCACCACCCTTATTTTTTTCTTCCATATTGATTTTTCTATGGATATTTGCCTTTCATCACAGCAACTGCTGAAAAATCAGTTTTGCACAGAGTTGATATCACTGTGAAAAGTATAATAGCATAATGTTGAGACTAAACTACCTCGGGCTAATGGCTTGTACAGTGTCCAACAGATGTTACTGTGATTTTCTCACAAATTTGAAAGATCCCTAGACGCTCCTGTGGATTCTCTCTGGTACCCTGGGGTGTCTCATTAAACAGTTTGAGAACAGTGGCAATAGACCAAGGCAAGACAGGATGCTGACTTGAGGTAGAGCTGTGGCAGGGGAGTTGGAAAGAAGTGGCAAATTTTGAAAAAAAAAATGTAAAAGTGAAAAATTGGAGGCAGGGAAAACTGGTCCAAAAATGTTGAAGAACAGGATGTGGAGATGGAGGAAAGAGGTCTTGAAAGTGAAGTCTGGAGCCTGGATGACTAGAGAGCTCCTTTGCAGTAGGTGGCTTTTGGGGTTCCTGTGTAGCACACCTCTGCTTTCTAAGCATTCCCCACAGAGGAATGCGCTCTGTTAGCGTGTTCATCTCAAGGGACTCATCTTTGTGACAGAAGGTAAGATTGGATGAACCAGGGGATGTGATGCACCTGAGTCAACCTGAACCAGCCCAATTCTTTCTCAACTATCAGGGGTTAGGACTTGTATTGGCTTCTATAGCTGCTGAAACAATTGACCACAAATGAGGTGGCCTAAAGCAACAGAGATTTGTTCTGTCATAGCTCTGGAAGCCAGAAATTCAGAATCACAGTGTCAGCAGGGATGCACTCCCTTTGGAGGCTCTAGGGGAGAGCACTTCCTTGCCTCTTGCAGCTTTGGTGGCTGTTGGTATTCCTTGGCTTCTTTGGCTATGTCTCTCCAACTCTTCTTCTTCATGTATCTGTGACCTCACTCTTGTTGCTTCTCTTACAAGGTCATTTGTTTTAGGGCCTCTCTGTGGTTAATTCAGAATGAATTTATCTCAAGACCATTAGTCTAATTATACCTGCAAAGACTATTTTTCCAGACAAAGTAATATGCACAGAGTCAGGGTATTAAGATATAGAGATATCCCCCCACCTTTTTTTTTCCTTTTTATTGAGGTTATTGGTACAATCTAGGTATACAAATACAGTTACATTCATCATTGGGATTCTGTACCTTTACATAATAGGTCTTGATTCTCATTTTTCCCCTTGTCCCTGCCCTCCCTTCACCCCCTCCTCCCCTCCCCATTTACAAACACTTTATTTCCATTTTTTCAGTTTCTCATATTTTTTTCCTCTCCCTTATTACCTTTCCCCCACCCTTCCCACTTTCCTTACACCTTTAGCCCTTTACTTCCTATTTCACATTATTAATTGTCTCATTAGGATCCTGTGTACTATTATAGTTTTTCACATCAAAGAAACTATTCGGTATTTCAGTTAAAGAAATCTCTGTATGAACATTAAAAACAGGGAATCCTAAAATAAAACTAAAAAGGAAAGTAAAAGAGAAAAGTCAATGATGTAACATCAAAATAATCCTTAATTCTGGAGAAGAAAATGGTCCCTGAAAATATTTAAATTGCTTCTCACTCTTGTAGTCTTACCTTATTCTTTTTTCATTATTTAGAGAATACTTTATTAGTTTCTGTAATCAAACCCTCGTAGATATGACCTTACATATTTAGTATGATGTATTACCCCTGTACACATGGAAAAAAAAATAAAATAAATTAACATTTCTAGACCAATATGGTTGCCCATTTCTGTACAATGCCAAGTTAACACAGTAAATTGGGATGACTTTTTCCAA
>NW_022900944.1:36678748-36742540 GCF_012274545.1 Fukomys damarensis
AAGAGACTGAGTTGGAGAGAGAGGACAGAAAAAAGAAAGAAATTTTAGGATGGAATGAGGAAAAGAAAAAAGAGAGAGAGAGAAAAATAAAGAATTTGAAGGGCCTCTTTCAGACTGTCTCTGTTCTCATATTATACCACATGTACAGCCATATGCAGAACCAAATCCCCTGGTCTCAGCTAGCCAATGGCAGTTCCCCATGACTGAGACTGAACACAGTCTACAAGGCCTAACTTGAGTTTCCCTACCCTCAGGGTTGAACTCCACTCAGTTCTATTACAGGTTTCCCCTGCCCTTTCTTTAAAGATGTTCAAAGTTGGGAGCTCAGAAAACTACCCTTCATGAGAACCTATGCCTCTGCAGAGTTGGTCTAAGGATTGGCCCAATCAGGAGGTTGAGAACAGGGCGGGGGGAGGTCGTGGGTGCTACCTTCCTTACTGGGTCTGTTGTCACGCAGTCCAGGAGGTCACACACCCGCTGGGTGGTCTCAGGCAGGCAGGCAGCTGAAGAGACCCCCTCCGGGGTCTTTGGGTCCTTGCTGGGTCTGTTGTCGTGCAGTCCGGGCTCATTAGTCTCTTTAGGGGAAATGTTCATTGAACACAAATGAGTCTCAACGTTGATCTGCTTTTTAGTATTGTAGTTAGCCTTCAGGGAGATATCCAGTTTCAGCGGAGTGGCTTTTTGTTGGGTTTGTTTTAACCTGGGAAGACTTACTTCCTGCCTGTCTCTGGCCCATCTATCTGGTGCTAAGAACGTCAATGGATTCAGGCTCCCATCATTGTGTGGATGCTGATGGACCCTGAGGAGCAGCAGCAATTGTCACTGACTGCTGCTCTTAGCAGTCTCAGCAAGGCTTCTGGTGATGGGGAATTATTTTGTCTGAGGCCGAGGGGCTGTGAGACTTCAGATAACCACTTCTCTCCCTCCAGTAATATGCTCTTTAGTCTTTAACTAATATACATCTCCTATTCTGTACACTTCAAGATTAACACATTTCTGTCCATATGCACAGCTATCTCCTATTTCTTATGTAACACTTAAGTCAAATAAGCATAAGTTGTGGATGGCATTCAGAAAGCAACTTGACTTTTGTCTTCTGGTCTGTCTTTAAATTTTCTCTGTGGGGAAATTATTTCTCTTCTCATGGGCAAACTTAGTCAGATGGCAAGACTTCTGAACCCTCTTAGCTATCAAAACAGTCTCAATACAGTTACTCAAATGTTCTGTCCAAGGTGGTGGTCAAGGCTTTTCACTTAATTCAAAGTTGCAACTTCCCTCCTCTCTTAGCTTGGGTCTGCTGCAGGCAGGAAACCTACATACAGATGGGGAATGGAAGCATAGTCACTTTCTTCTCTCTTTCCTGTCGTCTTCATTGGATTTGTTGATGTCTCTACATCTGTGCCCAAAGCTAGAGAACTGTTTTCTGCCCCTTCTATAATTGGGGCATAGGAGGCAGCAGAGGAAAAGATAGTATGAAAGTTCTTATTTGTTTGATCCTTCTGTGATTAAGTAATACAGCCTTTTGGGGAACACTTTCCCTTATCCTTTAGAGGACTTATCTTCCTCACTAGAAATCTGTACCTCCATTAAGACATGGGATCAAGTGTGTCTCGCTTTTGGCTCGTTCTTCGCTTTTCCTTGGCTCCCAGGAACCTAACCTAACAATATTGTCTGTCACTAAATAGTCTAACTAGGCTAATCAGTTAGTTAGCATAATTAGCCTGTGCTGCTATAACAAAACATCTGAGACTGGATCATTATAAAGGACAAAAATTTATTTCTTAAAATTCTGAAGGCTGGAAAGTCTAACATCAAGGTGCTGGCAGGTTCATTTTCTAGGAGGGCCAGCTGTCTGCTTCCAAGACAGCCCCTCTGAAAGGGAGGAATGCTGCATCCTTACATGGTAGAAGGTGAAAGAGTGAGAAGGGCTAATTCCATCCCTCATGAGCCTTTAAATGGGTGCCTGGTCCCTTGAAGAGGAAAGAGCCCTCTGACCTAATCATATCTTAAAGCCCCCCCCTTGGGTTCTAAAGTTTCAACACAGGAATTTTGGAGTGGACACATCAAACCACAGCACTCAGCTTCCCTTTACTAAGGTCTCTGTCCCTCAGATTTCTCTCTTGAAAAGGACCTAAAATAGACCTGCACAAGCAGTCTTGAGTGGCCCCCATCTGTGCTCCACAGAACACTCATACATTTTTTCACCTGGTAAATCCTGGGAGAGATTTCCTAACCAAGCAGTTCTGCCTTGTGGTTCTTTACTTGTCTTTTAGCTTTTCCAGGCAGGATTCAGACCAGACTGCCCTGTGCCTTCTGAACTGTAGGTGCTGCATTTAAAACTCACTCAATGGCTTCCATAAAGCCTCTTTCTGGGGGTATGGAGGAAGGAGTCACAGCTCTCCTGTAAGAAATCCTCCCTAATCACCTACTGTGGACTCTTTCATATGTTCACTGTGAAGAAGATGTAAGTTGACTAATTGGTTGCCTTTGAAATTCTTGGTGTACTTCCTATATTTGAAATTTGCTATTTCAGCCAAAATAACTAATTTAACAAGTTTAGCAAGATTTCATTTGTTTATTCAACTAGCATTAAGCTCCCAATAGACCAGCACTGTCCAATAGAAATACAAGGCAAGCCACACATGTAATTTAGCATTTTTTAAAAAGCCCAATTTAAAAAAAAGCCCAATTAAAAAGAAGAAAACAGGTGAAAGTATTTTTACAAATTGATCTTATTTAATCTAATATATCTGAAACATAATTTCTGTATGAAATATAATACTTAACAATTAGTAATGAGAGGCTTTTTTAAATTCATGTTTTGCTCTAAGTCTTAGAAATGTAGTTTTTTAATATATTTTTTATTGGTACATTTTAGGAATACAATACAGTTACATTCATCATTGGGATCTGGTATCTTTTTATGACATATTTGGGTTCTTATTTTTTCCCCATTCCTCTGCTCTCCCTTTACCCCCTCCATCCTTCCCTGTTTACAAGGACTTTGTTTCCATTTTTTTCTTTTCCCCTCTTACCTTTCCCCTACCCTTCCCACTTTCTCTACTCCTTTAGACCTTTTCTTCCTATTTCACATTATCAATTATACCATTTGAACTTTATTTATGCTTTTAGTTTTTCACACCAGAGAAATTATTCAGTATTTACACATGTGTCCTATTAATATCACTCAAGAGTATGACCTCAATGTTCATCCACTTAGCTATAAATGTCTCTAGTTTCTTATTCTTTATGGCTAAGTGGCACTCCATTTTATAAAAAGAAAAAACCCACATCTTCTTTATCCAGTCTCTAGTTGATAGGCAATTGGGCTGTTTCCAAGTTTTAGCTATTACAAACTGGGCCACTATAAACATGGGTGCACATATATCACTGTGGTGTGATTCTTTTAATTCTTTTGGGAAGATACCCAGCAGGGGAATAGCTGGGTCAAATAGGACCTCTAATCCTAGTGTTTAAGGTATCTCCATATTGATTCCCACAGTGGTGGCACCAGTCTGCACTCCCACCAACAATGGAGAAGGGTTCCTTTCTCCCCACAACCCACCAGCATTTGTTATTGGTTGATTTCTTGATAGCAGCCATTCTTTCTGGGGTCAGGTGGAATCTCAGTGATGTTTTCATTTGCATTTCTCGAATGACCAGTGATGTTGAACATTTTTTCATATGGTTATTTGCTGCTTTTACTTGTTTGAGAAATGTCTGTTCATTTCAGATGCCCATTTTTGAATCGGGTCTTTATATTTGGGGGGCCTGATTTTTTATTGAGTTCTTTATATATTCTAGATAGTAGACCTTTGTCTGAGGAACGGGTAGTAAAAGTTTTTCCTACATTGTAGGTTGTCCCTTAGCTCTTTTGGTTGTTTCTCTTGTAGTGCAGAAGCTTTTTAAAAAGGTGAGTTCCCAGTTGTTGATTCTTTGTGCTAGTTCCCATGCTACTGAGGATTTGTTCATAAAGTCTTTTCCTATGCCAGTGTCTTAGAAATATAGTTTATGCTTACTCCACATTCCACTTAGGACCAGCCACATATCAAGAACTCATTGACCACCAATAAATGGTAATGTAATGACAACTGGTAATGTAGCCCATTCAGCAATAGTCTGTGATTTCCATGGGCAAAGTTGGTGTCTGTCTTGTTCATTGCTATATACAAAAGTGCTTGGCATACAGTAGGTATTAAATGTTTAATTGAACTGAAATGCAATTGAAATAATAAAGAAATTCTCAAGGGAATCATCTAATGGCTTCCCACAGCACTTGTAGCCTAAATGATTAAATTCTGCACACAATTAGTTTGCCCACATAGTTTGTAATTCATTTATTCCTCAAGCATTTAAGCTTCCTGAAAGAGGTGATGTCTTTGTCTTGTTCACCACTGTATTCTTAAAAGCTTGCACAGTTCCTGGTATTGTGATGTGGTGATTCATGCTGCTCACAAATATTTAGTGTCCACCCAGACTCAGTTACTTTTGTAGGTATTAGGATAAAATAACGTAGTGTCTTCTTGTGGAGGTCACAGATAATAAAAAGTAAAGAGGACTATGGCAGAAATAAAGAAGGTGACATGATGGGTATGATGGGGGAGCATGGAGGAGAAGGAGCCAGTTCTGTAAAGAAGGACCATCTGATTATATCTTGTTTTTTGTTTGTTTTGGAAACAGGGTCTTGATATGTAAATCAGGCTCACCTACAATTCACTATGTAGCCCAGACTAGCCTTGAACTCATGGCAATCCTCTTACCTCAGCCTCCCAAGTGCGGGCATGATAGGCATGCACCACCACACTTGGCTGATGGTGGGTTTTTTTTTTTCAGCTTTAATTGAGTTTATTGGTACATTTTAGGGATACAGTACAGTTACATTCATTGTTGGGATCTTGTACCTCTACATGACAGGTCTTGGTTCTCATTTTTTCCCCTTGTCCTTGCCCTCCCTTCACCCTCTTCTCCCCTCCTCACCTACAAACACTTTATTTCCTTCTTTTCATTATCACACATTTTTTTTCTTTTCCCTTATTACCCTTCCCGCTACCCATCCTACCTTCCCTACACCTCTAGCCCCTTTCTTCCCATTTCACAATGTCAGTAATCTTATTAGGATCTTATGTATTATTGCAGTTTATTCACACTAGAGAAACTGTTCAGTATTTACACATGTGTGACTTATTTATTTCACTTGGGAGTATATCTTCAATATGTATCCATTTTCCCATGAATGAATCTATTTTCTCGTTCTTTATGGCTGAGTAGTATTCCATTTTATAGAAAAACCACATCTTCTTTATCCAGTTTCCAACTGAGGGGCAAATGGGCTGTTTCCAAGTTTTAGCTATTACAAACTGTGCTGCTATAAATATGGGTGCGCATACATCACTGTGATATGATTTTTTAATTCTTTTGGAAAGATACCCAGCAGAGGAATGGCTGGGTCAAATGGAACCTCCAGTCCAAGCTCTTTGAGGTATCTCCATATTGATTTCCATAGTGGTTGCACCAGTCTGCACTCCCACCAACAATGGAGAAGGGTTCCTTTCTCCCCACAACCCCACCAACATTTGTTGTTGTTTGATTTCTTGATAGCAGCCATTCTTTGTGGGGTGAGGTGAAATCTCAGTGTTGTTATCATCTGCATCTCTCGAATGACCAGTGATGTGGAGCATTTTTTCATATATTTACTTGCTGCTTTTACTTCTTTGTCTGAGAAATGCCTGTTCATTTCGGATGCCCATTTTTGAAGCAGGTCTTTATATTTGGGGGGCTGATTGTTTTGAGTTCTTTATATATTCTAGATAATAGTCCTTTGTCTGAGGAGCAACTGGTAAAAAATTTTTCCCACATTGTAGGTTGTCTCTCAGTTCTGCTGATGGTTTCTTTTGAAGTACAGAAGCTTTTTAATAAGAGAGATCCCACTTGTTGATTCTTCCTGCTAGTTCCCATGCTACTGAGGATTTGTTCATAAAGTCTTTTCCTGTGCCAGTGTCTTCCAGAGTTCTGCCTAACTTACCTTCCAGCAAGTTTAATATTTCTGTTTTAATATTTAGATCTTGAATCCACTTAGATTTTAATTTAGTGCATGGTGAAATATAGGGGTCCAGTTTTAATCTGTGGCAAGTTGATATCCAGTTTTTCCAACACCATTTATTAAAGAGGCTATCTTTCCTCCACTGATGATGGTCGTCAGCTCCTTTGTCAAAGATGAGGTAGCTGAATACATCTGGATTTGTTTTTGTGTCTTCCATTGTGTTCCACTGATCCTCAGGTCTGTTTCTTTGCCAGTACCATGTTGTTTTTATTACAGTGGCTTTGTAGTATAGTTTCAAATTGGGAATTGTTATACTCGCTGCCATGTGTCTGTTACCTAGGATGGCTTTTGCTATTCTAGGTCTCTTATGGTTTCAAATGAATTTTTGGATTCTTCTTTCTAGTTCTGTGAAACATAGTGTTGGAATTTCAATTGGCATTGCATTGAATCTGTATAGCAGTTTTGGTAGTATGGCCATTTTTACTATGTTGATTCTTCCTACCAGGAGCAGGGGATATCTTTCCATTTTCTTATATCCTCTTCCATCTCTCTTTTTAGAGTACTATAGTTTTCAGTGTAGAGATCTTTTGCTTCTTTTGTTAGATTGATTCCTAGATACTTCATTTTTTGGATGCTATTGTGAAGGGAATTGTTTCCCTAATTTCTTTCTCAGTGAGTCTGTTATTTGTGTACAAGAAGGCTATTGATTTTTGGGTGTTCACCTTGTATCCAGCTACTCTACGGACTCTGTCAATTAAGTCTAGAATTCTTTTGGTGGAGTTTTTTTGGTCTTCAATGTAGAGTATCATATCATCAGCAAATAATGACAGTTTAACTTCTTCCTTTTCTATCTTTATTGCTTTAATTTCTTTCTCTTCTCTAATTGCTGTGGCTAATGTTTCCAGAACTATATCAAAGAGGAGTAGTGATAGTGGTCATCCTTGTCTTGTTCCTGATTTTAACGTGAAGGTTTTCAGTTTCTGGCCATTTAATATGATGTTGGCTGTTGTTTTTTCATAGATAGTCTTCATTAAGTTGAGGTATAGACCATCTATTCCAATTTTTTGCAGGGTTTTTATCATGAATGGGTGTTGAGTTTTGTCAAATGCTTTTTCTGCATCTATTGAGAGGATCATATGGTTTTTGTCCTTGACTTTGTTAGTATAATGTATTACATTTATTGACTTACGTATGTTGAACCACCCTTGCATCCCTGGAGTAAATCCGACTTGGTCAGGATATATGTTTTAACCACAGTCCTCTCCCTATTGCAGCTACATGCATCTTTCATTTTCTCAAACAGCCCAAACCCGTTTCTGCCTTTACCTTTCTGTTTCCTTTGCCTATTCTCCTCCACCTGCTTCACCCGCTGCCTGGAGTCTTCTTGTATATTCTCTCTTCAAGAAGGCCATTCCTCACCGGTCTGTCTCTCCAGGGCTCATCACTCTCAACGCTCCATCATAGGACCAGTTTTTATTATTACAATCCATGACCTTATGTGTGCATCTCTTGTGTCCCACATCAGAAGTAAAGCTCAATGACATGAGAAACTGTCTCTGAAAGTTGCAATCTTTCAGTGCCTAGAAAAGTAACTTTATAACATATATATGACTCATAATTGTGATCAACATTAATTTATTAAATGGATGGATGAATGAAGGTCAAGAGTTAAAGTCTTTTGGAAGATATCCTACTTAAGACATGATTTGGCTTTCTGAGAAGAAACATTGGGTTAATGTGTATGGAAGCTATTCTCTTGGACTGTCTCAGGCACCTGGCAACCTGAGTTTTATTTTCAATTCCTTTGAGAATTTTACAGGGTAAATGGACACAAACTTTTGCATATAACTTGGTGGGGGGAGATTTGTGGACCTCCAGGAGAAGTGAAAGGACTGCGTTGAAAATTCCTGTGGAAATGGGGATTCCCCACACTAAACGAAGAGGTAAGTGTTCAAAAAGATAATGCACGAAGGTCCTTTAAAGAACTAGAAGAAGTGCCTATGGTTTTGGGAAGAGAGGTTATCCCATGGATCCCTGGAAAGCAAATTCCTTCACTGTGTGAGGCTTGCTTGGAGGTTGCTAAGGACGCTCACACTGTCCAATCGTTGCTCGTTTTACTAGCCCGTGCGCCACTCCGCGGTTGCTGTGGCAACGGACGGCAACAGCCCGGGACTCGGCCGGCATAGAGAGAAAGCTGGCGGCTTGGAGCAGGGTAGGGAGCCCCTTGGCAGTGGCGCTTGAGTCGGACGCGGGGTCCTCGGCAGGGAACTCGGTGTGGAATTGACGTGGGATCCGGGGTCAGAGGTCTTCGCAGTGACCCTGGGGTCAGGCTGCGGGAGTCAAAGGGTGTGCCAGGGTTGTCAGTTCGCCTTCTCCGCGGTTCCCTTGGTCCCTTCTCCTCACCCCTGTTAAAGTTACTAGGCCTCCCACTGATTTCCGTTCTTGGGATTCTCCAGCCAGGCAGGTAGCAAGGGACCGGGGTCCTGCCAGGACAGCAAGCCTGGGAATTGTCTCTCTCGTAACTTTGAATGACCCCTAAGGGCTCCGGGAAGTCGTTTTTCGTCCTTTCTCACCAGGAGAGGATGGTGAGGAGTGATCAACACAGCCTCAGATGTACTTCATTTGTGTGGTCTCCTCGCTGGCCTTTGAAGTGGCTGTAATGAGGACCAGCC
Source organism: Fukomys damarensis (assembly GCF_012274545.1). NCBI lineage: Eukaryota > Metazoa > Chordata > Mammalia > Rodentia > Bathyergidae > Fukomys > Fukomys damarensis. The sequence continues at coordinate 36,687,461 of NW_022900944.1, forward strand.
GCCTTTCTAGTTGCTTGCTTTGGGCTAAGAAAACGTCTCGTGGTCGGGGGCCAGGGGGTGGTCCTCTGCAGCCTGCAGACTCAGTCGGACGCTGCAGGGTGCTGTCCTCCAGGTGGGCTCGCCTGCTTATCTGAGGTTTCTTGCTCCCTCTCTCTTTTGAGGCTTGTCCTTTTCGTTTTGGAGCACTCAGCCACTGAGTATTTCATCTGACCATTCTTTCCCATGCTCCCTGACTCCTTAAAACAATTGCAAAGACAAGACCTGCCTCTTTGATAAATTTATGCCATGATTAATGTTTCACTCTGTGTTAGGTTTAGAAATAACAGCTTAACTAAGGTCGAAGTTGAACACAGTAAAAAAATATCCAGGAGGATAAACCGGCAGCAATTCAATTTAGAAACCGAGCAACTGGAAAGCTTTAATTGTGAGAATACTTAAGAAAATTTCATACATTCTAATTTATAGACTTTTTTGTCTCCACAACTTAGTAGAAAGATATATTGATTAGTTCCATTGTGTCTTTGTTCTTCTAAATTTTCTGTGGCCCTCATTCATCATTCTTCCTTGGGAATGTTGAGGTTGTCACCACTTGTGTAGCTATATGGACACAATACTCTGCTTGCATCATTTATGCCTGACTCGTGTGCTTTTCTCCAATCTGCATAGTTGTTTCAGCATTGAACTCAACAATGTATTCAGAATCACCTCACCTCATTCTACCACAAAGCCCCCTGATTGGAACAGCAACGATAATCACCCAACTATTTAAAAGGTTGTTTTTCTGTCTTTTGACTTAGCTCAGTATGAATGGTGTTAAAATTTCACCCTCCCATTTGTGCAACTCTATTGGGTCTTATTGTAGAGATTGTACTTGCCCTGGAAACTCACTAACACTTGATACTCTCACTTTTTAAAATGCGTTTCTGATGGGAAAATAATAGTTATCACTTTGATACAGTGCATATTTCCTTGATTATTAGTTAGGTTAAGCACTTTATGATTGTTGTCTTAGTTACTTTTCTTGTTGCTGGAATAAAATACTCAACAGCTACAAGTTAAAGAAGGAAAGATTTATTTCAACTCACAGTGTGTAAACCTCCACTATCACATGGCTCTAAGGCAAGATGGTACAGCAGAGGGACATCACAAAGGGGAACAGTTCATGGCACAGCAGGCAGGAAGGCAGTTGAGCAGCAAGTAGCAGCAGCAGGCCTGCCTTCTTTCTCTCCCTTTATATTCCAACCAGGCTATAAACCTATTGATTGGTGCCACTCACACCTAGGGTAGAGCTTCTATTATCCACACCCTTAATTCTAGTATCATGCCTTTAATCCACATTCACACACCCTAATCCAGCCACCTTCAGAACTCCCCACATGTGACTGCATGAGGCTTTGAGGGGACATCTAGATACAAGCCATAACAATTGTTGACTGCTGATAATTACTGTTATGTGAGTAACCTTTATCTTTACCCAATTTTAAACTTGGCTGCCTTTTTTGTAGGGATACTGTATATATGCAGGCCATTGATACTTCATATGTTATGTTGAGGTATAATTAATGTTAATATTTTCTCTTTGTGTTTTAGCTAATTTTTAAAGGCAGGTTTACTGACATGGTTTAGATACAGTAAAATTCACCACTTTTAGTTATATAGTTCCATGTGTTGGTTTGAAAATATACAGTTGAGTAACCATCACTATAAAATGATTTCACTAGCTCAAAAAGTCCTTTGTAACCTGGTTGTTGTCTGTCCTCTTTCCCTACCTCCAGCCCCTGGCAACAAATGATCTGACTTCTGATTCTATCCTTTCTAGAATAAATGGAATCATAAAATACGTAAAACTTTTTTTCTGGCATGTTTTGTTTAGCAAATTACTTCTGATACTTAATCTTGTGGCTATATGTAACAATAGTGTATTTCTTTTTTATTGCCAAATACTATTCCACTGAATAGATGAACCACAAGATGATAAACAATTGGGCTGCTTCAAGTGACGAATTTGCTGGTGATAAATAAATAAATCTGCTACATTCATATGCAGGACTTTGTGTTTTATTAATGTTTTGATTAATAACTGTGAGTAGGATGGCTAAATTACATGGTAAAATGTATGTTTAATTTTACAAGAAACTGCCAGACTGATTTCCAAAGTAATTGTACCTTTTGTAGTTTCCACATACACAGTACGAAGTTTCACTTGTTCTATAACCTTGCCAGTAGGTGACAATTTTGTTAATTTTAGCTATTATTCAGGATGTACAGTGATATCACCTTAAAATGCACATTTTAATTTGCATTTCCCTAGTGATTAATGACACTGAACAACATATGCTTGTTAGTATATCTTTGGTGAATAAATTTATTGAATTTATTTTGTGAAGTTTCTGTTCATATCTTTTGCCTATATTTTATTTGGTTGTTCAGATGGGTTCATATTGAGTTGTAAGACCATCACTATATATATATTTACAGTGAGTTTTGAATTCAGGTAGTTTGAGACCTACTTTGTTCTTATTTTTCAAAATTGATTTATCTATTCTGATTCTTTTACCTTTTCATATAAATTTTAGAGTTAAGTTGTTGGTGCCCAGAAAAAATCTTGCTGGGACTTTCATTGGATTTCATTGATCAGTAGGTTGGGGAGAATTGAAATCTTAGCAATATATTTACAGTGAGTTTTGAATTCAGGTAGTTTGAGACCTACTTTGTTCTTATTTTTCAAAATTGATTTATCTATTCTGATTCTTTTACCTTTTCATATAAATTTTAGAGTTAAGTTGTTGGTGCCCAGAAAAAATCTTGCTGGGACTTTCATTGGATTTCATTGATCAGTAGGTTGGGGAGAATTGAAATCTTAGCAGTATTGCCTCTTCCTACACAGTATATTTCCTTTTATTTATGGCTGTTTAATTTCTCTCAATAATGTCTTATAGTTTATGGCATACTACTGTTGGATGTATTTTATTAGCTTATATCTGATTTATGCTAATGCTATTGCTTATGATGCTGTTTTTAGATTTTCAGTTTCTAGTTGCTCATTGCTAGTATATAGAAATGCAGTTGATTTTTGTACATTAACCTTGTGTGTTGAAACTTTGTTAATGTATTTTATTTGTTTTAATAGCTTTTAAACTTTTAATTTTAATATGTGGTAGAGAGTAGTGAGGGAATCTCAATTATTTACATTAGGTGCTCAATTGTTCCGCACTTTTTTATGGCAGTGTCCATACTTTCTCTAATGCCTTTTGTTATTACTATCATAAGTCAGATGTTCCCAAATCAATGTCCATATTTCTTGAATTATAATTTTAATTTTTACCAATTAAAGTAAGATGGTATTCACTGATTAATACAGTCAATGTTGGTCTCGCCCTAATCATATATATTTACTGTTTTCCATGCCCTTCATTCATTCATTTTTGTATCTCACTCTTTCCATCTGGAATCACATTTCTTCTATATAAAATGCACCTTGGAACTCCTTTAGTGAAAGTATGCTAATTGCAGTCTCTGTCTCTCTCTGAAAATTATTTTTCCTTCTTTCCAGAACAATATATTTACTGGTTTAATATTGAGATTACCAGCACACTAACAATTTCTTTGTCTTTTCTACTTTAGCAAGTCAGTCATCTAACTGTTGCTACTATGAAAATATTTTCTTCTGGCCACACCCTGTTCTCTCTTCTTTAAGGGCTTTTCTTGGTCTTTGATGTTTTACAGTCTCACTGTGATGTGTTTGGTTGGTTATTTATATTTATTTTTGTATAACTTATGTATTGCCCTCCACTAAATATGGAAAATATGAAGCTATTATCTCTTTATATAAACATTGTGATGTTTTCCCTATATGCACTGCTGTAGCTGTATCCTATACATTTCACTACATTGTATTTTTATATTCCTCCAATATATATATTTTCTGATTTCTCCTTTCACTTCCTCCTTTCCTAGTGAATTATTAATAGTGTGCTTTTAAATTCCAAACATTAGGGGTTTTCCAGACATCTTCCGTTTTTGATGTCTAGTTTAATTATATTATGGTCAGCAAAGATATCCTATATGATTTCTGTTCTTTTAAGCTTTGTATTTGTTCTGTGGTTCAGGATATGGTCATTGTTTAAAGCTTAAAGATCTCCTTCCACATTTTTTGTTGTGCGGGTCTGCTGGCAACAAATTCTTTCAGCTTTTATTTGAGAAACACTTTATTTTGCCTTCATTTTGGAAGGATATTTTCACTAGCTAGAGAAATTTAGGTAGATGTTTTCCCCTTGCAGAAGTTTTAGGCTTTCATAGTTTATATGCAAGTCATTCATCAATCTTATAAAAAGGAATGTATTTTTCTGTGGCTGATTTTAGGATTTGCTCTTTTCCTTTGGTTTTCAGCAGCTTTACTATGTGACTAAATGCACCCTGATTGGAATTCTTGTAGCTTCTTGGATCTCCAATAATTCTATCTCCTTTATGAATTTATTTACATTTACTTTGTGTAATTCTTTTAGCTGTTATCCTAACCATAGTGTAATGTCCCTCATTAGTTTTGGAAAACTCTTAGTCGTTGAATTTCAAATACTACTTTATTCCCTTCTTTCCCCCTTTTTCTCCTGGCAATACATGTGGCTTAGACTATTTCACTGTGTCTTATATGTCTCCTACACATCATTCTTTTATTTTCTTCTTTGTTCCCACTTGTGCCTTATTTTAAACATTTTCTATTGACTTGTCTTTCAGTTAATTAATTTTGTATTCTTCTGTGTCTCATGGACAGGTAAATCTATCCAGTGTACTCTAACTTTCAGATACTGTATTTTTCAGTTCTAAAATGTTTTCGTAGATTTCATAGCTCTATTAAAATTCTCCATTTTCATCTATTTTCCATCTTTTCCTATTTCCATATTTAAAAATATTTATTTTAAGATGTGCTTCTGCCCCTGCAGCATAGATGTGTCCCCTTTTTCTTGGTTATCAATCAGTCATTGTGCTCATTGTGTAAGTTTTGATGATCTGCCAAGTCTTTTATTCAAAAGAACACATGGGCTCATGATATTATTTTCTCCAGAAGAGGCTGCTGATGTCTATAGTCACTGAGGAAGTTGATGTGGGTCATTGCTACCCTGCAGTTTTGGTTAGACTTGGTCTATCTCTGTTTTGTCCTTGCTCCTTGATTGTAACTTTTGATTATAAGTTTTCCAAGTCTTTGCCTTCCTAGCCTTTTAATGTTACAGAGATTCCATTTTTCCCTTCAAAGTCTTTTTTCTTTTCATTATTAGTGCCTATTGATTTTACAAAATAATGGGTTTTACCACCTATGTTTTGATTATATCCATCTTTCCTACTACCCCTCAGAGTCTTCAGTGTAGGTCTTCAGCATCCCAGTGCTTTCCACTTCCAAAACTGGCAAATACCTTGAGTTCCAGATGTGTTCCCTCCACCTATCAGGACTCTTGTTTCCAAAGCATGCAAGATCAATGGAGATTTCACCTAATTTCCCAGCCCAGATTCTTCTTGGGCCTGGCTACTCCAAGGCTTTTGATTATGAGCTTTCTTTCTCTGTCTCCTCAGCCTGCAAAAGTTCTGCTTCTGAAGATTTTGAGCTTATGCTTTTGCTTTACCCATTCAGATGTTGAACCTTTATCTAAGGTCTAGGGAGGGGAGAACTGTGTTTGTTTAGGCCCCTGCCTATACGGGCACCTTCAGTTCTAAGTACCAGTAGACCAGATTTCACTTTGCTTTTCTCATTCAGCTCCAGAGCTCTCCTACTGCCCCACATCTCAGCAAACCACACATAGGGAAACCTGGCCATAGTTCTCTAGAAATCTGTGTCATGCCATTTTCACCAGCATTAAGTATTTTGTTGGTTTCTTTCTTACTTTAAGAATCCCTCTGCCTGTGCCAAGCTAGATCCTCTATCTGTGCCTAGAGTTGGCAAATACTGTATCCCCAGTGATCTCATCTCACCACGGATGGGCCTTTTCCCTTTTGGAATTGTAATTCTTCTAGTCCATGCTTGTTCTGTGGTGCTCTATGGTGCTTTAATGTCTTTAAAAATAAGACCTGTGAGGGCCAGGGGTTTAGCTCATTGGTTTTGCTGCCTCTTGTGCAAGGTCCTGAGTTCAATCCTCAGTACAAAAAAAGAAAAACAAAACAACAACAACAACAACAAGAACAACAACAACAAAGACCTATGAATTTGCCTTTTTTTTTTTTTTTTTTTTGCAGTACCAGGGATTGAACATAGGACCTTTCGCTTTTGAGGCAGATGGCCACACTACTGAGCTAAATCACTGGCCCTATTTTTTTTAGAGTTGAAGTGAGTGTAAGGACCTGATAGTGTCCATATGTTCTTCTTAGGATTAGAAGTTCTACTTACAACATTGAGTTTTAATTATTTAAATTTTTATTTCTTGAATTTCTTTTTATAATGTTTATTTTTCAAGGTGTTTTTTCTACTCTCTTAGTTTGACTGTGAGCTGATTACCTTCTGACTTGGGAAATTATTTATGGGAAGTTCTTTAATGACTAAGATGAAGGAGTAGCCCTCTGCTAGGTACACGGGGGAACTACCTGTCCAGGGTTCCCTTAAAGAAGAGCCACGCCTTGAGGCTTTGGAGATCACAGATGATATGAATTTGGGCTGCAAATCTATTAGTTGGTTTGTGATTCCAACTTCTCAAGTCCTTCCCCCCCCCTCACTTCTTTGTTTAATGCCAAGGAAAATTTTCTTGCATTCAGCTGCAGATGATGGAAAGGTTTATCCAATCTTCCCATCTTGCATAGGACCTGGGCTTTGATACCTTTCTCCCAAGACCTGTAAGGCAGCCACGAGCAGAGGTCAAGTTTAGTGAACTGTCTGCTTCAGTTACCTACTCATCTGGCTTGGTACCTATTTTCAGCTAGCTGTTGGCCATCTAGTTCTTTACAGTCTTCTCATTCTTTGATGCTTTGGAGAAGGTAATATTTGAACTAGTATTTCTGGTGGTTTTCAGTAGGAGGGTTTCAATAAACAAGATTTCCCTATATTAGAAAACAGTGTATTACTTAAGTCACTAAATTGCCAAGGCTGGACTTGAACTTGCAATCCTCCTTTCTCGGGTTCCCAGAGTGCTGGGATTAGAGGTATGCACCACCATACATAGTCAACAAGGTATTACTTTTTAATAATCAATTTTTAGCCCAATAACTTAATTACTACTTGTAAAAAATACCTTAGAAACTTAAATGTGAAAGGTTCTTACTCTCCTCACCTCAGTCCCATTTCCCAGAAGAAATCACTAGATTTCTGTATTTTATTTATTGACAGGATCCGAATAAATATTTTATGAAATTTAAATGCATTGATTGTTCACTGTGTGACAAAGATGGAAAAATCCAGGTTAAGCAAATGCCAACTGGAGAATGTAAACATTTAGACTAGGGAGTTCAATGTTTTCTATTTTGGTAATGTGAATATAATAATTTCATTCTATATTACATTTAGAAATGTGAAAATAAATGCATGTCAAAAAGTTCTGAAGGAAACGGTACTTGGGAGTTATTATTTAACAGCTCATGTATGAGGCTAAGTTAGTGTTTGTTATTTTGTGGAAGGCACAACAATACCTACCTTGGGCTCATGTGTAAGAATGATTCATGCAATTCCCATGAAGGCATCCACAGAGGGAAATTATTGCCTGTTATTAATTAGTGATATGGTTTCTCAACCTTTAGGAATAGCTTGGAGCTTTGAGACCACCTGTCCATTTTAGCAGCAAAAACACTTAGGACACGGAAACTCTACTCAAGTTTAGAAGAAACCACAGAGCCTGTTATTGCGGAAGGATGTTGTGATTAGTACCCACTTTGGATCGATTCTTGACCTTGGGCGTGCAATCTTTGCAAGGACAGTGTCCCTGGCCTTCTTTGTCAGTGAGATTCAAACCACAGAGGTTAAAGATGACTGGTTTGAGATGAACACATTTCAGATCGCGGTGGACCGTAATAAGTCCCATCACACTTAGCATCATTGAAAGTGACGAAGTGGCAGCCCTTACCTAAGGACAAACCTTTCCCCTCAAAAGACTCCGTCCAAGATCTATTTCCTCATTAATGCTACAGAGACACTTAGCATTTGGCTGTTCTTCATACAAAATGTCTTTCAAGGGGACAGGGCTTGAAATAAGGCAAAAGTAATTGTGGGATCATGGCTGAGCGGAGAAGAATAAGTGAGGAACTGATATATTGCAGGATGACTCTCATGCAATTTAATTTGAAAAGCTGTTCAGTCAGTCCTTTGATTTCTTTGAGAATTTAAAGTGCTTTAGTTCTGTGATTTTTTTTAAAAGGGTCATGTTTACCCCTTGATGTGGTAGGAAGGAAAAGTGGACATAAAAATATGCTTGATGGAAAAGCTTGCTGAAAAGGGTATGATACTGTAAAAGTGATGATCATCAACTTAAATGGAATACCGAAGAGTCAACTTGGCTGACTTTATAAAGAAAAATTAGCATGAGATGACTAAAGAAAGCCCTTGTAATTTCACTGTGGCTCATAAATCCCATGTATTTTGTTTTAGAACAACATCTTGCTTTAATAAACTAAAATGTAAGGTTGCTCTCATAGCATTATGATCTATCTGTCTGTGTCTCTGTCTCTTTTTAGTTGCTTGAAAATCTGTATTGTAGCCCAAATTAAAAAACTTCACCTATTCTATGTTCTGCATGACTATGTTGTTGATACTTGTTTTTATTATAAACAATCCACCCAAATTTGCAACAGTGGCTCCAAAAAATCCCTAATTAAAATAAATTTCAAGGTTAAGCTATTTTTATTCATGCCTGAAAACACCAATACTCATAGCTTTTTAATTAATAACAGTGTAGTAAGCATATTTCAAAACCACAAAGGCAAAAATTTGTGTTTATGAAAGCCAAAAATTAGTCTTGCAGTTCTTTGGAATGTGGCTGGTAATTAATTATAGGTGATGTGTATTATATGAAGCCTCAAAGATTTTGGTGGGAGGTGGAATGAAAGGCCCTTATGCATTTCATTTCTGATATAATCCCTTTCACTTTCAGAGGGAATTAAGGTTTAATGAAAAGGAAAAACAGAAGGATGAAATCTAAGAATGCTAATTAATAATTTTAACTCTACCAGGATGAGATCCTATAATAAATGGTAGGTTGTCAGTTTCTAAATCGTGAAATATTGGAGAGAAGGGAAAGGCAACATACTCTTTCACAATATGGCTTGTTGTGTTAAACTGTTAGTGGTAGTAGGGGATTCTGTACTTGTTACTTATTTGTGTTTTTACATCGCTGTTTGTAATTACAATTAAACAGATGGTTTCGCAAAAGATAGTGTGTCCTTAGCAATTAAAGCCGTGGCAAGCAGCTTTTCCTCCTCCTCAACATACAATTAAACTGAATAGAATTGCACAACCCAGGGGGTTCTTCAGAAGAAAGGGTCTGTAGAGGTTCCAATAGATCAGTATTCTCTTTCCCCAGCCCTATCATCTTGACCCCTTGCCAAACTCACAGCTTTGCAGCTGGCACAGAGCTTCCAAACAAACGTGTGTTTTATGAAGTAGTTATCTTTTCTCTGCTTCCTCCCCACATCTTATTTTTGCCGTGTAGGGATTAATAGACTGTATTTTGAAATGGTGTTTTTGGAAGTGTCATTCACAAGCATTGAGGGTGCTTTATGTAATATAGCTAGCTAAATTCTGGGAGGTCAGCTAGTATATGAAATTCCTCAAGGATATGAGAAAATCACTCTTGTTTTTTCTTACTCAGAAACCTGATGTTAACGTTTGCCTGAGGAAAAAATTCTTTCATTTCAGGGTATATTAGTCAAATTTCTATTACTACAATTAAAAACCTGAGATAAATCACCTTAAAAAGAGGAAAGATTTATTCTGGCTCACAGTTTTGGGGGTTTCAGTGCATGACTGATTGGTCCCATTGCTTTGGGTCCATGGTGGCACAGGACAGCTTGAGTGGGAGCCCATGGTGGAGGAGAGCCAGTTTGCCTCATGGCAGAATGTGAAAGAGTGAAAGGGAAAGGTATTAGTGTTCTGTAATCCCCTTTAAGCACCCTCCCCCAGCGACCTAAAACCTCCCACTAGAGTCCACCTCCTAAAGGCACCTCCACCTTCCAGTTGTGTCATAGGCTGATGACTGAGGCTTAACACATAGGCCTTTGGGGGACATTCAAGATCCAAACTATAGAACAGGATTTTTATTAAAAGAATATAGAATTTATGTTCAGTTCTAGGAAAATCAATTTCTCCCTATTTACTAATTCCTATTATAACAAATTAACTGTAGGGGATTTTTAATAAAGATTCAGCACCCCACAGAGTATTTCACTATTTGAAATGGGACTTTTTGGCCAGTGGTTTCTCCCTTGAACCGGACCTTAGCAGTCAGTGTAAATGACTCCCCCTATGCAGGGGCGTTGGAGCCTGCTGAGGTCTATTCACAGATGAAACCTTGGAAATGTGTTTTGTTTGCATGAGCATAAATAGGCCCAAGTATACTTTCAATGATTTTAGGTACAGGCTTTTGTGCCCACAAGTAAGCAGTTAGTTGCTCATGCAATTAACCATCTGCACCTTATTATGGGGGTGCAGCTGGCTAATTATGCTCAGTGCCATAGGGCAGGTTCAACTGCTCATCTGCAGAGCAAATGTATTTGCAGCAAGGGACACTGACCTTTAAAAATTAGTTCTTAAATTTAACCAGTTTACTATGAGGTCACCACTCACAGATTTTTGTTTTGCTTTGTTTAGAAGTGAAATTCATATATATATATGGGGAGTGGTATTTCTATTTGGGTAAAGCAGTTAATACAGAAATGTTGGACAGATATTTTCAGTCAGGAACAAATGAGATCCCTACTTAGCTCAAATTATTTTGGTTCCTCATTTTGGAAAGCAATACATCAATATGCATGTATGTGTATGCATGAATTTGTCTGAATGAACTTGGAGCATTACTGATGTATTAAATACATTATTAAATGTATTATTTCAAAATCACTTTCAGCAATTGTGTATTATCCTTATTTTTTATTGGATAGATTGAGAGACTAACAGAATGCTAGAGAGGATGACCTTAAATTTTAGTGTGGGTCAAATTAATGGTCAATGCTAATTCATTGCATATCAAGCACCATTTAATTGGATGGAGTCTTACAAGAACATGTCCAATAGGTAGCTACTTGTATCATTTCAGTAGCTGCATCTATAAGCCTGATGACTATAAAAATGTGTAGGACAAGAGTTGAGACAAAAAGCAAGGGAAAGAACCTTGGGCTGGGGGTTGTGGAAACCATGAGCTGGTTCTGGTTCTACCACCGTACACTCCCATGTCAAAACTCTTTCCCTCCCAGGGAGAGTGGATCCAAAGGGCTTTGCAAGTCAGCGTGCCTATTTGAGGTAGTATTGCTAGGGATCGACTTTGAACCTATTGAATCAGTACTTCTGGGGTAGTACTGGGCAGTCCTGGAGCTCAGGTTACTTTAGGAAAAACTGGACTGCATATTTTTAGTATTTTCAGAATTTTAAGAAATGTTTAAAAAATAAATTCAGAATCTTAATTGTGAAATATAGCATACATATACAGTATGAAATATATATGTGCCATCTTACAAAGAATTGTAAAAGAAACAGAGGTATAATGTTCGCCTGGGTCAAGTTAGAATGGGAACATCTGGGAATTTTCTCCCTCCCTCTCTCAGCTCAGAAGTAATAGTTATCTTGTCTTTTGTGGTAGTCATTCTTGGTTTCTAATATTAGTTTATATACATTTCTAAAAATACAGTCCAGTTTTTCTATTTGAATTTTTATATAAACTGTGTTGCATTGTATATATTCATGTTTTGTGTTATTCTCTCGAATTAATGCAAAATTCATCCATGTGTTAGTCTGCATGTCATTTTAAGTGATTTGTGATATTCTGTTATAGGAATGCAATTTATATATGTTGATGAAAACATAGATTATTTCCTGTATTTCACTATTATGAATGACACCACTTTGAGCAGATTTGCTCATGTATCTGTAACATAAATATGCCCACACTTCGCTGGACTGTGTACAAGGGCAAAAGATGGGACATACATACCTTTAAATTTACTAGATTAAAAAAAATTCTTTTCTGAAGTGGTTTTACCCACATGCATCCCATCAGCAAGTATATAGGATTTCTTATTACAACACAGAAAAGCAGTGTTCAAAATTATCAGACTCAAAACTTTCCCACTTGATAGATGTGTAGTGGTATCTTGTGATTTGAATTGTATTGTCCTGGTTTGTGATGAGGTCGACCATGTTTCACATATTTATTTGTTTTCTGGATATCCTCTGGTAAAGTGCCTGTTCTTTTTGTTCTATTGGGTTGTCTCTCTTTTTCATACAATATAGGACTTCTTCACATATTCTGGAACTGGGTGTTTGTTGGCTCTGTGTTGCAGGTGTCTTCTCTCATTTTGAAGCTTGTCTTTTGATAAAACGTGTCATACATATTTATGACCAGATAGCTTAATGAACACTAATTCCTAATTGAGTGTAGTCAGACCTATCTTTTTCTTTGTGGATAATACTTCTGTGTTTAACAATTCCTCTCTTCTCCAAAATCACCTTCTAAATAGTTTGTTTTGCTTTTCACATTTATATTTTAATTCTACCTAAAATTTTGTGTGTGATGTAAGATAGGACCAAGACCCCCCTTTTCTTATATGGATACTTTGTTGTTCCTGCATCATTTATTGAAAAGTATATTATTTTCTTACTGTTCTGGTTCACGAAGAACTTAGGTCATGAAGCAGATATTAAACAATTTTAGCTATCATTATGTTCATGCCATACATAAACATGTACATACATGCATACCTATAATTAGTGAATTTATATTAACAAAAATGAGAAAAATTATATTCCCATGCACTCATCACGTGTCTTCAACAATATTGCGATTGTGATTTCATCTAATCTTGCCTTCATCTTCCACCCTTTGAAATTTTGCTAAGGTATTTTATGGCAAGCTCCAGATTGCCTATCTTTGTACAGACAAGGATTTTTAAAAAATGATAAAAATTAGTACCTCTACAAAATTAAAAGGATTTATTAAAGCATCTAATACAAAAATGTTCCGTTTTCCTGATCATCTCTGAAAAAAAATTTTTTTTTTTGAGAAATGCTCTTGGTTTGAGCAAACCACTAACCAAAAAGATCTAAAAGTTCCATTTGGTTTGTATTCTCTAAATTTATCTTTCTTTTTCTTTATCTTGTTGTATAAAATTTGAACTGTATACTGAGTTGGACTGATATAATATGTTCCTATGTGTCTATCATATGGTTAAGACAGGAACATTTTTAAAAAACCACAAGACTACTATCACAACTTAAAATGAACACTGATTCCCTGATACCATAAAATGTCTTGTAACTGTTTACATTTCTCAAATCTTATCTCATAATGTTTTTAAATTATTGAGTCTATACGAAACATGATCCAAAACAAGGTTCACATTGCAATGAATTTGTGGATCTTATCAGTTTCTAATCTCGTCGTTTTTATTCTCTTGTAGTTTTTTGTTTATTTTTCCATTTGTGGAAGAAATTATACCATTTATCCTGTAGAATTTCCATGTTTTGATTGTTGAGGTTTTTGTGGCATTGTGGTATAATTTGTAATTAACATTCCTCTATATTTCTTTGGGGGAGAGTACCAGAGATTGAACTCAGGACCTTGTGCTTGAGGAAGGCAGTGGAACCACTGAGCTAAATCCCCAGCCCTACTCTATATTTCTTTTTTTTTAAATTGGGTTTATTGGTACATTTTAGGTATACAGTACAGTTACATTCATGATTGGAATCTTGTACCTCTACATGAAAGGTCTTGGTTCTCATTTTTTCCCCTTGTCCCTGCCCTCCCTTCACCCCCTCTCCCCTACTCTATATTTCTTATAAGCTAGAATTAGATCTAAAACTTTGATCATATTTGAAATCTGACATTTTCTCAAAAAAAAATTTATGGTGGTGCATTGTCGCGAGCCGGCGACGCAGAGCACTGTCCAGCAGTGTCTCAAACCTGAAAGAGCAGCGGGGTGGAGATGGGGCAGAGAGAAAAGAAGGACGCCAAGACAAGAGTCTGATCAAGGCGGCGTTTATTGCCGGCAAGCACCGGCCTTTTAAAGCAAAAAAAAAAAAAAAAAAAAACCACAAACTATTATGGGATGGGTTTACCATAGTAACTGAAAGGTCACCCAGGAAAAGAGCAAACAGGTTCACCAAAACAACCCACCGTGAGTAGTAGTAACCCGGACAACCACACATCTAAAGGTCAGAGACAAGAAACTGTAACTTTTAGGAATTCCACAAAGGAAACACTCTACCTGCTAAACTGGAGAAACTTAACACATATGGAGTTACTAGAGTTAACAATACTTACAACCAATACTCATGATCCCCACAGTGCATACCTCCTAGTCTATCACATTAGGAGAAATGTAACATCTAGTTGTTTTTATCTTAATGATATTACGATTGATTATAAGGTTCAGGTGTTACCAACCTAATTGACTCATTATAATATTCTCCTTTAAGATTTTACCCCGTGGTTTTGGCATAAAGGCTTAAATCTTTCCTAAAGGTGGCAATGTGATGAGTTTTCAAATACTGCTGTTTCTTTTACCTTCATCAGTTAGAATTTTTCTCTAGAGATCAACTTTTCCCTCATTTACTACTTTGCTGCCATGAAATACATTTTATATAGAGCAGGAATGATGATTTCCTAGCTTTTCCATCTATGTGTCTATCTTCCTTCAGAGTAATAAATTGGTGCTCCAATGCAGCCTTCAGAGTAGACTGGGTTTAATTTCATTCTGAATTAGTATATATGCGATGGATTCCATCTTTGGCCAATGGAAGAGCCCTTCAGTTTGGTCTTACGCCATTTTTTAAATAGACTTTGTTAGTTTTCTTACTTTCCAGAATCACTATGTGTTTCACACTCGTTGTTTCATTCAGCTATTTATTTGTCTCTTCTTCCATTGCTTCAATGGTTTTCACTCTGTTTTTTGACTTGTCTGGAAATGCATCCACTTTTTTTGGAGGCATTTTGTTGCCTTGTTGTTAAGGCTTAGATCTAAAATGTCTCCCCAAAGTCGCATGTGTTTGGAAGGTGATTGGACTAGGGGGTGCTGTACTCATCAGTGATGAATTCACAGCTGCCTTACTGTTAGGAAGTGGGGCCTCGTTAGGTCACTAACCACCTGACTTTTTAGGTCACTGAGATGTGACCTGGAAGGGTGTGTTCTTCTCTCCAGCTTTTCCCTTCTGTCTCTGCTTCCTGGATGCCAGAAGGTGAGCAGCTGTCCTCCGCCACGCCCTTTCTCCATGCCATTTCCACTTTGGAGTCAGCTGGTCATCGACTGTACTCACTAAAAACCGTGAGCCAAATAAACTTCAGCTCCCTTAAGTTGCAGCTGTTGGGTACTGGGTTCAGCAATAAGAAAGCTGACTAATATAATTGCTTTCTTATGATTGTTAGATTTTTGTGTTGAAGGTTATAGATATTATGGGATAGAAAGTTCTGCCACTAGAGTAGAGATTTCTTTAGTAAGTGAATTTCTTCCTCTGTTATGTCCTTGGTTTTAGGAAAGAGTCAGTGTGCAGACACCTACTGGGCCTAATTCAGAGTACTAGAATCTGTCCCCAGCACTGCATTTTGCTGAGTTCAATTGAAAGGTTTCATAATGTGGTAGGCACTGACTCAGCAGTGACTGGAAATTCTGTTTCTTGGGTAGAATCACCCTCGTTATCTCCCCCTCAACTTGCTGAGCAGCGGGACTTCAGAGGATCTTACAGCATACAGGCAGCATGGGCCATTTTTTTGGTTGTTGTTATTGTTGTTGTTGTTTTCACTTTTCACCCAGGGGTTGTGGTACAGGGCCAGATATTTGCCTTGTGTTCTTGTGTTTGCTTACTTGTGACTATGTGTTATTCATTGTCCTTGAAATATGATTTGGAGGATTTCTTATTCTTTGAGGTCTGGGATAATTATGCCTTCTTCCTTATAAGATTTATGTTTGCTTCTTCCCATCCTTTCTGGATCTTTTAATTTAAGACCACCCTAAACCTACCTCATGGTTTAAGTTCTCTGGCTAATTTAAGTAGTGCCAACCTATACTGCAAATTTGAGTCAGAAGAAAATTTCAACTCTTGAGCATTTTCCCCCTTGGTTTTCTTTTTGTGTTTCTGTTCAGCACCATGACAAGTTTGACTGTGGCTTGCTGGGGATGGTGATGGAGTGGCCAGCTTAAACTTTGATGCTTAGCCTAATGCAGAGAAGTTCTCCTATTATGCTTTCTATCTTGAGCAGGCAGGCAGTAATCAATGACTTCTATCTCATTGCACAGCAAAGCCACCAAAACTGACGCTCTGTATTTTCTGGATCAGCAATTGCCTTATGGGGACAAGTGGCTATAGTGTTATAGTGCTTTGCTTTCTTCTCCAGTGCTTGATTTCCTTTAGGGTTTGGTCTGGTAATTGCTTCCTATCTTGACAGTTCTTTAATACTTTTAAGGAGATTTGGTTTCTTATTCCTTTTTTTTTTTTTTCACCTAGAGCTTTCAGTTGTATTTACATGGATGGTTGGTGTAACTGTTATTTGCCATTACTAGGAATAGAGAAGTCCTCCTTAATTTTAAAAAGTTATTGTTGTCTTTATTTGAAATGTAGGCTAGAGACAAATATTTTCATGATTTTAATCTAAATTGATCTGTCCAATCCCTGTGAAAGCAGAATGCTAAGCATTTTCTAGTCAGTATTTACCAATCTGATAACTGAAAGGAGAAAAATGGCTCTGTTATGTGCCAGAAAGCTCAAATACAGTGTTATAGTATGTAACTAATCTCTGTCACTGGTTTTCATTATTGAATTCTGTTGTGACAGCCATCCGATATGAATGAAAGGAATTGGATTTGACAATTTAATAAAAGGTAGACATGCAATATTTAACAAGTAGCTACTAGTGAGGATATATGAGCCAGTGATCAGTGTTGAAAGCACTCAATTGAGAAGGGTCAAATGAACTTGCTGTTCACTTGCTTCTGGGAATTGCCACATCTCTAATGGTTGGTAGAGATTGATGAAAGCACTAGTACCTCTCTTCACTGATGTCAGTGGGAGCCATGGCAGGGTCAGTGAGTAAATCTAAATTTATTTTTATTTGAATAGCTGGCTCTATGAAAAGGATTCTAGACATTTTCTGTGAAGGGAAATCTGAATCCCAGGTATTATTTTATTGGTAGCAAATAAGATCAATTTTTACTAATGTTTGAAAATTAAGTTGCCAGTACTTTCAGGAAGTGTATGTACTTTTTTTTTTTTTGGTACAGGGAATCAAACTTGGTACCTTGGGCTTTCAAGGCAGGAGGTGGCACCACTGAGCTAAATTGCTGGTCCAAATTTATCTATTTTTATAATCTTCAGAGTGTGAAAATGAATTATTCCCTTCCAGACCTACATATGCAGTGAGTTTGGACTCACATCTAGAGACCAAGAATCTTTTGATATCTGTGCATTTTTGCAAAGACTTTCCTTTGTGCAAGTTACATTCAAATGTGTGCTTCATAAGGATAGAATGATGTGTATATTTCACTATTTTCCTGGGTTACCTAATCTAGATGTGTGGAGATTTTTCATAATTTCCAAATTTCTAGGCATTGTAAAATATGCTTGCCATCCTTGACACAAATTAATCAGTCTGCACATTATATATATATAGGCACAGAAAGTCTAAGTTTATCCTCTACTAAACAACTTGCTTGGAAACAGCAACTCATACCATTGCATAATCAATTTTAGGTAGATGAATAATGCCTATAAATGTGGAAATTATCATAGGAGGTGCTAGATTTCAAGTGACAGAAGCTTACTTCAATAAAGCTTAATCAAAATAAATTAGTCTATTTAGTGAGATACTACAATGGCTCATAGTATAAAAAGATGACGCATAGAGACCTATTATTATTTACTTGTAATTATCTTATCTCCTCTCCTCCCGTCCACCCATGCATCTATTCGCCCTTCTCTCTGCTTTTATCTTCATGGCTTTGTTAGGACTTCTCTATTTGGTTGGAAAGATGACTGGAAGTCGATTTAAATTCTCCTTTAGCCCAGGAAGTCCAAAGAAAGAATTTCTCTTTCCTGGTGTTTATCTGTCATTCAAGGGGAAGGATTCTAACTGCCATTATTAAGGTCACATGTTCACTCCCACCATCAATTATATCCAGAAGAGGATTAGCTGAGTCAAATGGAATTTCTAGTTTTAGTTTTTGAGGAATATCAACACTGATTTCCAAAGTGGTTGTACTAGTTTACATTCCCATGAACAGAGTAGAAGGATTCCTTTTCCCCCACAGCCTTGCCAGCATTTGTTATTACTTGATTTCTTGATGATGACCATATGAATAAAGAGTAAAATAAAAGAGTGGTGCCTTGGTTCACAAAAGCTTTAGTTTGCAAACAATATGGTTTGCCAATGGAAGTGTTTGACAGAATTTTGTTTTTGTTTGCAAACTCTGCATTGGGTGACAAATATGACCAAGGCCATCTTTCCTGTACAAACACAAATATGGCCTTCTTGTCCAAAATTATGGAACAAATTAAGTTTGCGGGGCCAGGGATTTGGCTCAATGGCTCTGCTGCCTGCCTTACAAGTGCAAGGACCAAAGTTTGATCCCTGGTACCAAAAAAAAAAAAAAAAAATTTAAGTTTGTGAATCTAGGTACCACTGTAGATCATAGAGAGTTGGGAAGTAAATCTTTCTAATAGAGGAAAGAGATCAGAAAATGGAGAGAGAGGAGAGGAAGGAGAGAAAAACCAGGTAAAAAAATAGGAATTAAGTTGTATTATGTACATATACCAACATTATGTACTGCAAACTTATGAAACAGAAAAGAAAGGAATCAAGGGATCAGTGGAAGAGGAAGGGATGGAAAAGAAAGGGGATGAAAAAAGGAATTAAAACATTATGTACAGGGATCAACTTCTCATAAGGAATGTAAGCATTATGTATTGTAAACATGTAATTTTTAAAAATCTGAGTAGTTCTTTGAGTGGACTTCTACCAGTCCTGGACATTATTTATACTGTGCTTCATTTTATCTTCAAATTAAAAAACAAAAAGTTGCTTTTCTGTACTGGGTCATCCTTTAGGCACAGATTAGGATTCCTCCTCTTATACTGTCTACACTTCATAAATGGGGTATTTTTGCATCAGATAATAGTATACTAGGTAATTAGGTCTGTCTTTTAGTTAAGGACAATTAGAAAGGCTGGACAAATCATAAAAAAAATTACTTTAAGGTGCCAAAGACTGACAAGATGGTGATTAATTACTAGACCAAGTCTAGGAGAGGGTATAGCCCCAGGGAAGTGAGTCCCAATCTTGGAATCGCTTCTTTCCCTGAGAACAAATACAGACTCCAAGAAAGTTCTAACATACTAAGGAGATGGGCAGCCTTTGTGGGCTAAGACAAAGATTGGTGATCAGGGCCTGCCTGCCATGGATAGAGGGAGCCCAATGAATCCCTTTTTCTTTGGGTGTGAACTTCAAAGGTATGCCTTAAAGGAGTAGGTTTGCAAAGCCATGTGCGATGCAACAGTAAGAAATGCAGTAAACAAGCATTTTTTTCAAAAAAAGAGTTTCCATCCAGAATATATAAAGGGCTTCCACAAATTAATAAGAAAAAGACAACTTAATAGTAAAGTCGAGAGACTTGAACATTTCATAAAAAGGGAATCCAAGTAGAAATATGAAAAGATATTCAGTCTCAAGACTAATCAGAGAAATGCTATTAAAAACATAATAAGCTAGCAAGGAAATATCTCCCAGATAATTATAATTAGATTGCTAATACAGTAGCAAGTGTTTGCCAGATTTGGAGGCAACCAATCTCTCAAATACTGTTGGTATGTGTATAAATACATACAACCACTTTGGAAAACTGTTAAACATCTTCCACCATAGTTTAACGTGTGCATACTGTGAAGTAGGTTCACTGTACCCTGGTTACTAACTTGGCAACTTACACAAAGTAGGTTTATTCCTTACAGATAGGCATCATGGGACAGTAGAAGCCTAGGATTCATTGCAAGCCAGTTCCCCAAGGCTCAGGAAAGCTTCCTAGGGAAAATTAAATCTAGGTTTTATACACCAGAATCACAAGAGTTGCTGGGCTAGAGCATTCCAATGGAGTATTACAGCAAAGCCCACCCAGGCTTTCCCAGCCACTCCCTCCTTATCTCAGGATGTTGCATTCCCAGAACATTCTACAGTTATTCTTCAGAACAACAAGTGATAAAGGAGTGAGAACTGAGTCAGTCCAAGGCCACCCAAAGTTTTGTCCTGGACATATATTATGATCTAGCAATTCCCCTCTGCTTGCCTTTGTGCATGGAGAGACATTTACAAAAAATGTTTATGGCATTTATTATTTATGGTAGCTTCAAATTGGAAACAACCCAAATGTTAATCAATGGTAGAATGGATAAATAAATTGCAGTATAGTCAAACAGTGGCTTGTTATACATAACTTAAAATGAATGAACTATAGCTATATTCAACAAAGTAGACACATTAATTAGAGTAACAGAAGCTAGACTCAGGAGAGTACATACTGTGAAATTCCATCCTTCACCAGATAAAATTATAATATTCAGAGATGCATGTTTGAATTATAAAAAATGAAGGAAATGCTTTTTACAAAAGTAAGGATACTGATCGTCTTTAGTGGTGACAGATGTCTGAGTGATGAGATGGGGATGCTTTCTGGGGTGCTGACAGTGTTTGTTTTATAACCTGTGTCTTAGTTTTCTTTTCTTGTTGCTGAGACAAAATACCCGACATTCAAAGTTAAAGGAAGAAAGGTTTAATTTGGCTCAAAGTTTGTAGAAGTTCAGTTCATAGTTGGCAGGCTCCAAGGAAGGGTAGCATGGCAGAGGGGCATCACAGAGGAGAAACAGTTCATGGTGGGAAGAGGTCAGCAAAGCAGAAGGCAGTAAGAAGCAAAGTGGCAATAAAAAAACAGCACCCTCTTTTTATCCCTTACATCCAGTCTACATGCCCTTAGGGAAGGTAGCACTCACACCCAAGATGGACCTTTCCATTATCCACACCCAGAACTATGCCAAAGTAATCAATGGAGTAATTTAGCAATCATGTACCTCTATCCCAGCATCACATACTCTAGATCCATCCACCTTTGAAAAGCCCTACCTATGACCCTATAGGCTTTGGAGGAACATCTAGACATAAACCATAACAACCTGGGTGTTTTTTTTTGTTTGTTTGTTTAGGCAAGGTCTTGCTGTGAATTCCAGGATAGCCTTGAACTTGCTATGTAGCCCAGTCTGGTTTCAAACTTGTGGCAATCCTTCTGCCTCAGCTTCCTGAATGCTGGGATTACAGTTGTGCCCTAACACACCTGACTTTTAAGCTGGATGATTATCTTACAGGTGTGCATGTTGTCATAATTCATTAAACTATACATTTGTGAGGTACTTTTATGTATGTGTATTATATTTCCCAATAAAATCATTTAAAAATGACATCACTTTATATTTTACCTACCTCACTGAAACTAAAATCAGAATTTATCACTTAATCAAATTGCAGCAGTGCTTTTCATTTAGAGATCTGAACCAACCTTGAATGTGGGTAGATATGCAGTCAAAGTCAGAATCCAGTGAGACTTCTGGGTGTTTATTACCATCTGCCAGTAGTTGTATCATTAAGTTTCATCTTCAGTTCTCAAAAGCACTGTGATTTATTTATGTATGTACTGTTTAACTAACACAGTGCTTTGCATATAGTGGATAGTCTATATGGGCCAAGATTGTCTAAGGATATGGAAATAATAGCATATTTATCTCTGTATTATAGTTGTATCTAGGGTGAGATTTACTATGAAGTATTAACTTTAGGGGATTATAGAAGGTGAGAATCTCTACAATCTGACACTTGCAAGCTAAAGACCCAGAAAAGTTGGTGTTGTCATTTGAAGGTCTGAGCACTGGAGAGCCAGTGGTGTAGATTCCAGTTAGCATCTGAAAGCTGGAAAACTAGGAACACCAAGGGCGGGAGAAGATTGATGTCCTAGTTTAATCAGTCAGGCAGAGTAAGGGTGAATTCTCTCTTCCTCGACCTTTCTATTCTATTCATGTCCTCAGTGAACTGGATGCTGCCCACTGATACTGGAGAGGACAATGTACTTTGTACAGATCACTATTCAAATGCTAATCTCTTCCAGAAACATCCTCTTAGACACATTTAAAATCCTGTGATCCAGTCAAATTAACATGTAAAAATAACTATCACACCTACTATTTATTAAATTGAAAGAGAATACCATGAAATTCCTATGTGAGAAAAATATCTATTTTGGAACTATAATACTTGTAGATTCTTGGTATTAATCATGAAAATGATATGAAATTGGGGCTCACAAATCACAATAAGCATCTTTTGCATCTAACAGCTTTCTCTGTTCCTGTTGTTACCTTCTTCCTTTATGGCTCTTAGTTAACTACTTGGCTTTTCCCCTCCTTGTGCCAGGCTTGCAAGCTTCTATAATTTGAGCAGATTTCTAGCACTTGATATTTTTCTACAGAAAAGCAGTTCTTTTTGTAATTTGTGACCTTGGAAAAGTTACTTTCCCCATCTGAATTTTCCTTTCCTTCAGCATGGGTCAAATAAGATCATTCTTTCTGAAATTTGTCCCTCTTTCATCTACCTCAAATACAAGAAGTCAGATCCTGCAGAGACACATTGTTTTCAAGAACTATTTCAATGCGAAGAGAGCAGAGGCCAATGTGAAACCTGTGAAATCCAAAGTAATCCAATTTAAAAGAGATCAAACAAATAGAAAACAAAGGAATATAGCAGCTTTAGAGATGGTAGAAAATGAGAAAATGAAGCAGGATCATAAAATGAAAATTAATCTTTTTATTCAGCCAGTTCCTGGAGAACCCCCTACTCACAAAGACATGCTGATTTGACTTGAGTATTTTCCTTTTTAAGAATTTGATGTGTCCCCGCTAAAACGGTTTTCAGTATCCCACAGTATAATAACCCTTGCCCTCTCTATAATAGTAGCAGAAGTTTAAGATGAGCTGACAGGTCTTACACTCACATTTATTTCCAACAAGAAAGGTTAGTTGAGTGAAATTTCTTGGTCTTCAGTTTTTATTGCTGTATTTTGTTTTAACCAAACTTTACACTAATAACAGTACCAAACATAATTGTATTCCAGGCACTATGCAAAGTAAATTTCCTCAATCTTCATAATAAAGGTATGAAGTGACTGTGATAAATGGCTTCCAAGAAGGCTTCTAGCTATCCTCACCCCTGGCACTTCCCACACTGAATCAGGATGATCTGTGTGACCAGTAGATGCATAAGTGACAGTTATGTGGCTTCTGAGTCACAAAGGACATTGTAGTTTCTCCTATGTTCTCCTGGGTTGCCTACTCTGGCAGTAGCCAGTTTTCACGCTTGGAGGACACTTAGGAAACTCTGTTGAGAGATTTGCGTGAAGGAACTGAGGCCTCCCACCAACAGCCCGGTCCAACTTGCTAGCCTTGTGAGTGAGTCATTTTGAAAATGGATTTTCTAACCCTTGTCAAGCCTTTGGATGACTGTAAAACACTGCCCACCATCTTTGATTACAACCTCTTGAGAAATTCCAAGCCACAATCACCCAGCCAAGCTTCTTCCAAATATTTGAATCATAGAAATGGAAAGATACACAGTAAGCAACATGGTTTATTACAGTTTTAACACTGTTGTTTTCAGCCATAAATTTTTGGGGTAATTTCTTATGTGTCAGTTGATAATTATTAGAATAGTTTTTCTATTTTTTATTTTTTGGCCACTATTTAGATGAGGAAACTGAGTTCTAGGAAACTTTTGCTTCAGATAGAAACAAAATTCTGTTTTCAGGAGTTTGGTTTGTTATTGCTGACAATTATTTTCTGAAAGGAAATCATTTTTTTAACAGGGGGAACATTTTTATCAATCAAAGCTCATATTTATTTAAATGTGCTTAAAAATATATGGACCAGTGAAATGCATGTGTAAATATGAAACCCAGTGTTTGGAGTTAGTTCTTTGAGATTTGTTTACATCCTAAAATCTTGTTCACTGGTTGAAAAGGATTTTCACTTTTCTGAGATGTAACTGGGAGCAAATAAACCATTTTTGGCTTGGATTTTCTGCAGAAAGGGAGGGGATTTGGAATGGAAGATGGTTGAAGAAAAACATAAGGAAATAGGTTTTTGAGACATTTAGAATGAAGAGAAACATAGAGATGGAGGTGGAGGTATGATTATGGTGATCATGATAATTATTGGGACATGTGTGCATCCCTGTAGCAGCTGGAGACATTCACTGACTTAATAACATACATCTTCAATTCTACTCTACCAGGCAGGCATCAATCTACTCTAAATTTGAACTTGGTTTAGACTTGGCTCCCTCATGAGTTCCTAAACTTGAGCAGAACACAACTTCCTGCAGAGAATGAATTTTGCATT
Source organism: Fukomys damarensis (assembly GCF_012274545.1). Taxonomy (NCBI): domain Eukaryota; kingdom Metazoa; phylum Chordata; class Mammalia; order Rodentia; family Bathyergidae; genus Fukomys; species Fukomys damarensis. The sequence continues at coordinate 36,712,047 of NW_022900944.1, forward strand.
AGAGTATCCACTCCCAAACATTTAAAAACACCCAGCGTTGCAAATCTGTAAAGGCAGAGCTTTAATGGCACATTCCATCCTACCTGTATCTGCTTCCTAAGAGTTAGTTGAGAGTACATTTTCCTCTTCAGTATCCTCTGCAGGAAGGTATTAGGTCATGGATAGTAAACACTTAATTAACCTGAACTCTATTAAATAGAAACACGAGAAGTTAAAGTTGGCATTTAAATTAAGAAAAACAACAAAGAGTGAAGTAGTTCCTTTGAGAAATGTTTTGGCCTAGAGCAAATACTCTTTAATGAGTGCAATTTAATATTCATTCAATTAAACAATTATTTACTGAGCCCCTTCTATAAATCAATGATACATGGCCCTTACAGTCAAGAAGCTTATGCTCTGGAGGTAGAGTTAGGCTCATAAGCACTTAATTGCAGTGCAGTGCACTTGATACATTCAGTAATAGAGGTATAGGCAAGGGGCTGAGTTATTGCACTCCTTTATGCACAAGAGAAAGCCTTGCTTCCAGTGACTCTTGAAATGGGTTTAATAAGATGAATAGAAGTTTTCTAGGCAGATGGAGGGAGATACAGTAAGAAAGGGTATAGTAAGAGAGGATGAGCCTGTATAAAGATAAAGAGATGTAAAACAGCCTGGCATATTTGGGGACCTTGTAAAGGCATTTTATTGATTGATTGATTGATTGATTGATTAAGCATACACAGTACGATAAAAAATGCAGTGAATATTAAAATTTTTTAAAATTCATTATAGTAAAAGGCAAGTTGCCATTAATCTCCCTCAAAACGTTCCCCTAGCTTCCTATCATTTTTCCCACTTTCTGAAGTAGTTCCGGAAGTCCTCCTTAGGGAGTGTCTTCAGTTTCGATGTCCTGGAATCTACTCAAAAGTCAGTGTCATACTGTGTTTGATATCTTGAATCTCTTCCTAACAGTTACCTCTCGTGGTCATTTTAACTTTGAGACGAGCCAGAAGTCAAATGGTGTCAGATTCGGTGACTAAGGTGAATGAAGACATACCGTGATGTTTTTATGAGCCCCACTTTCTGTCGGATGGTACTCAGCAGCAGCATTCGGCATATTTTTCTTAACCACACTTCCTAAAGATATGAAAGAAGACTTCCAGAGCTCCTTCAGAAAGTGGCAAGAGTGATGGGTTAACTGTATTGGAAGTGAAGGAGGGTATTCTGAGGGTAATGTGACTTTTAATGTAATGAATTTTTAAAGTGTAAACATTCGCTGTACTTTTGATCACACCTTGTATGTGTGAGGTTCTGTAGTAGGAACTGGGAATACAGTCACAAAAAAAGAAAAGTTCCTGGCTAGTAGGGGAGGGAGATGAATAAAAAAAAGTACTAGTGCTGGGCACTTTCAGACTTTCTGAAAGAAGTGGCATCTGAGTCCAGAACGGTTATAGCTGACTGCAGAAGAGCTAATGGGATTTAGCTGTGGTGGGCAGAAGGAGGGGATCTGTGAGCTCATGATCCATTCCGATTTCTAAGTAGAGCGTAAAGTTCAAGCAGGATTGGGATCTGGGATGAATATCTTGCTAAGGAACATAAGAGGATTTTGGAATACAGGATATTAGACAAGGAAATGGAATGACCAAAGCTGTCCTTAGAAGAGTCACAGTGGCTGCAGTGTCAGCAATGGTGAGGGGATGGGGTGGGAGTAGAAGTTATTATAGTGTTGGGGCGGTCAGTTAAATTGTCACAGTCATCAGATAAGTTGTAATAGTGACATTGAAAAAGGCAGGCAAATAAAGAATGAGAAATTAGATTCATTCATAGGAAAATGGATACATATTGGATATACCCTTCACAGTGGCTGCAGTGTCAGCAATGGTGAGGGGATGGGGTGGGAGTAGAAGTTATTATAGTGTTGGGGCGGTCAGTTAAATTGTCACAGTCATCAGATAAGTTGTAATAGTGACATTGAAAAAGGCAGGCAAATAAAGAATGAGAAATTAGATTCATTCATAGGAAAATGGATACATATTGAGGATATACCCCTAAGTGAAATAAATAAGTCACACATGTGTAAATACCGAATAGTTTCTCTGGTGTGAATAAACTATAATGGTACATAAGATCCTAATGATATAATGGACAATGTGAAATAGGAAGCAAGGGGCTAAAGGTGTAGGGGAAGTGGGAAGGGTAGGGGAAAGGTAATAAGGGAAAAGAAAAAAATATGAAAAAATGGAAATAAAGTGTTTGTAAAGGGGAGGGGAGGAGGGGTGAAGGGAGGGCAGGGACAAAGGGAAAAAATGAGAACCAAGACCTGTCGTATAAAGGTACAAGAACCCAATAATGAATGTAACTGTATTGTATACCTAAAATGTACCAATAAGCTCAATGAGGAAAAAAAAAAGAGGAGAGGCAGGTAAGCAGGTAGTGTGACAAGGTATGGGCAGAATAATGTGATTAAGAGTACAGACACTGAGACCAGTGTGACTGGTTCTACAAGCCACTTCTTCCTTTTCCTAGTGTGTGTAGTTGTTTTTTGTTTGGTACCAGGGATTGAACTCGGGACCTTGCACTTGTGAGGCAGGCGGCAGAACCACTGAGCCAAATCCCCAGCTCTTTTTCCTAGCCTGGGAACTGGGGGATATTATTTGCCTTCTCTGTGCCTCAATTCCCTTATCTGTAAAAAGGAGGAAGTAACAGTACTTTCACCTAAGATTGTTGGGATTAAATGTATATATTAAACAAAGGAAGTGTTTAAGAAATATTTAGTCAATATGTTGAGTTGGAGGAGAGAGATGGCACTGAACATGGAGCACAGGCAGTTGTGCAAATGACAATCCCATTCCCAGAGGAAACACAGAAGAGAGCAGCTTTGTGGGGGGCACTGGGTTTGAGGTGCCTGTAGACGCTTAGGTGGAGATATCTGGTAGAGAGTTGAGTCAGTGGAGCTGGAACTCAGAGGGATTTGGGTGGAACAAATCCTTTAGAAGTGCGAGAAGAGAAATAAAGGGTAGACCTGAAATAACTGCTGGGAAGAGAGCTGACAGAGGAAAGATTCTGGGCACAGGGCCCACTGGAGGCTGGGGACTGAATTTGCAATGCGGTAAGTCTAGGCTGTTGTGTGATTTCCTCCATCAGTCCCACAAGCCTGGGTATGGGAGGGAATTGGAATAGTTGTGCTGACCTAGCATTAGACTTTTTCTGACTCGCATACAAGACTGTGAATCAGGACCTTGACAATATTATTGCAAAGATACTGGGTGACAAAGTAAACTATGAGATCTAGGATGGGAGTCAGTAGAATGAAGATGTAAGAATACTGGGAAAGGCAAGAAGGGCATAAGATGAATGGGGAGGAGGAGGAGGAGGAGGCCGAAGCCAGGAGAAATCAGAGTTCCAGGGAGACAGGGTGCTGGAATGCAGATGCTTGTGATCACACGGAGAGAGAGGGGTGTCTTCTCTAGCCCTCACCAAAGTGTTTAATTTTAGTGTTTTTAAATTTAAAAAGTAGCACATGCTTTTAGTGAACGCTCCAAACACTTGGGAAAAATTAAATCCACTTAGGAAGCAAAAGTTCCTTACAACTCTAATAGTTTCCTATAATTTTGGTTATTATTTTAAGTGCACTGTTTGGTATATATTCTTAAATACTTTTCTGTGCATTACTTCTTAGTACTGTTTTAGAAATGGAATCATATGCATTTTGCTCTTCAATTAGCTTTTCTTCTAATATATCTTGGCTATAATAATTTCTTATTGCTGCCTTTGAGAGCAGGATATTTAAACTAAAGGTTTTATTTAGATCTCCATCATTATCTGGTGTTGCTAAGTCCTAGCGGGCATCAATAAAGTATTCAGATTGAGGAATATTGGCAGCAGAAGAATTTTGAATGGGGTTTCAGCTGTGTGGACCCTGCAGTCGTCCAGAGCAGCCTCAGGAGCTCAGAAAGACGGAAGCACTGTGAGGCAGGTGGCACGACCACCAGAGAGTGAGTGCGTGTGAGAAGTAGGCAGAACACTGGAGGTCAGGGAGGGAGTGACAAAGGGGAAGGGCGGGAGCCACCACAGGGCGGCATGGATAGGCTTCATGTAGACAGGAAGGGGATAGAGAGGGCCTGCCACGTCACACTGGGAAGTGTGGACTTCATCCTATAGGAAATGGGGCTTGGGGAATAAAACAAAATTTGTGTCTCTTAAAGATTTTTCTGCTAAGAATGTGAACAACTGGAAGTAGGTAGCCCAGGTGGGAGACTGTTGTACTAGTTGGGGGATGTGGATAAGAGAGATGTTCAAAAGGGTTCCTGGACAGCACTAGTGACTGGTGGGATGGAGTGAGGGAGGAGAGATTGATTCTTGGACTACAAGTAGCCTGAGAAAAGGTAGTACAAAGCAAGATGATGAGAAACAGAGGAAAAGCAAGGAGTACTGTGCATCTGTATGTGCACAAGGCGAAAGCAATGAGAAGGAATCTAATGGCTGCTTAATGAAAATATAATTCTAGAGGTTTGTGATATTAGTTCTAGAAACTAAAAATTTATCCTGAAAGGATTTGGGGATATGTCTTGCTGGTACAGTAAATGCTCCATGAAAAATAGGAGCTTGCTACCCAGACCTCTTCAGTTTAAAAATTATTTGTATCGTGGCTCATTGTGTCTTGCTTTGTCCTAAACAGGGTCTTTAAAAGCAGTGAATAAACGGACCCAGGGATTGCACGACCAGCCTTCTGGTGACACTAATGCACACAGTCCCCTTGCGTTGTTTCAGTTCTTCACTTGGAAGTTCGTAATAGATGGTTGTCACTTGTAAATGACTCCCTCCCTGCTCCTGTCTAGTTTACTAAGTCTACTGGTAGATGGTATATTGGAATTCGCAAGTAGCCATTACATAAAGGCATTATGCCTTATAGTCTACCTTGAGGTGCGTATAGTCTATTGAAATTAGAATAAGCTTACACATAACTGCCACATAGAAAGTTTTAGGTGCCATGAAAAGGGGGAAAAAGTAAGGTACTAGAAGGTCAAAGAAGCTGAACAATCACTTCCAGCTGATAGGATCAGAAATTGCTTATATAAGGAAATGACACTAGAAGCAAGGAAGGATCCAGGCAGAGGTGGAGGAAGGACAGTGGAGTCTGAGGAGTATTGTGAGCAAAATTTTAGGGGAAAATACCATAGTCCTTGTAGACTTAGAGCTACAAAAGCACAATCTGATACTACAGACTATAAAACATATTGTTAGTGTTAGGAAAATGGTCAAACATTTTTAAATACTTCATAAATCAGTTATAGAGATAAATGGGTTTTGATTAAAAAAAGACCTGAGATTTCAAATTTAATAAGGTAACTGTACTTTGCGGGCTTGATAAAAGAAAGATAATCTTTTGAACTAGAATGGTCAGTTTAAATTATAGCATAGCTTGTGAATTCATCTTTACATATTTGAGATAAATTCTAGCAAACGACATCTATGCGTTAAAGGAGAGGGAGTCTTTTTAAATTGCCACATTAAAGTTACTGATTTATATTCTACCTCTTAATGTATGAAAGTGCTCACCTTTACGACATAATGAGTTTTTCCAGTCTTCCTTTCTTGAAAAATTAAAAACAATTATTTTGAAGCAGCCATTCACAATCACAGAAAGCTGCAAAGAAAGTACACAGAGGTTCCTCATGCCCTTGCCTTCCCATTTCCCCCAGTAGATACATCTGTGTAACTATAGTACAGTATCAGAATCAGAAAATTATCACTGGCACAATATGTGGGTATGGGTCCAAGCCAATGTACCTTGGGTGTAGATATGATTGGACAGCCACCACCACAAACACTGTACAGAGAGTCCCTCTATCGGGTTGGGCGATATTACCAGCAATGAACTCATAGCTTATAACAAGTGAAAAAATTACTATTAGCAATTTTTTTTTTCTAATTCAACACTATAAGCCTCGAGGTCTTGCCCACCCTTTCAGTCTTGTGTGTGTGTGTGTGTGTGTGTGTGTGTGTTTCATCACCATAAGCATCTCAGTGTTACTCCTTTATAATCAGCCTTCTCCCCCTGCACATCATCATCCCTAAAGCCCAGCAACCACGAATTTGTTGTTCATCTCTATAATTTTGTCATTTTGAAATGTTACATAAATGGAATCACATTTTGTGACTTTTTGAGACTGGCCTTTTCACCCCTCCCCAGAATCCATTCAAGCTGTTATGCATATCAATAGGTCTTTGTTTTTTTGTTTTTATTGCTGACTTATATTCCCTGGTAGAGCCGGACCACAGTTTATCATTCACCTACTGAGAGACCTTTTGTTTGTTTTTAGTTTTGGGTGACTATAAATGAAAGTGCTATGAATAATCATGCACAGGTTTTTCTGTGGATGTAAGTTTTCTCTGTGAAATGTGACTATTGGGTGACAGGTTAAGTGTATATTGTTTTCTGAGAAGCTGTCCAGCTATTTTCCAGAGTGATTGTTCATTCCATTTCACATACCCATCAGCAGTGAGAGAACCAATTTATCTGGATTCTTGTTCACACTTAATTTAGTCCTTATTTTTTATTTTAGTTTTTCTGATAGGTATGTGCTATTATCACACCATGGTATGTATTTGTGTTTCCTTAATGGCTAATGATGTTGAACATTTTTTCATATGCATTTTGTATCTTTTCATATCTTTCACTCATTTTTTTTCAGTGAATTGTGTGTTAGGCAGAACAGTATCCTCTGCTGTATTCAGGTTTTGAATGGTTTTCTTTCTTTTTTTAAATTGAGTTTATTGGTACATTTTAGGGATACAGTACAGTTACATTCATTATTGGGATCTTGTACCTTTACATGACAGGTCTTGGTTCTCATTTTTTCCCTTGTTGGTTTTCTTTAGATTTGTACTATTCGGGGTCATTCAGCTTCTTGAATTCATAGATTCTAGTCCTTTGTCGCACTTGGAACATTTCCAGCCGTTATTTTTTCAAATAATTCTTCAGCCTCCTGCTCATCTTCCGCTTTATGTGGACCTCTGGTGACATGTCTGCTATATCTCTTTAGTTCCACAGGTTCTTGTTTCCATTTGCTCTCTTTATAACTTCTATTTTCTGCTGTGATGTTCCATTTCCATTTTATCTTTTGTTTCAAATGCATTCATAATTGTGTGTTGCAGCATTTTGAGGATAACTTCTTTAGAATCCTTGTCAGATGATTCTAATGTTTATGTCATCCGTGTTGGTATCTGTTGTCTTTACTCACTAAAGTTGATGTTTTCCTGGTTATTGAAATAATGAGCAATGTTCTATTGGTCACTTGACGTATTGGGTAGGAGGCTGTATCTTTCCCGAATCATGTGTTATGGCAGCTCTTCTCTACATAGCTCCCATGGCGAAGGGTGGTAACGTCTCATCACTGCCAGATGGAGATGGAAGTCTTATTGTTAGAGGGACTTTTTGTTTCTGCTGGATGGAAGTGAGAGTTTTGGCTCCCCACCAGGCTTTTGCTGACTGAGAGGTAATTGTGCCTCATTAACTGCTGCTCCCCATGTGGCTTCCACTGACACTGCAGGGTGGGGTGGTGCTGTGGCTACTTCTCCGCAATGGTGAGTATCGGATTCCCAACCAAGCTTCCTATGCTGCATGAGGCAGGACAGGGTAGCCATTACCACTGGGTGGAAGAGTGGCTGTCCGCTGTCCTCACATGGTCCTCACTGACCCCATGGGGGAGGGTGAAGGGATTATTCACTTCACTGCCTAACAGGTAGGGAAGCCTCTGCTCTTATGCAACCTTTTCAGACGCCATGTTGGCAGAATGGCTGATTACCTTGTTACAACTGGACAGGATGAAAGTCTGTCTCTTCTGCCCTTGTTGCTGGGGTTGAAGATGGAGCTGCAATTTTCCTCGGGTGTGTGCCTAAAGAGCAATTTTTGTCTAAAAATTTGTGGGTTTTTGTTGTTGTTGTTGTGCTGGTCCTTTCCTGTTTTGTCTTGTTGGCTAAAGGGAGCATCCTTTTCTGGGATTTTTGTTGTGTCACACACATTAACCTTTTCAGAATGTTGGCTTGTCCAGCACTCAGTCTGCAGTACAGGAGGCAAAAGAACTGAGGGGACTCACTGCTCCGTGGTTCCCTGGGTCTTAGGTCCCCGCTGGTCTGCTTTCTTCTCTCAACCTTTCAGTCTTCTTTTGTTTATTATATATAAAATGTCTAGGATTTTAATCTCTGTTAGTGGAAGGAATATGGAAATGTATGTCTACCGTATTTTGTATGTATGGAAATCCCTTACCATTAAAAAAAAAGATTTAGTATATTTTTTAGTTGTGAAATTTTTTAACATGAAAAAATTAGAAAGTATGTTATAATGTAGCTTGAAGAGAGTTCTCAATATTCTCCCATTATAGTTTTGTTTCACACACACACACACTTTTTCCTGGAGGGCTTTGTTTTTGTTTTATTTTGTTTTTGCAGTCCTAAAGATTGAACCTACGGTCTTTGCCCTGAGTTACAACCCCGACCCCAGTCTCAGCATGTGATGAAATTGCCCAGACAGGGGCTCAAACTGATCTTACTGCCATAACCATCTCCTGAAGTATTTTAAAGTAAATTTCAGACATGATTTTTGTTTACCTGTAAATACTACCTCACATGTCTCCAACAGATGAAGAGCTTTCTTTAAACAAAACAGACTCACTGGTCCTTTTTCCTATGCAACAAAATGAACAATTGTTTTTAAAAGTATATAAGTTTATTGACATATCTAGCATATAACAATGGCACCTCTAATCTTTTGGGACAGATATAGTTTGATAGGAATAGTACTTAATGAATTACAAATAAACATATTTAGTCCAGTGAACACTATTTTTTATCATTTATTATTCATTATTTCAACTCATAATCAAAATAAGGTCCACCCTTTGTTTTTGGTTCGTTAACAACTCTTTCGATTCATAAGTATTCTCTGTCAGGCTACTTATTAATTGAATAAACTAGGTTGTTTCCTACAGCATTCCCATATTATGGATTTGGCTTGTGTTCCTGCAGGATATGTGCTCCTCTGTTCCCTCTATCTCCCACAGCATGGCATAGTTATGGTTAGGTTTAGTGTTGATTCATGCTACTTCTTAGGTGCTGTTGTTTACTGCATCACATCAGGAAGCACATTAGACCTGGTATTTAGTTTTTTGAGGTTAGGGATTGTTTCCTGTTTTGTGGTACTGGAGATGGAACCCAGGGCCTTCAGATTAAGCTACCTCCCTAGTCGCCCTTTCTTTTAATTTTGAGACAGAGTTTTTTAGTCTTTGAATGTTGAGATTGATTTAGAAGGCTCAGGTGTTATCAGCCTGATGGAGCCATAATGAAGTTTCTTTGGCAACATCTGACCTAATTGTTTAGCATTGATGAGCCTTCATTTCATTAGGGGCTACAAAATGGTGGTTATTTTTCTGCCATTTTTCTGAATTTATTAGTTGGAATTCTTTCATGAAGAATAATGTTCTTTCATCAACTATTGGGCTAACCTACAATGCAATTTTCACAAAAAAGTTCAGAATTCATAGCTTATTCTTCTTTTTGTTGTTTTCAAAATAATTAGTGTGGTGCCTTACAAATTCCCAAAGATGACCGATAATATTCTTTAGTATCATTTGAGCTCAAATTTGTACAAACTAATCCACTGCAGACATTTTTTTAATGCTCAAATTGCCATCTTTGGTACATGGAGATTTTTCAAGTTGTTCTGGGTCCTTTACACAAACTGGTAACCTTTGATAACTTCTCTATTTTATAGTATAATAGAATGTTCCAACTTCATGTTGTACATTTTGTGCTGTTGATCTCATATTGCCCATTTCTCCAGGGGCTGTGGTTCCTTTGAATAGAAAATGGTATTTAGAGCAAAGTCTAGGTCCCTGGATTATAATTTCTACTCAGCTGTCAGTGCTTCTGGGCTTTTTTTTTTTGTGTTTTTTTTTTTTTTTTTTTTTTTTGGTGGAACGTTTTTTATTTAAAAAGAAAAAAAATCACATACTTGTACTCATATATTGAATTTAAATTTAAGATGAGGACTTCCAGGGTGAGGATAGTATACCTCAGTAGTAGGGCATGTGCTTAGCGTGCCCAACCCCTCGGACTGATCCTCAGCACCCCTCCAAAAAATTTCAAGCCTTCTCAGTATAACACATTTCTTGGTTCTAAATCTAAATTTCTAGAAATGCTTAGTTCCTAACCATAATGATAAAACTAGTTATTTTTAAAAAAATATTATTACTAATATTGTGACCAATAGTAAAACTATTGAATAAATGGTAAAATTCCTCTGCTGTTGTCTGTAGATCACAAAGGATATGCAGTCAAAATGCTGTGCTTAGATCAATCAGAGGAACTGTTTTCTCTTTGTGGCTAAACATCAACTTGATATATAGAAATGTCCATTTGTTTCAGTTTGCTTTCAGTTTTTAAGAATTGATTTTTCCTGTCTTGGTTCTTTAGGGTTTTGCTTTGTGAAACATTTTTATGGTTCAAAAGTCAACACTAAAGTGAGGAACATTCAAATGTTTCTGTCACTCCTACCTCCTCTACCCTGTTCTTTTACTCCCCTTCTAGGTAACCAAGATTATTTGTGTATGTGTCATTTTGTGTTTTAGCCAGTATACCATTTGGATAAATTCCTAGAGTGGGGATGCTGAGTCAAGTATACATGCATAAGTAATTTTGCTGGACAGTTTATACCACCATGATTTTAGCTCTTTGTAACAATAATCATATAAACAAAAATTATAATTTAGCTTCGTTATGTTTTAATTCATATTGTTCATTAATAGAAGGTTTTAAATTTTTCAAGTGAATAGACCTTTCTGGTTTTATGTTGTTTTTAATTTCTACTTTTATTATACTATTATTGGAATATTATTTATAATGTTTCTGCTGCAGAACCAACCAGTGTTTTCCTTATTCTTTAATATATGACCAAATTTTTGTGACTGTCTCATTTGCTCTTGAAGGGTATATTTTCTATTATATATAGTATTTGACACATCTTTGGACATACTTAATGCATTACATTGTGGCACAAACCTGCAATCCCACCACTAAGGGAGGTTGAAGCAAGAGGATTACAAATTCAAGTCCCATATGGGCAACTCAGCAAGACCATGTCCCAAAATAAAAAATAAAAACTAATGGGGATATAGGTCAGCAGTCAAGAGCCCTGGGTTCCATCCCCAGTGCTACTGAGAAAATACATAAATAAAATAAAGTAAAATTTCCATTTTTACTTTTACTCTTTTTTATTGGTGACACAGATTAATGAGTTTCATTTGGTAGATTTGTACATACACATTATATGTTTTGATCATTTTCAGTCCCTGTTATCCCATTTGTCCCACCCTCCCTCCTAATATGTATCAGATTTTTCAGGGGGGTCAATGAGTATAATATAGGAAGGATAGTGGGAGTGCAGAAATGATTGAAAAATTCCATTTTTAAGTCAGCACCACAGCCTTTTTTTCTTTCCCCCTCTGTTGTCAACATCCAAAGGTAGAATGAGTTCCCTGTCCAAAATTTGGCATAGATGTCAAGACCAGTGATGTCACTCATGCATCTAGAGGACATGGTAGTTATTATGTACTGGGATTTTCTGGAAGGGTGGGACAGGTCCCCAAGTAGGTTCAAAAGTAGCTTAGAAGGAAGTGTCTTAGTTACTTTTTTTTTTTTTTTTGTTTTTTTTTTTTTTTTTTTTTTTTTTTTTTTTTGCTACTGGACAAAATACCCAACACCTGCCAGGTAAAAGAAGAAAGATCTATTTCGGCTCACAGTTTATAGACGTTCCAGTCCATAGTCCAACTGGTTCCAAGGCAGGGTGGCATGGCAGAGAGGAATGGAAGAAGAGAGACAATCAGTGGCAGAGCAGGCAGAAGTCAGGAGGCAGCGCTGAAGCAGCAGCAGCAAGCCTCCCTTTCTCTTTTATCCCATCCAGGCTACGAGCCTTTTAGGTGATCTCCATCACACACATCCGGAATTATGCTAAACCAATCAGTGGACTAATTTGGTACCATATACCTTCAATCCCAGTATCAGACACCCTAGATCCAAAAAGTGTGTGAAGCTTTAGGGAGATCTCTAGATAAAAGGCCTAACAGAAAGGACACTGATTTCTCTTTTATCATGGCAAACAGAGCTACAATTAGGGGTCTGTGCAGCCTGACCCTTGTGAAATTTGAGCTTCCTATTTGCCAAAGGGAACGCCTGGGCCTTCTTACCAGCTTGCTCCAATGTAGTGTGAAAGGGGAAGGATAGTGAGGGGACTTGGAAGATCTAAGCAGTCAGACATCAAAAGGGAATAAGACTTGCCTTTTGGGTCACTGTATTTTAGGTGTGTCTATTGTATACATCATAAAGGTGGACTCTTTTTTACAACTTCACTTGAAATATTTGTCTTGTAGTAGACAAGGTAGGCACATTTGCTTTTCTTAGTATGCCTGCCAAATCTGGTTTCAAATCAGTTATATGATTTTATATTATAATAATTTGTGTATTACATTTAATCTGTTGTTTTCCCCCATTTGGTGTCTTGTCTTTGCTTTTTCTAAAATTAATTTTTGAATTTAGAAATACTAATCTTTATGTTTCAATAGTTTTCTTTGAAAATATAATCTTTATAGTGCCTGTGTTGGTTGTCTGTTGCTGTGTAATGAAGTACCCAAAACTTAGTAGCCTAAAACAAGTACTTATCTTCTCACAATTTCTTTCTTTTCTTTTTTTTGGTATCGGGATGGAACTTGGGTCCTTGAGTTTGCAAGGCAGGCAGCGGAACCGCTGAGCTAAATCCCCGGCCCCTTCTCACAGTTTCTGAGGCTTAAGAATTTGGGTATGATATACAGTCTCTCACGAAGCTCCAGTCAAGCTGTTGGCCAGCTCTGGCATCATCTCAAGGCTTAAAAAGGCTGGTAAAACAGCCTTCCAGTTCACCCACGAGGCTACTGGTGGCCTCAGAAGATCCTTTTGCAAGCTCACTCACATTTTTGCTAGTCAGCCTTGGTTCCTCACTACATGGTTTTCTGTGTACACTTATAGTGTAGCAGCTGGTGAACTAAGAAGGAGAAAAAGAAGAGAGGAGAGAGGAAAGAGAGAAGCAGAGAGAGATACAACCACACAGAGAGAGAGAGAGAGAGAGAGGGAGAGAGACAGAGAGAGACAGAGACAGAGAGAGAGAGAGAGAGAGAGACTAGAGAATGCCCAAGAAGAAAACCTAGCTTTTTTATGTTTTTTAAACCTAATCTCAGAATAATAATGTATTAGCTATTGTGTTATATTTATTAGAAATGAATACTTAAGTAGAGCCTATGCTCAAAGGCATGGGATTACATAAATTCATGAATGCCGGGAAACAAGTATCATTGGCTGCCATTTTAGAGGTTTTCTTCATTATTCCCCTTAATCCTTTTATAGTATCTGATCAATTTGACCTCTACATATGCAATAATCAATGATCTTTTTCTATTTTTTTTATTCATTTTAAAATTATATTCATTTTACTTTCTCAGAAAATGTAATGTTTGAATATTATTCTTATGTCCTTAAATTCATTTTAATCTTAACTGTCCAACTAAACACAAGAAATGTTCATGGTCAGTCCTTTTGCTGAAATTCCCCAGTCATCTTTTGATTGGATTAAACCAATATTCTAAGAGAATCCCTGGGATGGGGACATATTTACCTGTGGTTTATTTTTATTTTTTCATGTTCTGCCTTTTTCTATAGCCATGACAACTGCAGGAAGGCTTGTTGCATTTTAAATCCTTGACTTAAGCTTCCTAAAGTTTGGAAACATGCTGTTCCACTTAAAAGGTTGTCCTACTTAAAAGGGTAGGGGAAGGGTAATAAGGGAAAAGAAAAAAATGTGAGATAATGAAAAGATGGAAATAAAGTGATTGTAGATGGGGAGGGGAGGAGGGGGTGAAGGGAGGGCAGGGACAAGGGGAAAAAATGAGAACCAAGACTTGTCATGTAGAGGTACAAGATCCCAACAATGAATGTAACTGTACTGTATCCCTAAAATGTACCAATAAACTCAATTAAAGCTGAAAAAAAAAGAAACAAAGGTTGCCTTTTAAAACTCCAGTTTAAACTCCAGACATTGAATTCTCTTGTTTTTATAGGCTATTTTATCCTTTTTGCATGAAATATATGAGAATTTTTTAAAAATTTAAAGTCTAATAGTTCTGGTAAGATGTGACTCAAAAAAGTCAATTACCCTGGATCAATTTTCCTTGGTACTTTCTGGACCTTTTTTCTTATTTCTGGAAATTTGTCAAGGATTATACTTTTAAATATTAGTTTCATTCCATTGCTTTCCTTCTTCATAGGCTCCAATTATAGCAGGTTGGACCTTCTTTGACTACCATCTACACCTATGCATTACTTAACAATGCAGATACATTCTGGGGTATGTATTAGGCAGGTGCATCAGCATGCAAATGGCATAAAATGTATTTACACAAATTAAGATGACTATGGTATCAGTAGGCATTATAATCTTATGAGACCTCTTTTATAAATATGGCCCATCATTACCAAATCATCATTTATACCACAGATACCTATGATGGCATTGGCTGTCTGCCATAATGACCTTTTTTTCTTTTTAAAAGTTTTATATTTGTTTTCTTAGATATCTTATTGTTTTAATTTAGTGTACTTTATTATATTTTTATCCAAATCCATTTCCCCACATGCATCTCATTCTCCTGTTTTGGTCTCAAAATCCCTTACTGTTTTTTGAACTTTTTAATGGTTTAATCTATTCTATTTTTATTTTTATTTTTGTGTTTGTTTTTATAGTACTTGGGATTAAACTCAGGGCCTTTGCTTTGAGCTCCAGCTCCAGCCCTTTTTTAGTAATGTATTTTTTTTTTGAGACAGGGCCTTGGTAAATTTCCTAAGCTGGGCTTGAAATTATAATCCTCCTGTGTCATTCTCCCAAAGTGCCTGAATTACGGGCATGTGCCATCACATCTGGCTGGTTTTAGGGTTTTTTATTTGATATTTCATCCAGAAGTTTTAGTTTTGCTTTTTTTAGTACAAATGTTGAATAGTAAACTTGCTATTAATAAATAGTTTTGCTAATAAAAACTTACTAATAAAACTAAAAACTTGTTAATAATGAATAAATTGCTATTAATAAAAATAGAAATCATCACTTAGTCATAAATGGATCCCTAAAGTTACAAGTATCTTGCCAGAGAAGTCTGAGAAAAGATATAAAAGAGGAAAATGTCATATTTACTTAATTGGAAAAATTGAGTTACTGCTTAATGGCTTGTTTATGGCTATAAATTTCAAGACTTTGAACTTCCTCTTCCCTATCACTTCTCATGTTGCATTTTTGGAATCTCTGTCTGATTGTGAAGGATGAAGCCTTGTGTTTATTCTGGTTGAAGGGTTGATGGTCAAGAGAGAGAGCTTTTAAGTATGCAGATAAAGTAGAGAACTATTTAGTTTATTTATCTGGTGTATTTGTTTATCTCTTTTTGGAAAGCTAAAAGTGGCAAAACAAGGAGTAGCTTCCTGCGCTCAGGCTAGATTCCCTTAGTTGGCCTAAAATGGATTTTGACTTTTGAATAAGAATACATCTAGACTAGTTGCATGGAGTAAAATCTCTTGGTTAACATTCCAAACATTTGATATATTTCTGAAGATCAGTATTTTTCTAAACCTTCCTATATTTGGAAAAGCTTTTAAAAATTGTGAGTGGTATTCAGAAATTAACTGTACTTAAATTTTTTCACTCTTAGGTAAACAAAATAACTAAAAATGACAAGTAGAAGACTTGAGGAGTCCATGGGAGCTGTTCAGATGGGGTTAGTCAAAATGCTCAAAGGATTCCAAAGCAAGGTTTCACCCCCGCTGAGCCCAAAGATGGTCACAGAAGAGGAAATAAACCAAATGGTAACGTGTCAGGAATTCCTATGTAAAATACTTGATAGAGCTTCTTTAGGACAATATCAGTAGCTTGTTGGCATTTTAAGAATATTAATCAAAATTACTAATTAAGATCAAGTTATTAGAATACTAGTTTGCTGCACGTCATAAGTGTCTTTCAGAGCTTGAAATGTTTTAAAATTGCGTATGCATTTCATAGTAAAGGCTTGACTTGCTTCAATTAATTTGTCGGAGTAAGACTGGGTGGCTTAAGAGGTTTATTTTAGCTCATGGTTCTGGAGCGTGGGAAATCTAAAATTGGGTGACTAAAGTGCTGGGGCCTCATACTACATCTTTCTTGGCACACTGAAACCATAGCTCTCTGTAAAAAAAAAAAAAACTATTAAAATTTTTTGAACAGAAGTTAGAACCATGTGCAACTATCCTTCAAGTAGTTCAGAAACAGTGAAACACCAGAATTTCAAGAGTCAACCTAATTTATTACCTGTATATTAGCAAGTTATTTTATTTTATGTTTGTAGAACACAGAGAATTAATGACTAAATAGTAAGTCCCTAGGAAAGATACATAAGTTTTCTGACTTTAAAAAGTATTTATAGCTTTAGTGATTTATATTGATTTATTGAGAACTGAATTAACTCCATGGTATAGGAAATACTAATGAAAATTATAGTGCTGGGCACAGCATTCACTACATTTTAAAAACTAATTTCACGTTGCATTCCAATTAGGAAAATAAAATCAATCATTCTCTTTGGTGGTGGCTGTTGGTACACTACCTATAGAAACTCCTGTTTGCTTTTAGGACTTCATAATTTTAATTTAAATCACAATAGAGCTAATACCTCTTAACATTGTATTATTTTAATCTTTAATCAAAAAGAATTTAAAAACAAATTTAAAAGCTATATTAGGAGTATGTCTTCATTTAAATGGACTCAATCACAGAAATCAAATTTGTAGGAAAACAAGCATTCTTAAAGAGCACTGACATTACTGAAAGGCAAAATAAATCAGCTAAATTATGTACTTGAATGTTTTAAAAAGTCTTGGCATTGCTTAAGCCTTATGTTGCTGCCAGGGATCATATCTCCTTGCATATAAAGTAGGAACAATATGAACATTCTAGAACAACAGCAACTAAATAATAATGATGATTCTAGCTAATGTATGCCTTGATTGGTTAGTTTCATTTAAATAATAGATTACATTTCCCTCTAGATTACATTAGAAACTGTCAAAGCATTTTGTGCTCCTATTTGGGTGTGAATGTGACTGGCTGCTAAAGCTGATGATTAGCTTAAAGCTCTTTCTGAACAATGTCTAAATGTGTTCTTGCAATTTCTAAAACTTCAAACTCATTTCTAAGTAGTACAATCACACTTCCAAGATCCTTTACATTTTACAAGATTTTCCTTTACCATGATTTAATGTGATCGCTAAATACCCAAAAGCTTTGCTTGCATGTTGTATCTTTGGTTAAGAGACAGAAGTTTTAGAACTGTAACTCTCAAGCCTACAAATGATTTTACAAACTTAGAGTCTTATGCTCAGATACCACTTCTGGGCATAAATGCTATGCTCTTTTTGGATGTGTACCTATGCACTTTCTTGACATTTTCTCTAGGGTTCCTTTGGGTGTTTGCTTCAAAATTACAAGGGAAGGACAATCACATGTCATTTTAAATCCCTGGACAAAGATCTCAAAAGTGCACTGTATAATTTAATTATTTTAAATATTTTATAAAGGAACTTAGTGGCATTCCAGAATTATCCTAAAAGCTGTGATCACAAATTATTCATCACCGGCACTTTTGAATGCACTTTTTCAAGGTAACCATTTATGAATCTTTGGCTTTTGTTGTTTTGAATTCTAGCTGACACCCTCGGAGTTCCTGAAAGAAATGTCCCTCACTACACAGCAGAGACTAGCAAATACACATTTCACATGCCGGCCACAGATCATCGAACTTTTAGATATGGAGGAAACAACACATCAAAAGGTAAGTAAAGCCCAGAACATGTGACTATTCCAAAAGGATAACTAATAATAGGTATGTTACCTAATCCTTCGCTGGGTTTGCTTTATATTCTCCTTTTCTAGCTATTATCTTTATATCTGTGTTTTGATGTGGTAAAAATTCCAAATTGAAAACTCAATTTGAAACTACCTTTCACACATTCACACTTCTTTTTTTAATCTACTTCTGGATGTGATTTGACACTGTTGTTATAGATTAGGACTAATTCCAAGAATTGTATCAGCCAAGTCCATTTAAGTTATCTTCTTAGCATAGCAAGTGATCGCTCCTCACCTGACTTGTCTGCTAGGAAGTAAGGAAGCAGAGTTGTTTATTAAAGTAGGCATTTGTTATCTATTTTGGTTCACTTTCAAGAACAAATGTATTCCTTTAGCTTAAAAAAAAAAAAGCTGTTTAACATGTTCCTGTAGTCCAAATACAAACCGTATGTTTATATATATAGAAGCATATGATTGTAATAGAAGGTCTTGTTTCCTACTCTTTAAATTAATTTCTTAAATTATGTACTTCATTTTCATGCACAAATTATGACATGAATCACCTCCATCAGTTGGACTGCTAGAGATTAGTCCCTTTCCAAAGGGTTCCCCAGCTGAACTTGAGTCTTGAGTTGCAGCACACAAAGCACAGGAGGCCCCGGAGTCCCTGTGCTCCCCCTGCTACACCACTGTCTCCCCCATCCTAGGATCTGCCTGTGATTCTTGTTCCTAAGCATTGCTAGTTTTAATTATTAATTAAACCTTAACCATCCTCCATATCTAAGGGGAAAGGAGCATAGGCTTTCTTATTGTATAATTGAACAGCAAGTACGATAAATTCTGCCCTGACAAATGCATCTCTGATCACACCACTTCTCACCACTTCCTCCTCCATCGTTTCAGTTCAAGTCACCGTCACGTAGACCACTGAACAGCCTTCCTGTTTCTATGCAACCCTCCACTGTCAGTTCTTAACTGGTGTGCATATCCCATTAGTGAGTTATTGTTGTTGTTTTATATGTAAAAATTCATTTAGGTTGACCACATACATATTTACCCTTTTATTGCTCTTCTTTTCTTTCTCTGTGAATTCCCAAGATAAATTCCCCTCTCTATAAATGGTACCCCTTTGTATTTTCTTTAGAAGTTGTTGACAATAGTTTGCAAGTTCATCTTTCTGAAATTGTCTCGATTTGGACTTCATTCTGGTTTTTTTGTTTTTTGTTTTTTTTTTTTGAGACAGGGTCTCACTATGTAGTTGAGACTGACCTAGAACTCACTATGTAGCCCAGCCTGGTCTCGAACTCACAGCAATCCTCCTGCCTCAGCCTCCCAAGTGCTGGGATTAAAGGCATATGCCACCGCACCTGGCTTGAACTTCACTCTTGAAGGGAATTTTCCGGGATAGACAACATGATGTCTAGAGAGTTTTATTTTTTTTTTTTTTCTGGATTTAAACGGTATTGCTATTCTGCTTCTGTCTTATGTTAATTATGACCAGTAGTGAACATACTTTTTTTGTCCTTGGAAGTTAAATATTCTTTTTTTTTTTTCCTCTTTAGCTTCTTTTGCATATTTTTTTTTGGACTTTGTTTTCATTGGTTTTATAATTAGATCTCTATGTATGGATCTTTTTAAAAATCCTACTTGAGTTTTTAAGGCCTCCTGTACCTTTGTTCTTGGGACTTCATCAGTTACAGAAAATTCTCTGTAATTATTTTATCAATACAGCTTTTACCTTACTCTCTTTCTGGGACTCTAATTACCTGATTTTGGGCTTTTTGCTATAGCTTTTCCTATATACTTTACCTTCCCTTCTGTATTATCTATTTTTTATTATCTATCATTTTAATTAGTCTTCCTAGTTCTGAATATTCTTCTAATCTTTATTCCAGTTTAGTAATTCTTGCTTCAGTTGTGGTTAATCTACTATATCAAACATGTATGTTGAGTTCTTAATTTCTGTTGTATAATTTTGAGTAGTAGGATTTATACTACATTCTTTTTATCATGTCTATTTCTCTGCCAAAATTCTCAATCTTGTTTCTTATTTTCCTGTGTAGAGTAAGCATGAATCACACCACTGTTACTACTGTTTTGTTTCTGCTGATTTTCATTTTAAAACATCCTATTTCCTTATAATTCTGGTCATTTTGTGATTTGCATGTTTTGTAGCTGAGATGCATCTTTGAAGGTTGTAAAATGTCATAACTGAAAGATTGTAGAACTTATTTGGATGCTGTAATCATGTTCTCTTCTTCCAGAGAGGACATATTTGCTTTTGCTAGACCTCTATGAGCACCAGTAATCTGAAATCACCTCCTTCATTCATGTTCAAGGCCTGAGAGACTGGCCTTATTCTGTGGCCTACCCCTTCATGAGTCAAAGGGGAGAAAGTTCATCAGGGTCTCTAATTTAAAAAGCCTTGAAGTTTCCATCTCTGTCTCCCATCTCTACTGAATGCTCAAAAGTACTGTATAGATCTCAGCTGCCCACTGTATTTATTACATGAAAGAAAAAAAGTAGCCCAATTTTCAATATTTCTGTTCACTTCACTTTCTACCTCTATTTATCTGTTTTCTCCTGGAGCATGATCAGTAATTTTTTTACTATTTTGTTAGCTCTCCAGTGCTGGTAAGGATGTATTTGTGGGTGTTTTTGTTTGTTTGGTTAGTTGGTTTTTGTTTTTACCTTGCTGGGGATCAAACTTAGGGCCTTGTGCATTTTAGGCAAGTGCTCTACCCCTGAGCCACACCTCCAGGCCCAGATATTGGTTGATACAACTTTCCTGATTATTCTCACAGGGCAGTAGGTTTAAATGACTACTCATCAGTAATAGAAGTAGAAGTCTAGGGTTGGTGTTCATATTTGCATATTTTAAACTGAGGACCAAGCTTTCTACTTTCTTTGGTGTTGAATAAGTTGATCAAAATACCCTCACTAATTATAACTACCAATGTTCATAGTAGTTTCCCCTTTATGAGTGTTTCCTGTGTTCTAGTTCTAATACTCACAAGTATATCTTCCCCAGCCACCATGTGGTTATATGAATAATTTACTCTTTCAATTGCAGTTTTCAGGAGTTGATTTGGATCAGGCATTATTCCAGCCCTTCCCATCAGAAATCATATTCCAGAACTATTCTCCCTGTGAAGTCTATGAAGTTCCACTGGTTTTGAGGAACAATGACAAAGTAAGTATGTTATCTGGGGTAGATAAACTTTTCCAGGACACACGAGAAGAGGTTGAGTAAACTGAGGATACTGTAGAATACTGAGAAATTCTTTAATTTGATAAATTTAGTATGAAAACATGCCCTTCAACTGTAAACGTTAGGAAGGCATGGTTGTTTTGTTGTTGTTATTGTATGTTCTGTCCCAGTACAGTGCTCAGCAAATACCAAGCTCCCAACATGTGCACTAACTTCTTGTTGCTAAGAGATTGATTAGATGAATAGTATGGAGATTTCATGTCTGACTAGTTGAGCTATATTCATTCTGTGTTACAGACACCATTTTCTCAACTTGATGTAATAAACTCTACTCACATAAATTGGAAACATTAAGCATTTGTATCTGTATCTTGCAATAATTTATATTCTGTGAATTATACTTCTAAAAATTTTCTTTCTCATCTAAAAAATTAAAATCTCTTCCCTCATTTCTGTCTCCTCCCTTCTATATCAAATGGCCTTCAGATTTTGTCTATAAACAATTTTGAAAGGTTTCTCTCACTGTCTATGCTTTTTTTTTTCTCTGTGATTACAACTGAGGATTTCTTCTCCGGCCTTATGGCTTTTTCTTCAGAGATAGATTAGGGTTTATTGAAGAAAAGTTGTTAAATATCTAGGATTTCCCTGACATGTGACAACAATGAAAGAAAGAATAATGTAGAAGTTCAGCCTTAAGCACTGTTAAGTGTGAAAAGTAATCAGACAGGGGAGGAAGGCACTGGAGAGACACAAAACATCAGGTGTAAAGATAAGTAGGAATACTTGTAAGAGTCTAAGTATGTGGAGACCATACAATTAGAGCTGGAGGAAAAAAGAGAAAATAAGTCAAGTCAATGTAGGAATCCAAAGCAAGTGGAAGGATTCACAGTTATATTCAGCACAGTAGCTCATTAAAGAAATCAGTGATGCCTTTCAGAGATCAATAGGGCGATTTAGGGACAGCAGAGTCAGACTCTGAAGAAAATGATGTATTTAGTTCATTGCTGCAATATTGTTGGCAAGAGAAGCTCAGAGGACAGAGATTAAAAAGGTAGGGAAAGAGATAAAAAAGAATTCAAGGTACTCAGGGTTATGTCCCTAGACCTCAAGCCAAGTTAGGACTTGGCTGCTAACCATTTCTCACTTCAAATTCTCTTTGCTCTTTTTACCTTTTTATTCTTTTGCAGATATTCTTAGACTATTAAAGACAGAGTAGAGCTAGTCCAAGGGGCCCTTTGGCCAATCCTCCCTATCCCTTAATAAGAAATGATTATCAATGAGGGCATATGAGCAACTTAAGGGTAATTATGTGCGAGTTTTGTCTGACAGAGGGCATTCTGGTCTTATTGATAAATCAGCACCACTGGGTAAGATGCAGCCAGAGTGCGAGGCTCATGGAAAGAAATAGGGAAAGTCTAGCTACCAAAAAGCAGGCAGCTTTCTTCAGGCTAAGCAGGCTTGGTTTCAAGTGAGTTACACCAGCACCTTGTAACAAGTGGCTGATGGAAGCCTGCTTCCCTGTTCCTTAGTCCATAGGCTCCTAGGAGGTATGGAAAGGGCTTGGGGAGCAGAAGAAAATATGCCATTCACCTTTTATTTGCTTTCCTCACTGATATGAATACAAAAAAAAAAACTTTTTAAGCATTATTTCGTTGTCTCATATGCACACACGCCAAGTGAGAGTAAGCCATGAATACTGTAAGCCACAGTGTGATTCTACTCTGGATATAATATGAGCTGTCAGACTCTAGAGTCACTCGCTGGAGGCCTTGAGCAAGTCACCTTACTTATCTAAGCCTGACAGACTGTCTTAGTTTTCTCATTGCTGAGATAAAATATCTGATACCCAAAGTTAAAGGAGGAAAGATTTATTTAGCTCACATATGGTAGAGGTTTCAGTCCATAATTGACTGGCTCCACGGTAGGACAACATGGCAGAGGGGCATCACAGAGAAACCATTCATGGCAGGCAGAAGGCAGCAGGCAACAAGCAACAAGGAATAAGCAACAAGGGACAGATTCTTTCTGTCTTTTTATATTGTATCCAGGATACCTACCTTTAGCCCTCACACCCAGGGTGAGGCACCCTCAATGCCAATCAATCAATGGACTAATTAGGTAACCACACACCCTTAATTCCAGTATCACACTCTAGGTCCAGTCACTTTGAAGCCCCACCTATGACCGTATGAGGCTTAGTAGAGACATCTAGACACAAGCTATAACACAGACAATGATAGCACCCATTTTAATAGTGTTTTGAATATTAAATGGAATAATAAATATGTTCAGCTGAGTGCTTGTTACATATTCTTACACTAAACCAATACAATTGTTATTATTGTTGCTGTTGCTGTTGATTCCCTTTCTGGTTCATCAGTGGCAAGTATGTCCTTACTAAATACTCTCCCAGAAAGCTTACCTTGTAGAATATGGCATAACATAAATGATGCTGTACATTTCCCTGACTGGGAATGCCAATTCTGGTCCTGTCACACCTGCAGAAACCTCCTCCTTCTCTCCCTACTCCTCAGTCTTAAGCTCTGCCCGAGTTCTTTCTGCATTTCTTCTTCCCTTCTCCCACCTGGATTAAAGCTTTGAGAGGTTGTAGGAGTGCTTTTCTCATTTTTCACTTGAGCCTTTAGGTCATCTTTTAACTAGTTAACTTAGTCATAGTTAACTCCCTTCTGCCCTTTTGAGTCTTTATTTTTAAAGTCCTACCCCATTTTTGTATTTGTGGAACCTTTAGCCTGACAACCCCTATTCTCCTTATGATTCCATTTCTTCTATTGCTCAGGCTGATAGGCAGTGATACACAGCCCCGGTAAGGCAGAGGAAAAAAAGGATAAGACTTGAAATGAAACTGAAGCTGCCTGAGACTGGGTTGAGGGACAATGTCTTGTTTATGTTCTTTCTGTCTTGCGGTGTGTACTTGGGTGGGGCTGGTCTCACAGGGATGCAGGTAGAGTCAGGTGGAGACTTGCCTCCCAGCTATCCCTTTCCATGGGAGTCAGGATGAAGCTCCAAGGTTATTGTGAGGGTGGTCTGGCCCACATGTCCTGTGTAAGGTCTAGAAGGTGCACAGTAAGCATGGTATCTCATCTCCTGGAACAGTTCTTACATGTTTGGATATCTAATTTAACTCCACTATGTGGATGAGCTTTTAACTGATTAAGCAGCTAATTTATAGACAATCACATTTAAATAATAAAATGAGCAAAGTTTTGCAATAATAATAAAATCCACAATAAAATAATGTTAATAAAAATTAAAGTTAAAATATATGGAGGGGTTACTTTGTGTGAGGCTCTTGCATAAAGGTAGGCACTGTCATCTCCTTACAGTTGAGGAAACTGAAGTTCAGACCTGACTTGGGTCATATGTCTAGGAAGTAGTTAGTTTTAACCTCTCTGTATAACTCTAAAACTTGTGTGTTTTCTTCTGCTTTTTCACGTGTTCATTATTATGTATTTTTTCCTACAGATTCCAAGAATGGTAAAAATTACTGAGGAAAGTTCACCTTACTTTAAGGTAATTGGCCCCAAAGACATTGGCCACAAAGTAGCTCCAGGAGTGCCATCCATTTTCCGAATCCTTTTCACTCCAGAGGAGAACAAGGTAATAGCAGCACTGGCAAGAAATTGATTAAATACATGTCACTAGCAGTTTGCAACTCAATTTTAAACACTTATTCAGCTGTCAGTGGTGGTACTAGTGCTGGTATTATTGTTGTTATTGGATGTAGTGGTGTTGTATTGGTTTATATTGGTGGCAGTGGTGTTTGGTATTGGCGGATGATGATGCTGTTGGTGGTGATATGATATTTTTGTCACTGATAGTTGTATTCATATGTCTTTGTAACTGTAATAAAATAACCAAGGGTAGGCAGTTACAAAGAAAAAAAGGTTTATTTAGCTCACAGTTTTGGAGGCTAAAACACCAAACAGCATAGCTTCAACTCTGGCAGCCCTCCGACCCCCTCAGCTGAGTTATCTCATGGTGGATGGCA
The DNA here is from genome assembly GCF_012274545.1 of Fukomys damarensis. Classification (NCBI taxonomy): domain Eukaryota; kingdom Metazoa; phylum Chordata; class Mammalia; order Rodentia; family Bathyergidae; genus Fukomys; species Fukomys damarensis. The sequence goes on from NW_022900944.1 coordinate 36,737,190, forward strand.
TTATGGTGAGAGCCCATGGGAAAGCTAGAGATGAAATAGTGAGATGGGAATAAAATCTTGGGGACGGACCAGGAACAGCCTCTGAAAGGTCCACCACCTCTCAATATCACTTTAATAAATACCAGCTCCAGGACATAAACTCTTGGGGGACAAAAACATCCCTTCTCCAAGAAGGCAGAAGAGTTGGCCAAGTCTTTTCTGTGAGCCTAAGTGGAAACTCATGGGGAGTAGAAAAAAGGGTTTGATCAGTATGACTGAGTAACAAGGATGGAAAACAAGACTTAAACAGGTGAAACAAAGTGTCAGGCTGTATACAAGGTTAAAATCAAGCAAGTTTATCTGTATGGCACCATCTTAGAATCATTGGAGAACTAACTCTGAGCCCCAACTCCTCTACCTCTCATACTTACTAGCTCCTGTTAATGTCATCACCTGCAGTCCTGTTCCTAATAGGATTGTTACTACTTTTCTGGAGAGCATGTGGTCTGCCAAGCATGTGCTTAGTGCAGTGAGCAGTTAAAAAGGACATTATAATAATCCTGCTGTTATTTTGATGCTTTGTACTGTTACTATTTATTTCCTGGGTTATGTTTATGGACCTGTAACTTTGTTTAGGATACTATGAAACAAATGAAGAGATAGATAACTCCAGATATGGAGCTTTTTGTTATATATTGCTGAATCCCTCATATTTTTCCTGGAGGTTCCTATCTGTAAGCTATCTGTGAAAAGAGCAGTGCCTTGGTTTCGTTTGGGTGTTCAGTTCCCCCCATCATTCCTGTGTGGCTGGCCTGAAGGACAAATCATGCTGGATTTGGGAAGTTGGTGTTCCTTACTTTTATTTTTCCTGTGCTGCAGAAAATATGTCTTCTTTTGGATAAGCATCGTTCTACCTTCAGGTAGTCTGGCTGAGAAAGGGGCACGTGGGACTTTCTGAGGAGATGGAGTGTTCTGTGTCATGATAGACAAGTGAATTGCATGATATCAAACCTTTATATTCACTATTTGTGCTTTCCAATGTAGCTACAGCATTTATCTTAAAAACTGTATAATAATAGGAAAGGGAATGGATAGAAACCAAAATAGGTGAAACCAAAACAACAGATGTTAATAATTGTTGAATTGAGTGATGGGTACATTGGGGTTTATTATACTATTTATGCATGGTTTAAAATTTCCGTAATCAAAAGCTAAAGGAAAGAGAGATTGTATTACTGTTTATGATGCTTATCTGTATTCAAATACTACTTGAAATGTACTGTAGGTATATTGGAATTTACTTTATAACCATGAAATGCTAATGTTCCCATTGAAGATTAATATACTTAACTATATTTTGTGGCTGCTGATAGTATTCCTAGCTTTTGTGTTTCCTCTTACCATTCTACTTATACAACATCACATGTCTATTGGGAAATCCCTAACTTTAAAAAATCAACTCAGTTAAATGTTCTTAGAGTGTTCATTCTTTTAAATATTTGAAAGTTACCAAAAGTCACATGTGTGCATAAGGAGACACAGTGAGCTTAATATACAGTGAGCTTAATAGTTAGTTACCTGTGAGAAATTTTACTATCCTTTTTTTTTTTTTTTTTTTTTTTTTTTTTTTTTTTTTTTTTTTTTTTTTTTTTTTTTTTTTTTTTTTTTTTTTTTTTTTTTTTTTTTTTTTTTTTTTTTTTTTTTTTTTTTTTTTTTTTTTTTTTTTTTTTTTTTTTTTTTTTTTTTTTTGGTACTGAAGATTGAACTCAGGACCGACCTTGCACTTGTAAGGCAAGTGGCAGCACCACTGAGCTAAATCCCTGACCCCATCCCAGTTTTGAATACCTTAAGAGCCTGTGCAGGACTTGGACTCTGTGCTCTAATACACTTTCCTGAACTCATTTCTCTGAAGGCAGAATTGTTTTCTCCTTTGGAAAGCAGCTGGAAAGCTGACAGGGCTGTGAACAGAATGGCCAGCTAGGGTTAGGCGTGCTGTCTTCGGTGCTGTTCCCAGAATGCAGCCAAGGAGGAACCAGAGCCAGATTTATTTTAGGAAAAAGTCAATCATTTTACTGAGTGTCACTGTTTCTTCAGTTGGCCAGATTGATACCCTAAGTGCATGTGCGTTTTCTCCCCCTCATCCCCTGCTGATCTGAGCGTTCTCCATTCTCATTTACCCTCCTCACATCTGGAGGGTGAGATATGTAAATTGCAGCGTGCCACAGTTAATAAGCCAGGCCCCTTTCAATTGGATTTTCAGCACCCATGTATATCAGCACTTCGAAGATGATAATGCAATTCACATTTTTTCCTCTGTCATCTATTAATCTGGCTTCCTGGGGATGGAATTTGTTAAGAATGCCAAAGATCCAGATAACAGGTGCAGCAAATTCACTTTGGCTTTTCGTATCTCACCTCACCCAGATTATTTTTAAACCATAGTAGATGTTATTAATATAATAATCCTTATGTATATATCGTGCACTATTGAAATATAATAGTCAATGTTATCACAAAATAACACTGTAAAGTTCTGAACCAGATATTTTTCTTGACCTCTTAAGTTTAAATCTTTAGTATTAAAATGAGTCTAAAAAATATTAAACCTTTGCCAGAAAGCAAAACTGAGTATTTTCTTGCCCTTAAAAAAAAAAAAAGAAAAAAGAAAAAGCTTCTGTTTATAACAATGGGGTTGTATGGCTACAGCAGCAATGTTGGAAGAAAATACTGCATACAGTGACATAAATTTCTTTTATATATATATATTCATATTCATATATGTTCTTTTTATTTTATTTATTTATTTATTTTTGGTACCAAGGACCGAACTCAGGCCCTTAGTGTTTGCGAGGCTGGTGCCGGAAGCCCTGAGCTAAATCCCTGGCCCGCAGATTTCTTACTGAGCTGTTTTGAGAAGATACCCAATTTGTTGTCAAAATGGTTTTCCTGATCTGTTACTATAAAATTTTAAAACTATGTTGACATAGTTGATGTTTTCTAGCTGTATAATAATTGTAAATTATATTGCCAGCATTTTGAGTCAAAGGGTAGGTATCATAAAAATGTCCACAATCAATAATTTTGTTGAGATGGGATCTAACTATGTAGTTCAGACTGACCTTGAACTCCCAGTGTCCCCTAAGCTGGCCACAAACTCACAGCAGTTCTCCCACCTTGGCCTCCTAAGTGCTGGGATTACAGGTGTGCGCCACCACGCCTGGCGCATAATCAATAAGTTTTATTTGCAAACATAAGGATAGGGATTTTGCTTTCTTCCTGCCTGTAATGAGCCCTCCCCATTCTGTCTGGGTACCCCCTGAAATACTAGGGCCTGGTGCAGTACCCAGCACATAGGAAGTGTGCAGTAAATATTTGTTGAGTGAGCTAAGTAAGCAAAAGTTAATCTCAGAATTTAAAGAAGTTCTATGAACTTCAGGGTGGCCTACAGATGATAAAAGCAAAAGCATCTAAAAGGGGCTCAAATATCTTTTTTGAGTCTTGACTATATTAGAAGTCAACTTACTTTCTTGTCAACCAGGAGAAAGATGTCTAGGAAGTCTTTACTAAAAAGAATGTTTCTCTCCATTTTTTCATATTTTCATTGAACCACATCACCATATTTTTAGAATCCTAGACATGATGAATATATATTATAGGCTAATGAAGACCCTAGGTATTCTCTTTATGAAGAGCTCTTGATAGCTTATTACCAAATAATGATATTAAAAGTGAAAAATAGTCTTTGACTCACACTTGGCATTCTGTGAGCTAGGATTCAGTTCTTTCAGGCCCAATTCTGTGAGCCAGTATCCAATGGAGAAAATAACAAGCTTTGGCCTTCTGGGAACTTATGTTCCAAAATGAATACACAAACAAATATGTAATTTAATGTCAGATATCAACATGAGTGAGACTAGGCAATAATTAAGACTCTTTCTTCAGTAGGAGAGTAAAAGAAGACTTTCTGTTTAGGTGACATTTGGGGAGAAAACTAACCTAAGTCATGTGAATATTTGAGGGAAATATTCTCTGGAAGAGTAAACAGTGGTGCAAAGGTCCTGTGGCAGAAACCTGCTTGACAGGAGGCTGAGGGAAATACAAGAAGACAGTGAGGCTGGAGGAGAGGAAGCTACTTGGAAGATGGCAGGAGATGAGGTGGAGATCATGAAGGACCTTAGAAGACATGCAAAGTGTAATAGGAAATGTCCATCGAGTATTTAAAATATCTTTATTATGGAAACTTTCACAGATATGTAAAAGTTGATTGTAATCACCCAGATTTTCTAATTATCGGTGCATGATCCATCTGGCTCCATCTATCCTGCTCCTTGCCCTAGTGGAATTTAAATACATGCGTCATATTATTTCAGCTGTCAGTGCTTCATTATTTGTCTCTCAAGGATAAGAACCTTTTTACAGGCTAACATAACCACAATGCCATTAGCACATTAAGAAATCACCAACGTTCCTTAATATCATCCAATACCCGAGCACCATTCAGGTCTGCCCTGTTGAATCACAGTTTTTTGTTTTTTTTAAAGTTTGCTTAAACTGGGATGCAAGCAGGAGTGATCCCCATTGGGCTGTTATGAATGTTGTCATCCACTGTTGCCTGTAACAAGGTCGTGAAATCTAGAGCCTGCATTGGATTCGTGTTTCCTTTCTTTTGAGCGGGTGGAATCCCTTCCAGGTGGTGTGGTGCTTCTGATTGCATCACATGAGAAGGCACAAAATATCTGCCACATTTTGGTTTCTGTAAGTATTCAATGAAAATTATTGCCTAGATCATTGGGATTTAAGTTCCCAATTCTGTAATTGGCTTGCAACTACTGGTTCGAATTCTTCTAAAAGCAACAAAACTTTTCCATACCAGCTTTTTAGTGAGGTACAGTTCACACAGTACAGATAGATAAATGCTTGGCCCTTTCCCTTTATCCATGCTGGGGGGTTTTGATTAGCAACAGAACATTCTGCCTTACACTTTGGGATTATTCTGGCTTCAGAGTAGAGATTAGACTGATGGAGGTGCGAGGCCTGACAGCTATTTACCTCCCCTTGACATCTGTTTTTTCTTTCCTCATTGCCAAGAGAACCAGAATTCTTCTTTTTAACTGATTAAACTATGTATGTATGGCATATACTATTTTGATATATGTACAGACATGGAATGGCTGAATCAAGCCACTTAACATATCCATTATCTTACATATTCTTTTATTTTTGGTGAGGACATTTGAAATCTACATTTTTTTTTTTAGCTTTAATTGAGTTTATTGGTATATTTTAGGTATACAGTACAGTTACATTCATTGTTGGGATCTTGTACCTCTACATGACAGGTCTTGATTCTCATTTTTTCCCCTTACCCCTGC
>NW_022900944.1:36742764-36810339 GCF_012274545.1 Fukomys damarensis
ATTTAGGGATACATTACAGTTACATTCATTGTTGGGATCATGTACCTTTACATGGCAAGTCTTGATTCTCATTTTTTTCCCCTTACCTCTGCCCTCCCTTCACCCCCTCCTCCCCTCCCCATCTACAAACACTTTAAGAAAAGAAAAAAATGTGAGATAATGAAATCTACATTTTTAGTGACTTCTGAGTACTACATTAGTCAATTTTTTGTTGCCAATAACGCAACACCCTAGACCAGGTAAGTTATGAAGAAAAGAGATTGATTTTGGCTCACAGTTCCAGCGCAAGGGTGAGGAGCTCACCTCCTTGCTGACCAGGCAGTGCAAGACATCACACAGCTAGACTCGGTGTCTACGTGTGTACGCACATGTGTGTGGTAACTTCTGGTCTCTCTCTTCTTACAAAACACTAGCAATATAATCCCGGGGCTCTACTCTTATGACCTTATCTAACCCTAGCCATTTCCCCAAGGCCCCATTTCTAAACAGCATAGTCGATTACATTTTAACCCTCTTAATACTCACAATAGAGATTCAACTCCACTTCAAGAACCCCTGAAAGAGATACCCTCAAACCATATGGAAACCATAAGAAGTACTGTGCAGTACATAGACATTAACTGTAATCTCTGGCTTGTACAATAGGTCTCCTGAACTTGATCCTCTTGTCTGATTGAAATTTGACAAACATCTCCCCATCCTATGAACCCCAGCCTTTGATAACCCCATTTTACTCTGCTTCTATGTTTGATTGTTTTTATTTTCCACATATCAGTGAGATCATATATAGTATTTGGCTTTCTGGGGTTGGTTTACTGACTTAACATAACGTCCTCCAAATTCATCCCTCTTGTCACAAAGAGCATTGTCTTCTTTTTATAGGCTGCATTTTTATAGGAATCCCATTGTGTATCTATTCCACACTGTCTTTAACCATGCATCCATGGTTGTATACTTAGGTTGATTCTATGTTTTGGCTATGGTGAACAGTGCTTCAATGAATGTGCAGATTTCTTAGCAATATATGTTTCATTGCTTGTGGATTTAGACCCAGATGTGGATCATTGAATCTTATGGTAGTTCTGTTTTTAATTTTCAGAGGAACTTCCATACTATTTTCCATAGTGGCTGTACCAGTTTAAATTTCTCCCAATAGTATATAAGGGGGAAGCACAAAATTTGATTGGGCTCACTGCTGCCTAAAATAAGAGAGTATTTTACTTCCCAGTCAGCCTTGCAGCTGTGTGCCTCTTACTGTTTGCTAATGAGATGTAAGCAGAAGGAGTTCCAGGCTTCTACTTAAAGAGAGTTGGCATGGCAGGAAATACTCTGGTTTTTTGTCTCTCTGCTATCCTCCCTGGCCTCCGTCTTGGCTGTGAGAGAGTGGCATCCTTGAGGTCACCTGCTTCATGAGGTGACACTGAGGATGGAGTTTGTGCTAGAATGGGAGAGCCGGAAGTTAGGAATTTGAGTCTCTGATAAACCTTTTGAGCCAAGCTGGCCCTCCTAACTTCAGACTTTCTGATGTGAGGGCAATAAATGCCTGTCTATTCTAAGCCACCCTTACTTTGCTCTTTTTCCTGTTCCATGAAGTTGGACTGCACCCTACTGAATATAGGAGGAAGAGGCTTGCAACAGCTCAGGCAAGAGACTAGGAGGGTGGGACAAGGGTGGTGACAGCAGAGGAGGAGCTAGGAGCTCTTACTACAGGGCTGTCAGAACTGGGTGCTGGAGTCTAGATTGACTACTAAGATTTTGTCCAACAGCAGGAAAAGCTAGGTAGGGAATTAGGAATAAGATGGGAATGTGGACTTAACCACTGGATTTGGCAGAGCCATCCTTGGTATGCAGTGTTTCTTAGGAATTCTGAGCACAGAACACTGATTGGGTGGGTCAAAGAGAGACTGGACTGGAAAAATGTAGAGGTGGCAAAATTGAGTACAAATAATGTCTGTGAGGAGTTTTGCTATAAAAGGTAATTAGAAAGATGGGAAGAAGCTGAAGGTCGATGTTGAGGTCAAGTTAGGTATTTTTTAAATAATTAAGATGAGATTATTCAGGCGTGCTTATAGGGTGATATGTGAATGTTCGGGAATTCAGGAAAAGGAAAAGTCAGTGATTCAGGAATAATCTGGAGTTACTGAGAAGCCTTGATATCTAGCACATTCGAGAGGGGTTAGTCTTAGAAACAGGAGTGAAGGCAGGATTGGTAGATTTAAGGGTACCTTAGAAAGCAAAAAACAAAACAACAAAACAAAACAACTGAAGAGGAAATTGCCCTAAGTGGATGATTTATACATGAAGTAAACATTGTAATTGTATACTAAGCACAAAATAGTACACATAAATTTGGAAATCCCAGGTCTCTTTTCAAGCCAAAGGTCAGAAGTGATTCTCTTTTACCAGAGAGAAAAGTGTAGATACCTCTAGGAGGACCCAAGCTAAATCACATGAAGAGCCATAGTGGTAGGGAAAAAGCCCCAAATACCTGATCAGTCTTATTTCTAAACTGGCTGGGATTTCAGAGCTAATTCTCCCCTCTTGAGGGATAAGTTTCAGATTGAGGAGATACTTTTAACTGTCTAGGGAATTTGGAACATTTTCCAGGGATATTGAGTATGAAATTCCTAATCAGAATTTCTAGCCCTGATCTGATCTGGTTTCCCTTTGCTGCCATTTCTCCATCAACTTTAGGAGTAGAGAAAAAAGCCGATAGAAGATGTAAGGGTTTAACCACACTGGCCTTGACCTTGATTACATAGAATCGTTTACTGTGGTGGAAGACATCATTTCCCTCTGCTGAGATTTTAAAGGAAAGAATTATTGCCATGTTTGCATTCTACCGCAGGACTAATATAAAATCAAGATTCATTCTTTTCACTTCTTGGAAAGTCACGCCTGCCATTTTCATTGCCTGGCTGAGTTGCACTCTCTCCCTTCCCTCCCTTCCTCCCTCCCTCCCTCCCTCTCTCTCTTTCTCTTTCTTTTTTTCAGTTTGGAGGATGAGCATCTGGCAAGGAAGACAAAACAAAACAAAACAAAAAACAAAAACACCAAAAATAGTTTAAAAGTTTCATCTGGAGAGCAATGTAGTGTAGGATCACATTTTAAGAGGCAGAGTTGATCCATGGCTAAGGCTTTTGTAGTAGAGGGGAAAGAGCACAGAGTCAATGTTATGGCTTTGAATGGCGACCTGATTGCCCTGTGTCTTGGTGCAGTGACAGGGAGTCCGTGAACTGACGTAACTGCTTAGCTTGTAGGCAGACAGAGCCTCTTGAACCATTGCATCTGAATTAATTTTAAGCCAGCAGAGCAATGTATAATGGTATAGTATGTGATCTAAAATAGTACTATTAAATGTATAACTTCAGAGATTGGAATATGTTCTCAAGGAGTTGTTTAAAGGACTTTCTTCATATTATTTTATGGATATATAACTTGACTGTGAAATGCACATAATTCTGATCATATTTTCAAACTGCATTTAGGAACTTGAAAAGATTTGAAAATATCCCTCTTAATATTTCAATCATCCTCTTAAACCATTTCCAGCTGTCCTAAATTCCTTGTAGAACAAAGCAGAGGATATGTGAAGATAGAATAGAATAAGAAAGCACTTTGGGATCTTCTCTAATCCTGGATTCAGCAGTATCGTTTGTTTTTTCCTCTCTCAAAGCCTCAATTAATATTGTTTCCACATGTGCCAGCTGCTTTCCCAACAAAACCTTTGCTGGCTAGGTTTGGTCGCCTAAAAAAAGATGAAAATAGTTCTCATCTGTTTAGGAGTCGGTTATAATCAGACAGACAGATGCATTATTGAACTCTATGGGGTTTGCTAAGATCTTAGTGTAATTTACACTTTCTTATGTCTGGATAAAATAATTTCTGAGCCTGGCGTCACCATCTGGAAATCAGAATCGATTGCAAAGTGAAGAGTCTAACACCCTAGTTCTAATAAATGCCGTGAATACCGTTCATTAATTTTTATTACTTGCTCCTACCTTAGGGTTTTTATGGCGATTCCCCTCGCCAGGAACACAGTGTTCATGGAGCACTCCTGGCTCCTGCTGGCTCCTGGTCTCCATCTAAAGGTCACCACTCAGGGAAGCCACCATGGTCGTTGTAACCTAAAGCTGCCCCTTTCCACAATATCACTTGACTATGTCTTATTTTTTTCAAACCCCTTGTCGCTTTCTGAACTTATCCTGTTATTTTAAGCAATTTTTGTATCATTATCCTGACAACAAGAATGAGCGCACATTGAGTTTTTCCTGTGTGCCGCACACAAAGCACCATTTTTGATACAAAATTTTAAGTATGACAGCTAACATTTATTGAGTGTTTGCTACTCTCCAAACAGAGAAGAGAAGCAGTTTACCACACCAGTCCTGCTCAGTGTCATCCCTTGCCTGGATCCTGCAGTAGCTTTCTAACTGATCTACCTCCCTTGGGGTACTAGAAAAAAGGATCCCTCACTAGGCTTATACAGTTGGGGCCAGCAGAGTGGGCTGGATTTTAGCCCCCATTCTTACCCCTGGGCACAGTTGCAGTGCCATTAATCAGGGGCTTTGGTTTGAGACATGATATGTTTACATTTTACGAGGTGTCAGCTGGGTAGCTGGGTAGAGTGTAGAGTTTGGGGGTTGCAAAGAGAACTGCAGGCGTAAATGTCATGTTTCAGAGCCTTACTGGCTATTTCACCTTTACACTTATCCATTATATGTCTCTTACTCACGTGTTCATTGTCTTGTCTATTATGTAAGGGGAAGAGGGTTATGACATGTCTGTTTCCTAATCACATGGATTCCGGGGCACTTAATAAACATGGTTGGAGGAATGAGCTAACTGGGGACACCACTGTTTTCTTTCTGTTCTATGGTTTCCTAAGCTGAGTGCATGGCAGGTCTATATGACAAATCAGTACGTCAGATGTTCCCATTTCTACCCTATGCTCAAAGCCTAAAGAGTTTTAAAAACAAAACAAAATCTTCTACGCTAGAGATATAGCTTAGTGGTAGAACACTTGCCTAGCACACAGGAGGCCCTGGGTTGTGGACTTTAGCTCTGGTACAAAACCTGGGATTCAGGACACAGACAAAACAAAAAACCCTCCACCACTTAATACCATTTACAACGTGATTACTGAAAGGAGATTTAAGTTTGAAGTGACATTCCATTTATAAAGACTGCCTTGCAGCTAAAACACACGAACGTGAAGAGAAAATGGAAAGTGAAGAATAATAAACTCAGGTTAGATAAGACCTTCTTTTCATGGGGATTTCTGAGCTTTTGACGATTTCTTGAGGGAACTGTTAGCATTTTCCTCTTACATTTAGTCTTGCTTATTGCTGAGGATTCACTTTTTTTTTTTTTTTTTTGGTACCGGGGATCGAACTCAGGTCCTTGCATTTGCAAGGCAGGTGGTGGAACCACTGAGCTAAATCCCCGGCCCTGAGGATTCACTTTTAACTTTTGCTTTTCTGTGTTACTAGTGAGCATTCTATTTCTATCTAATGAGATGACACAAAGAGTGACTTTATTCAGCATTTCTGTTGCATTTAGGCTCAAGAAAGGGAGAGATAGATGCCAAGGGCCTCAGCATTTTTATTTGGAATGTTTAGTAATGCTTTTCACAAGAGAGAATTTCAAATGAAAACCTCTATGAGTTAGCTCTTGCTGTGTAACAATAGAATACTCCAAAACTTAGTAGCCTAAATAATAAGCATTTATTAATGCTCACGAGACTAAAGTTCAGTTGGGTAGTTCTTCTGGTCTTGGCTGGGCCCACTTCCATGTTGAGGCAGTGACCCTGCTTGCTCATATCTGGGCATCAGCTGGCTGAGACTAGAGTGACACGGCCCTGGCTGGGACATCCGGGCTGTCATCCCACAGTGGGCCACCAGGCTTCCTCACACGGAAGTGGCAGGAAGTGGCAGCGTTCCAAGAGCAAGGCTGGCAACGCCAAAACTTCTTGAGGCCTCAGCTTGAAACTGGCATAACATGACTTCAAAGGAAGGCATGGGGCCATAGACTCCACTCCTGATGGAGGAAATGCAGAGTCACACTGCAGAGTGTGGGCACAGAGACCATTAGATCCATCCATGCAACACATGGGCTGGAAAGGTAAATAGGGTTTAGAAGGTGGCCATGAAGGAACTGGTGTGAATCTCCTTTGATCTAGAGAAAAATAAAGAAAAATAACTCTTGACTGTCACCATTTCCCTCCCCACCTCACAGGTATCTGGGAAACATATGAAGCCTGAGATTCTCTCCTGGCGTGTAGGTTTTAACACTTGAACTGTACTCCTTCTCTCAGAAGACAATCTCAGGCAAGGGATTTAGCTCGGTAGTTCCACCGCCTGCCTTACAAGCACAAGGACCGGAGTTCAATCCCTGGTACCCCCCCAAAAGAAAATAAAAGAAAAAAAGAAAGGAAAGAAAGAGAAAGAAAAGTGAATCTCATTAAAAGTACATGGGTCTTGAGAAGTTTCACAGAAATACACTCAACTGTTCTGTAAAAATGCCTGGTATAACCACTGTTTTTCTTGCCCAGTTCTTTTGATCCTGTTGTTTTTTTTTGTTTTTGTTTTTTTCACAACTAATGTTTGTATCCTTCCCTTGTAGGATTACGCCCATGTGTTGACCTGTGTTACTGAAAGAGAAAAGTTTATTGTACCCATCAAAGCTAGAGGTGCACGAGCCATCCTGGATTTTCCCGATGAGCTAAATTTTTCCACTTGCCCGGTCAAATACAGCAGTCAAAAGGTTCTGTTGATACGAAACATTGGCAACAAAGATGCTGTGTTTCACATTAAAACTCGCAGGTATGCACGCCTTGGCTCTTGTTTTTGATTGATTACAGCTAAAGCTGGTCAGCACAAGTACTTTGCTAGAATAGCACTCAGGGTGGAACTGTTTGTTACAGTCCTCAGCTGCAAAGTCAGGAGACTTCACTGACATTAGATTAGATTTCCTCTTCGTCCCAAGAGGAAGCTAAAAATCAAGGTTGAATACCCATTTTTTACCAAAGTTTCCTGTTTGTTTTTTTTTTAAAGAGCTTGATAAATGTCCTTTTAATATACTATGGGAATTTATGAATAGAAATATTTGTCTTGACTGACATTTTTACAACTGGCTGGATTAGTTTGCCATTGCTGCTGTACCAAATGATCACAAGTTTAGTGACTTAACACAAGATCTTACATTTCAGGAGGTCAGAAGTCACTCTGGGCTAAAATGTATTATCCACATTTCAGCGGGTCTGAGATGTCGACTGGGCTATGATTCCTTGGGAAGCTTGTGGGGAGAATGGATTGATTTGCCTTTTCAGCTTCTGGGGCCACCCATATCCCTTGGCTCATGACTGTTTCTCATCTGAAAAGTGGGGGAAATATACTAAACTTTATAGAACTGTACCCACTTTATAGAATTGCTTTGAGGAAAAGATAAATCAATAAATATAAACTTCTGATGGATAGTAAGCGCTATATGGTAAGTTCTGGCTCTTTTGTGTTTGTTTGCTTGTTTATTTTTTCAAATGAGCTAATTCCACAGTGGTTGGCAGAATAATAGCTCCCTGAATATGCCCATGCCCTCATCCCCAGAACCTCCAAGTACATAATGTTACATGGCAAAGGAGCTGAAACTTACAGGTGGAGGTAAGGCTGCTGTCAACTAACCTTAAAATGGGAAGATTATCTTGGGTCCTCTGGATGGGCCCGATGTAATCACAGGGTTTTTAAATATAGAACAAGGAAGTAGAAGAAACTTTCAGGATGATGAGATGTGAGGGGGATTCGGCCTACTGTTGCCTACTTAGACAATGAGAAAACTATGGGAGAAGGAGGTTGTAGCAAGAGCAGAGGGATAGTAAGCAACGAAGTTGGATTTTAACCTGAGTATTTATGGAGTAGCTGCTGTGTAGACACCATGGGACAATAGAAAAGGTGGTGAGACAGTCCTTGCTCTTAAGGAACTCTTACAGGATGGGAAAGAACAACTTGTTATGGGACATGAAAACAGGGGCTGCTTGGTGGGGCCTTAACAACACTGATTAGCTTGAGGAGACATGTGGGAAGGGATCAAGTTCTTTTTCTTTACTTTTTAAAAAGTAGTATTTATGGGCCGGGGATTTGGCTCAGTGGTTCTGCCACCTACCTCGAAAGCTCAAGGGCACAAGTTCTATCCCTGGTACAAAAAAAAAATATATATACCATTCTGAATTGTGAGCTCAATTTCAAAAGGGCTTTTTCTGTGGAATATTTTTGTAGCTAAGGACATTTCTCTTCAGAAAGGATTAGCTTTTTCTTCTGCTCTTGTTCTCAAACTTTAGACTATATAAAATGATTGGTTGATGATTTCTTGGCAGAGGCATTCTTGGATTGGTGAAATATAGTCAAACTCAAATCTGCATGAAATACAGAATCCAAAGCTATGAATTTCCTAGAGATACCTAGTTTCCCTCACACAAAAACAAGATAGACACTTTTCCTTTTGATGGTGAAAGAATGTTGTGGCAACTCTTTAAGTTTCCCAGGTTTGTGTGGGGATTTATTACCAGTCTCCTGATTTGACCATCTGAAAGCCTTGTCTCTTGCTCTGGTAGAGTTATTAAGAAGTCAGGCTTGCGGGGCGTGGTGGCACACGCCTGTTATCCCAGCACTCGGGAAGCCAAGGCAGGAGGATCGCTGTGAGTTCGAGACCAGTCTGGGCTACACAGTGAGTCCCAGGTAAGTCTCAACTACATAGTGAGGCCCTGTCTCAAAAAACAACAACAAAAAATAAAACAAAACAAAACAAAAAGCCAGGCTTCTGATTATTGGGAACTCAGGATAAGACCTAATATAAGTTCAGTGGCTTACTGCTCTGGCCCCTCCTTCTGCTTTGCTTTGAAATCCTGTGAGTGTTTCTTATTTTGTTCTATACATTTCATAAGCTTTACTTTATCCAGTCCTCTGGCTATTTTCCGGTGGAAGAATTTTAGGTTACCCAGTCTACTGTATTGTAGTAGCAAGGCTGCCATATTTCAGGTTGGAGGCACATCCTCCAAGTATTTCAAGAGTATCACTATCTCTAAACCACTTCATGTAAAGCCACATTTCTGTCTGGTAACATATTTCTCTTGGCTGAAACTTTTGTTTTTAATGTTTCTTATAGCACAAGTCTACTGTGAATTTCCTCTATTTTGGTCTATTTGGGGAAAAAAAGTCTTTTTGCTTTATTTGTGAAAGACATTTTGTCTTCAGTATAGAATGCTAGATCAATAATTATGTATACATATATTTAATATTTGCAATGGACAATGTGAAATAGGAAGAAAGGGGCTAAAGGTGTAGGGAAAGTGGGAAGGGTAGGGGAGAGCTAATAAGGGAAAAGGAAAAAATATGAGAAAATGAAAAAATGGAAATGAAGTGTTTGTAAAGAGGGAGAGGAGGAGGGGGTGAAGGGAGGGCAGGGACAAGGGGAAAAACGAGAACCAAGACCTGTCATGTAAAGGTACAAGAACCCAATGATGAATGTAACTGTACTGCATACCTAAAATGTACCAATAAACTCAATGAGGAAAAAAATATTTCCAGTATGTAAAGATATCACTCAATTGTCATTTGGCTTACATTTTCCTAATAAGAAATCTGCTGTAATGCTTATCTTTGTTCTTCCACATGTGCTATAATTATATCTTTTTCTTGAGCTGCTTTTATAATTTTATTCCTATATTTGGTTTATAGCAGTTTGAATATGATGTGTCTTAGTATGGATTTTGTTTTTCTTTTTGTCTGTCATTTTGTTTTTGTTTTTGTTTTTTTAAATTTTACTGGCACATTTTAGGTATGCAATATAATTACATTCATCAATGGAAATTCATACCTTTATGTAATCTAACTTGGGCCTTATTTTTTTCCCCATTCACTTACCGTCCCTTCACCCCCTCTACCCCTCCCTATTTACAAAGACTTTGTTTCCTTTTCTTCATTTTCTCATATTAATTCTAATCCTTCTTTCCTTTCCTCTACCCCTCCCACTTCTTCTTTCCATTTCCTTTTCTTTCTATTTCACTTTATCTATTATACCTTTTAGTCCTTATTTGCACTTTCAGTTTTTCACACCAGAGAAACTATTTGTTATTTACAACAAAGCTGTTATATAGATTCAATGCAATCCCAGATGAAATCCCAGCAGCATACTTCACGGACCTTGAGAAAACAATCCAAAAATGTATTTGGAACAAAAAGAGACCTAGAATAGCAAAAAGCAATTCTAGGCAAAAAAGACAAGGTAGCAGGTATCACAATCTCCAATTTGAAACTGTACAACAAAGCTACTGTGTTGATACTAGCAAAGAAACAGAACTGAGGACCAATGGACCAGATTAGAAGATGCAGAAACAACTCCAGACACATTCGGCCACCTCATCTTTGACAAAGGAGCCAAACACCCTCACTGGAGGAAAGACAGCCTCTTAATAAATGGTGCTGGAAAAACTGGGTTTCAACCTGCCAAAGATTAAAACTAGACCTGTATCTCTCACCATGAACTAACCTAAAATGGAAATGGATTAAAGATCTAAATATTAGATGGATTAAAGATCTAAACATTAGAAATATTAAATGGGCTGGAGGAGAGATTAGGTAGAACTCTTGAAGACAGTGGCATAGAAAAAGATTTTATGAGCAAAACCTCAGTTGCCTGTGAACTAGCACAAACAATCAACAAGTGGGATCTCTTCTTATTAAAAAGCTTCTGCACAGCAAGAGAAAGCACCAACAATGTGAAGAGACAACCCACAATGTGGGAAAAATTTTTCACCAGCTGTTCCTCAGACAAAGGTCTACTATCTAGAATACATTAAAAAAAAAAAAAACAGACCTCCCAAATTTAAAGACCTGATCCAAAAATGGGAATTGGAAGTGTTTCATTTTAATCTTACTGAGGTTGTCTGACCTTCCTGGATATTTCACTGATTTTGGAAGATCCAAGCCAAGCCTCTCCTCTACTATTGGGGAAGCGCCATCTGCTACAGGTGAGAGCCACTGGTGACACAGCGGCACGTGTCCCATCTCCTCAGAAGAAAGGGAATTGTCTGTCTTTAGATTAGAGGTTGTTTGCTCTGCAGCCTCAGCTCTCTGGTGGAGTTCAAGAAAAGTTGTGATTTTGTTGTTTGTTGTTTTGTTTTGTTTTTTAACTGTTATAGTAAGAGGCCTTTACAGTTTTCTGCATCCTAGAGGGAAGTAAGACTTTGTGAACCACTTTAAATAAATTAGCCACCACAGGCAAAAGCAACATTCTTTTGGTAACCAGTCTCCTGACATCGTTCATAAGTGCTTCTACTCGCTCTTGTCTCATGGTAACGCTTGCTGAAAGAGAAGGTGAGTTGTTCAAGTGGCTCCCCATAGTTTAAAAGAATCCACTTTTTCATTTAAAGAATTGTCTCCCAAAATCACACCCATAATACACAGCAAAAACTTCCTATTATATTGATATGTTTATGTGGAAAAAAAAATCCTCCTAATGTGGAAAAATGAGCACAGGTAGCCTATCTTCTTGGACTGTTTGATTGAATTTTTATAATTACACAAAATACAGTAAGTCCCTGACTGACAAACATTCAAATTGCAAACTTTCACAGATACAAACAGACCTCACATCAACAACATTCATAGATGTGAACAAATTGTAGAAGTAGCTCACGTGTGTGCAGGATACTCACAGCTGTGCTGCTGTGTGCTTACTGTACAGTGTGATAGTGCACAGTAGTACCATGCTCAATCAGAGTCCAGGATGTCAGAAGCAAGAGGAAAAGCGTAGTGACGTGATGGGGACTTCTAGGAAGCACAAAGCAATATACAAATTGTAGCTTTGTGTCAAAGTTGCATATGATTTACTTTGTCGGGCTCAGGAACGAATGCAACTCGTGACCATTCTCCCAGAGCAGAACTCATTTGTAAATCGGGGACTTAGTGTGTAGAAAGGGCTAGCTAGGAATTATAAAGACACTGGAGGCTCTGATCCACAATCCCTATTTTACACTCCAAGGAAGTAAAGTGTGAACTGGGAAATGGCTTATTCAAGTTTCCCCAGTAAGTTAAAATCAAAACTTGGATTAGAACAAAGGAGAGCCTGTTTCCCCTCACATCTTTCTCACCTTCTTCTGCTTGGCTGATATTACTGTGGGGGCTATTAGCTTTCCTAGACTCCTGGACCAGCTGGATTCCAGCTGAGTTTGAAAGGGACTGGGAGACAGGGAGAAGGTAGAAGCCAGAATGTTTATCCCCCTCCCTCTCAGTCTTTAGCAGAGCCCTCCTCAGCAACTGCATCTCCTCTGTGGTTCAGCTGCTTTCAGAATGGCCTGCCATGATTCCACCTTTTGCCAGGTTACCCTAGTCCCCAGGGTCTAATAACACTTCCTCCCTTCCTTTTGCCTCCAGCCCCAGTGGAAATGGCTTGCTGCTGTTAACAATTCCAGAGCTATTTCACTGTCTTCGATTGGGTTTCTCACCTCTCTCATCTTTTATGTAACTAAGTCTCTCAGTTAAATTCTCTCCTTTCAAATATCTGTTGTTTTCCTGTTTAAACCCTTCATGAAATGGAGCTTTATGCTCTTCACACAAAATGCATGTTTCCAGCCATGCTGTCAATTCTGTGAGCTGCCTCAAATCCGGCCCATGAATTCCTTCCCCGAATTAGCCAGTTAGCTTCTGTTGTTTGCTGACTGAGAACCCCAGTGGCTACTGTGAGAGAGGATGGAGTTGAATCTGTGGTGGTGTCATCGGGAATCAGACTCCATGAGGACATTCCCTAGTAAGCAGTCTCCTTTCTAAAGTCTGCACTGGTGATTCTGCTTCCCAGAAGCTTCTTAGCACAAATGTCGTTAGTCTACATGGTAAAGTAGTGGCTATAATTTGAGAATTTAGAGTCAAAAGCCCAGCCTCCATTCTTGGTCCGTCCACTTTTAGGGTCATTACACAGCTAGAGACAACATCACACAAAGATTGTTTTAAAAGCAGAACATATTTTTCTCACTGAAATAATTATTTAATTACTATTTTAAAAGGTTAGATTTGTATATGAAATTATAAACATAAAACTTCATGCATCGCTTGTCCCCATTTGAATGTGACCTTCTCAAATAAAAGAATTGTCTCTATTCATTTGTATGTCCCCAGCATTTATCAGGCAAGTAGTATAAATAAAAGTTCAATAAGTGCTTATAGGAAGCCTAACCAACAATATATTACAAAGGCAAAGCTACAACTATAAACCTCTACAATAATTTAAAGTAAAAAAGCATGCTCCAAGTACTATAAAATGGACGTAATGTTTTTACACTAATAAAAAGAGCTGTAATGTGCTATAAAATGTACAGAGAACATAAATCATTACCATTCAGCTTTATTACAATTTTAACCTAAAACTCTAGTAGCTCCCAGAATGACTTTGACTGTTAAAGTAGGATTAATATTGAAGGGTGAAAGAGAAGGATTAAGAAGCAATTTCAAGTGGGGAATTAAATGAGAAAGATGATCTGAAGAAAAAAATACTGAGATATTAATATTTAATACAATAAGACCAGTATTTAGGTTTCTGAAAAAATAATGAATCATTTGGAAAAAATAGTTTTAGTTCTTAGGAAGAGCTCATCAGTGAACAAAATCTCGATCTTTCCCATGATTCATGATTTTTCTCCAAACCAAGCTCCATAATTAAATATTTGGTATTAATGAGAATGTGATATTAAAATCAAACATTCTGATGTGCAAAACCAGCTTTATGCCCTTGAGGAATAATACTTTTAACTTTCTTATAGCAGTATTTTCTGATACTTGATATTTTCTAGCCTGTGCAAGCTATCTACCTTTAGTAAAATGAAATACAAAAATTAAATAATAGACAATGTTTAATCACTAGAATTTAACACACTCTGCCCATTATTGAAACATAGGCAACTCTCAGTGGCAACAGTGATCCCAGGTGATTTTCTGCGTTCTGCAGAAGTTAGTGTAATTTAAGCCTAAATTAGCACAGAGGAAAAGTATCTGTTGCCACCGATAGAATTTGGATTTCTTCAGGTCCTAGAGACTATACCAGTACCATCTCTGTAGAAAATTAGCTTAGTAATAATATCCAATTCATTTTAAAGCTGTTCTTTTGCTACTAAGAAATATTTGAAAAGAAAATGAAAGCACAGTGCAGGAAGAAAAATACTAGGAAGCAGAGAGGCAAAGTTAGAAGATATTTCTGTGTTGTTATACTCAAAGCCAGAAGACCGGGCCTCCTTCCCAACTCCAGATTCTCACTGAGGCCAGAAGAAAAGAAAGACCTTTGAGCCTGGAAGATTCACCATCTCCTGTGACGCACATTCTTGAACTCCTGAAAGTTTACTTCTCTGCTTGACCAAGACATTGATGTTGTAAAAATTGATGGATAATTGCCTATACCTTTATTTTTCCTTAAGATTTTATTTCTGATTCGGTTCACCATCCTCTTCTGAGAGGTTCCTGTGAGTAAAGAGCCATGCCTGGGATGACCAGAGCCACAGAGTGAACCTAACCTGTAGCTTCTATATCCAGGGGGCACTGGGGTGGGCAGAAGGAACAGGGGCTTGAAGGCTGGCATCCTCGAGCTCTCCCACTACCTAGTTGGGCAACTTTAGGCGAGTTGTCTGCCTTTGAGAGAATCTGCTCTTTTCACGTCTACAATACCCTACCTTCTCAAGATATTTTGAAGGATTAGCTTGACATAGGTAAAGTACAATATCCCCAGAATAAAACATCTAGACATGATGAATCATGTCTTCTTCTCCTCAGAGACTATGTATTTTTCTTTTCATTCTTCTTTCTTTTTTATTTTATTTATTTCTATGGGGAAAACTTACTTTGGGGATAGGGCACTTCTCCCCTCTCCTGGAGCCATTTTGAAATATTTTTGAGTCATTTTTTTTCTTTTTCTCATTGAATTTATTGGTCGTTTTAAAGTATACAGTACAGGTACATTTATCATTGGGATCTTGTACCTTTACATGACAGATCTTGGTTCTAATTTTTTCCCTATACCTCTGCCCTCCCTTCAGCCCCTTTTATTTTTATTTTTGATGGTACTGGAGATTGAACCCAGGGCTTTTGCTCTGAACAACACCCCCAGCCTTTTTTTTTTACCTTTTATTTTGAGACAAGGTTTTGTTAAGTTGCTGTGTAATCCAGGCTGGATTTGAACGTGTAGCCCTCCTTCCTCAGTCTCCCAAAATGCTGGGATTGCAGGTGTGCACCGTCACAACCAGCTTGCATATTGTTTGTTTTAGCTTGCATTTCTTTTTATTTTTCTTATACTAGTGATAGTTTTCGTGCATGCTTCTGAATAGTTAGGTACTCCTGAGAGGGAAAAAGAAAAAGGCAAATTTTATGAGCATGTTCTCTGTTGTGCATACTACCCCAGGTGCTTTATATATGCAAGATTCTATTTGAGAGGTGACTTTGAGTCTGGGCTCTGATCTGTGACTTCGGAAGAAATATGGCATGTGGGAAGTAGTGGGTGTTCTGGTAACGACCCTAGCACTTCTGGATTGTTGGTGTGGAGAGCACAATCTGGTTGGAAGGAACAGCAGGTGCCATGCTGGGAGAGTTCGTGGATGAACAGAGCAATGCCTCCCACTCATCCCACCCCAGTTCCCTGGGGATGTGACAGGTGTGTGTGTGTGTGTGTGTGTGTGTGTGTGTGTTTCTTGAACAGATGTATGTGTGTAATCGGAATGCAAAACCTGGTTAGAAACAGATTGTGTAGGACCTTGAATGCTTAAGAGTTCAAGACTATTGTGTAGATTATGAGGACTACTGGAGGTATTTGACCAGGAGACTGATGTGTGTGTGTGTGTGTGTGTGTGTGTGTGTGTTTCACAGACTCTCTAAAACTAAGTAAAGGATGGAGGGGAGAAAGGCAAAGCTAGAACTTACCTAAACATCCAAACTCATCCTTAGGCTCCTCTTTCAGCATCTTGGGGCTGTAGTGAAGAAGATGAAAACAGCAATAACAAAAATGATAGAAACACTTGTACAGCATTTCCCATGTACCAGGCATTATTCTTAGCACTCTACCTATATCAACCCCTTCAGTCTGCATTATAACCCTATGATGCGAGTGCTCATTCCCGTCATTTTAGGGATAGGGAGACTGAAGTTTATATTTGCCCAAGGTCCCAGCAGAGCTGGGTTCTGAACTCCTTCAGTTGGCTCCACAGCCTGGAGTAATAACCACCCTTCAGGAAGCTTCTATAGCAATGTGTGGGGCTCTCCAGAGGATTGGCACCGTGGGTGTAGGGAAAGGACTTTAAAAAAGGAAGATCAAGAAGTAGAAGGAGGGTCAGGGATTTAGCTCAGTGGTTCCACCGCCTGCTTCATAAACACAAGGACCAGAGTTTGATCCCCAGTACCACCCCAACAACAAAAAAAGAAGTAGAAGAAAGAGAGATCAAAGTAGAGAGTATCCGAAAAGATAGATAAGTGCCCAGGGGCATCAGAGACTCCAGGGTTCTGCAGTATCTCAGGTACAGTTGATGCTACCCTTGCTATAATCCTGTACACTTATAGTAGAAAGCTCAGGTCTTCTGAAATTGAGTTCATTATCTAAGGGAAGATTTAAAGAATGATGATTCTAAAAACTGTTTTGATATAAGTAAATAATCAGAATCAGCTTAGCCTGCCAGATACATTGTACAACACATTACTTTGAAAAACTAGCAATTTAAAGAAGTGAAATGGACTGTGAAAATAATTAAATGGGCTGAGTTTCCTATTTAGAAGGAAGAGCTCCATGAGTTATTTAAGGTGCTTCTTGATCAGATCCAGCTTCTTTCTTTGCAATAGCAAGATTCCTTTCCAGGACAATTAAGTGAAACTATTTCCTGTTCCCACATCCACCCTAACTCCCACAATGTCTACATCCCAAGTTCTATTTTCAGGACACAGAACTTAACCTGTTTGCCTTTCCGAATGCACCCTGCCTTTCTCCAGTCTGCTCTTGCCCAGGGAGCTGACTTCTGCGGCCTGGGTCAATAGGCCCGTGCCTTTTGGCTTCTGCTCAGGTTCAGCCAAGGGGAGTCCCAGGAAACAATTGGATAGAAGAAGATATGGAGTCAGAAGTGTTTGTTTTTTAACCTGGTTGTCTTTTCTGTGAGGCCACCTGAGCTGGCTGTCTCCTTGGACTAAATCTCCTTCCTCTTATAAGGCAGGCTTCTCCTAGGACTCTGTGAGTTTCAGAACCACTCCTCCCTGTGGCTCCTTGGACCTAGAGATGGTAATGGCCTTACTGGTACTAACCCTGGCTAGGGGTTATCTCTGCATTATCATCTCTGCGGTTCCCTGCACTCCTGTCCTCTTCAAGTAGGTCTTTATTAAGTTGTTCCTGGAATTTCCTAATATCAGTGTGCCATTGCTTTGTTTTTGAGATTCTGATATATTTTTCTACTATGATGTCTTCTCTCTTCTGATCTCTCATAAAACTTGTTTTTTTTACCCTTTGGACGCTACTGTTCTTTTGCAAATGACAGTATTTGCATACATATTTTAAGTCTGTCTCTTACTAGCATCTCAGCTTCTTGAGAACAAGAAACAAGGGCTGGATTGCATTCATTTATGATCATCCTAACCCAGTGCTTGAACCCAACAAGAACACTCAATGAATGTTAGGGAAAAAAGGTCACAAACAAGAATGTTATTACATCGCTCAAGTCTCTTTTAAAAATGCTAATATATTGCTGTTATTTTAATATTAAAACTAAAGTTCTTTCACATTAGGGAGAAAAGTATACTTCACTTCTGAGCCTGCTGTCTGCAGAACTGGAGCTCGAGTCTCCCCTCGTCCTCCTCTCACGCTAGTTAGAAATGTTCTCTGATGATGTCTCTTCATGTGCGTTGCAGGCCTTTCTCTGTCGAGCCAACTGATGGGACCCTTAATGCGGGAGAATCTATGCAACTGGAAGTCAATTTTGAGCCACAGAGCATGGGCGATCACAGCGAAAGACTTATAGTGTGTTATGACACAGGTATGCATTATTCTTTGCTTAAAATTCTGCATATTAAGAAAGATCAGGTAGGGAATATGATGGAATCAAATAGGAAGTGATATTTTGGCTATAGCAGAGTAAACGAAGGCCTGCAAGGTAAATAACTGAAGAATGAATGCCTTCACTGGAAAGAGTGTGCCAGATATAAGTCCCATCTACCTAATTAAGAATTCGGGGCTCAGGAAAGAACCAATACCCAGAAGCCACATTGGTGAATTGAAGTTATTTATATGTAAATGAAAACTTGAAGGTAATGAATATCCAATGGGTTTTCCATTTGACTTACTGCTGTATTTGGCTAGCATTTCAAAAATGTAAATCCTAGTTCAGAATGTTCTTATATATACCCACTAGTCTATGTGATATCTAGAAACTTTAATCCTTAGAACATACACATATCTTTCATGAATGCAGGACTGCATCTGTCACCACTGGCATTTTCTTCAGGACCATACCCTATGTAATCATGAAAACTACATATTGTTTGGCCAATATTTAACTTACAGTCATATAGACTGCATGTGCATTATGCCCTTTCCAAAGCTGGTTTTCAAATTACTATTTTTATCATTTCCCTAAGGCCTCACAGGGTAAACATGCCCACATGGCCATCCCAGCCTTGGCTTGGGCAGATCAGCCCACATGGAGATGTTCCCTGGCAGGTGATAAGAGTGGGTAAGGCATTGACATTGTCCCTCTAACAACTTTAGCCTTCCAAGCCCAAGTTGCCAGGTGTCGATGCCTGGAGCCAAGAGACTACCCTCCCTAAGAGCTAGTGTTTACCTGGATGGAAGGCCCTGATCTGGCTTCAATTGATAGTTCTCACCCACTGTTCCCCGATACTTAATCCCTCTCAGCTTTGGTGTGCTCTTTCTGCAAAAATGCATTTAACAACAATAACCTACTTCACTGTGTTGTTATGAGGATTAACGAGGCACTGCATATGAACAATTTAGCACAGCAGCAGCCTCACAGGAAAGGTCCCTACAAATGTGAGCCATTACTCCACCGGGACTCATGAAAGATAAGTACCATGTCAAAGATCGTGAAGTTAGATAATTGGAGGAGTAGGGATATAAATCCCAGTATAGCATCAGGCCCTATCCCATGCTGCGGTCACAAAAAAGACCACACCCTGGATGTGATGCCATGGTCCCACTGGCACCTTAGGTTCTGGGTCTCTCGTGCTCTTGAGTTCGCCTATGAATTGGCACTTCCCCTCAGAGTACGCTAACATCAACCCTGTGCCTTAGCAGAGCAGGAATCATGACTTCCTTCTTCCCACACTTCTGGGACGAGCAAACTGAGCCCTAAAGCACTGTATGTCAGGATGGCTTTCCCCCATTCTGTACTTCTTGGAGGAAAGTAGGGGGCTCTGTCAGAAGGAACTAGAAGTTAAAGAACTGTATGAAGTGAGGCACAACCCTGAGTCTTTGAGGCCAGGGGAAAGGGCCCTGCCATGACTGGGTGCTTTCAGGCAGTTCCAGCCCCTTCTGAATTTCAGTTCTTCCACCTTCCCCAGGGGCAACAGGATCTCCCAAGGTAGCCCCAGGGATTTTCACTTCTGAGGAAGATGGTGCCCCTGACACCCATACCATTCCACATGATCACACAGCCAAGGAAAGAGCTACAAGGACATGACATTTGGTCACAGTACAAAGTTGCTGGCTTTGTGGATGGATGCACATCTGATGAGGACAGTTCAAGCCCCTGCCTGTGACCTATAGCTGAGTGGTCCTGGCTCCACACTCTGCATCATAACAACACATAAGCAACAGTGGCCCAGTGTATGTGTCTTATCATTAGCGTTACCTGCAATTCACTGCTAATAAGAGAAATCTAATTTGAATTAGCATCAACAAAAGAGGAAACTCATGACACATGTAAGCGAATAAAAGTACAACTCAAAACACATCTGGAATGTTAGTTTCCCAAGCTACTTGAGTTATTTAATGCTCTCACCAGCAAACTGTGAAAGTTCCAGTTGCTTCAAATTCTAGCGTACCAGGTTGTTTTGTTAATGTTAGATATAGTAGAAGTGTAAAGTGATCTCTCCTGGTGGTGTGCCAATAAATCTTCTTTGTCCATTTGACTGGAGTAAGAGACTCCTGGAGAGATGATTTGGGTCATGGGAGCGCTGTACTCATTCGTGGGTCAGTCCACTCAGGTTCGAGGCTGAGTGTGCTGTTAGGAGGTGGAGCCAGGTGGGGAGGGTCACTGAAGGGTAGATCTCTGGCATTCTTCCCCTGGGCACTGATTCCCTGCCCTTCTGACATAAACAGCTCTGCTCCAAATTCCTTCCACCATGATGCTCCTGCATTCGAGCCAGTCATCCATCTATGGACTAAATCCTTTGAAACTGCAGGCCAAATAAAGCTCTCCTCCTTGAAGTTTCAAGTGTCAAGGAATTTTTTTCCGTAATGGGAGTGCTAATACAAGGGATTTTCATTTTTATTTCTCTAATGACTAATGATGTCAAACACCTTTTCATATGCTTACTGGCCGTTCCTATATCTTAAGTGTCTAAACCTTTTGCTTGTTTTTTCTCCTTCTATTATTAATTTTTAATTGCCTTGTACAACTGGACATTCTAAGTACTAGTTGTCTGATATAGTTTACTAATATATTACATTATGTATTGTTAATCTTTTCTCCCAGCCTATGACTTATTTTTGTATTTATTTAATATTTCTTCAGAGTAATTTTTAATTTTGACAAAATCCATGTTATCAATTATTTTTCTTTCAAATTAATGCCTTTTTCCTCCTTTGACTTTGTATATTCTCCTACATTTACTTCTACAAGGGGTCATAATTTTATCTTCCATATTTAGGTCAGTAGCTCATCTTTGCTTTAATGTTGTGTAGGTATGAGGTGGGGCCCACCGTGGGGGTACTCTTCCCCATTATCAGTATATTTTTTCTGGAACATTGATTAAAATTAATTCAGCTTGATGTTTATGATAGATATTCAGTGGATACTCTATCTGATTAAGAAAATTCCTTTACTCCCTAGATTTTTAAGACATTTAAACTTGGAAATCTTGGATAGGTGCTGAATTTTATCAAATATTTCTTTATGTTGTAGAAATTATCATATTTTATTTTACCTTTATTCTTCTAATTAATTTAAACATGTTAAATTCCTACTATATTCTGGGATGAATTCAAGTTTTAAATATTATCACTTTAATAAATTTTTAGATTATATTTGCTAATATTTTGCTTGGGAATTTGCCTCTCATATTCATGAGAAAATGTGGCCTGTAAATTTCATACGATAGCCTTGTCAGGTTTTGGTCTAACAAAACAAACTGGTATTATAAAACAAATTGAAAATTGTTCTCTTCTTTTATTCTCTGTTAAGCTTTTTGAAAAAAAAAGATTTGTGCTACTAATTCCTTAAATGATTAAAAACCTTACTGTTCAAACCATCTTTTTAAATAAGAGGTGCAAGTTTTTAATTGTTGATTCAGTTTCTTAAACTTTTTCAAGAAATTTTTTATATGATCTAAAATCTTAATTAGTCAGCACAACATTATTCAAGATAGCCATTCATATATGTTTGTAATGTTGGTAGGATCTTTAGTTATCTCTCTTCTGTCATTATTGATATTGGCAATTTTTTCTTCACTCCTATTTGAATTTTCTTGATCTGTATCATTAGGGCTTTATCAGCTTTATTAGTTTATTCAGAGATCTAATTGGTTCTAATTGGTTTTCTTTTTCATTTCTTTTCAATTTTATTGATTTCTGCTCTTTATTATTTCATCTTTTCTACTTTCCTTAGACTTTATTTCTAGTACTTTTTCTAAATCTTAGGAGAGTTGATTTGAGCATTGATGTTTAACATTTTTTCTATTATAATCTATATATTTATGATAAAAATTTCCCTCTAATGATGATTTAATATTCAACTCATACATTTTTACATGTTTTGTTTTCCTTAACATTCTGAAACTATTTTAGAATTTCTGTGTTTATATGGGCTACTTAGGAATATGTTTAATAGTCAAACACTTGGACATGTTATAGTTATCTTTTTGTTACTGGTTTCTAGTTTAATTCCATTAGTGACAATGAAGAAATTCAATAGCATTTCAGGCCTTTAAATTGAGATTTACGTTATGGCCCAGATTATGTTCCATTCCAGTAAATGTTCCTGTGCTCTGAAAAAGGTATAAATTAAGTCATGTTTGTTTAAAAAATCATGCCATTCAATGTATATCTTAGGATTTTTTTTTTGTCTCCTTGTTTGTCAGTTGGAAGATGTTATTAAAATCTACAACTATGATTAGAGATTTGGCATTTCTCTTTTTTGTGCCATCAATTTTCATTGTATGTATTTTGAGACTATGTATTTAATATGAAACATTTAGGATTAATATAATTTAATCTTGAATTAACCATTTTATTTTTCTGAGATATCTCTTAATGTTTAGCAATATTTCTAACATTAAAGTCTACTTGATCTGACATTTATAGAGGATAGAAGCTTTCTTTTGATTAGCGGGGACAGCATATTCTGTTCATCTTTTTACTTTCAACTTTTCTGTCTTCATATTGAAAATTTGACATTTGGAAGTATCACTAGGTGGTTTTTAGAAAAATTCAGTCTGAAAATCTTTATCTTTTAATTGTGCTATTCAGTCCTTTTATGTTGAATGAACTTTCTGATAATGTGGGTTTGAAGTTTCTGACTATTAATTGTTACCACTATGAAAAAGTTATTAGTTGAAATTCAGCCAGAACCCTTTTGTTATTAGTGTTGATAGTGGATGAAAATGAAAAATGATATGAATATTAATAAATTCAGTCAGCATTATATTTTTCCTTCTGATATTCACATCTTTGTGAGGTATCATTTTTATTTATGTGAGTCCCTGAAACAGTACTTTTGGGAAAATGTAATCTTAGAATTACTTTTGTTTCACTATATCACAAAGTTTTAACCAGAAATTTGAAAAAAGAATCATCATTCCTCTTACTCTTACTAAAATACTTAATCATTGATAAATACATTAAGTGAATTACCTTTAAAATATTGTTTATCTCATCCTGCTTTAATATTTTCAGTGCATTTTTAATACATTTAACATGAACACTCTAGTATATGGCTGTCCTGTGTAAATAAATAAGCGTTCATATGATTAAGGTATGTTTTCAAAAAATTTTGTTTTTTGTTAGGTTTTGAGACCAAATGGCTCAGAGTACTCATAGAGCAATAGAATAAAACCTGAGCGAAGACTTTACTAATAGACAAACCTGGTTCTTAGATTTTTACAAATGAAATACTGAAGCCCTAAGAGCCCTAAAAAACAAGGCCTTGCCTAAGATCACATATCTAATCCAAAGCCCACTTAGAACTCAGTCCCCACTCCTGAGCATTTTCCTTGGCACCATTATAAGTATCTTCCTAAGCACTCTTATTAGTACTTACACATTTTTGCTTCCTAAAATCATTGACTTCGAAATGCAGCGGTGTGTTTTGAGAGGTCCTGGGTCTCAATTTTACTCTAATGCAAGAATTTGGAATGAAACCCGCACTAACATTTATAGCTTTAGGCTAAAGGGAAGGTAGGTTGAACCACAATGAATATTTGGGTACCCGAAATTTGATTGTTCCTTGGAAAAGTTGGTTTCTGCACCCTGAGGTTCTCATGCTAACTTTGAATAATGAAGGAAGTCATTTTCTGAAGATCACAGAAAGAAGTCAAATGTCTTGTAGCATTTTTCCTTACATGAAGTGAACATCTGATAAAAATATGCTTTCATCTTTATTGTGGGTTTTCAGTGATCAGAACATATAACCTTCCATTAGTGAAAAACACTAATGACTATCTAAACACAATTAATCATGGAGATCTTCCATACAGCCATGATCATTAGCTTTCCATTTTACTAAATAAGCATCTGATAGAACTTTCTGCAGCTGTTTGAAGAATTAGTTTGAGGAGGGAAATTTAATATGAGCTATTGCTGAATGTCTTTTCTTCATATTTCCCCAAAGAGTGTTCTCAAAAGAAGAGCACTGGTGCTCCACGGTGGGAAGTGCTCAATTAGATTTCCACCCTTGATCTTAGCCAAAAGTCTAAGAAGTGATTCGATCAGATTTTCAACATTTCTGTTTGTTCCATCAGCCTCTACTTCTCCACAGGCTATATTCTTTTCTGTTTGTTTGGTTTTTGTTTTTTGGTACCAGGGATTGAACTCAGGCCCTTGTGCTTGCAAGGCAGGCAGCGGAACCACTGAGCCAAACCCCTGTCCCTCCACTGGCTATATTTTTAATAAAATGCTGCTAAGAAATTACCTTTTCAGACAAGAATTTAAAGCAGTGCCCTAGAAATTAAAGAAGCTGCATATAATGTGTCATTAATACCTATTTTTTAAACAAAATCTTTTGGGGGGGCAGTATCAGGAATTGAACTTGGGACCTTGTGCTTGTGAGGCAGGCAACACCACTGAGCTAAATCCCCAGCCCTTGTCAATACCTATTTTATGCATTAATATTTTCCTGAACCACAATTCTCTCCTTCCCTTCTCCCTCTTCCTCTCTGTCAGGCCCATGTTCAGTGAAGTCAAATTTGTTTAAGAAACTTGATTTTATCCCAAAAATTATTTAGTTACCTTTTACTTATATACCCAAACTCAGAACTGCAGTAACATGATGCCATTTCCAAATTCAGAAGAGATAAAGACAAAACAAAATAACAGCTAGCACACTAGTTCTACCCTTTTAATGAAGCTGAGACATGTAAACATTATCTGCAGAAAAACAATGGTTAATTTCCTAACTTTTGTAATTTTCAACTGTGTATTGAATAACTGTATTCCATCTCAGGGTTCATGGAGATATTAGTATTCAGAATGAGCTTTTTATAAAACAATATTTTTACTGAATATTTTTACTGCCCACCTCTATCCTAACAGTTTTCTAAGTAGCTAGGAGTGGGGGACCCTTAAGGTTGTCTTCATGCAAGTGGGCTTAATTTGGTTACTTTATTAGTAGTAGAAATAGGATTACAGCAGTTCTTCAACACCTGGTGAGTTTACTGTCACCTTAGAGGTGACATTAACCACCAGCATCATCAGGAAATAAAGCTGATACACACTTATTCAGCATTTTTTGAAGTACACTGCATTACGTCTCTCACTGAAGAGGAGTCATTTCAGGTTAAGAGTCAGGAGTTGGCAAGTAGGCTTTTTTCCCAAAGGTATGATGATGTATTTTTATTAAATATACACACAGTTATAATATTAGTACTTTATATGACAGCTTTACAGTCATTTATGTGTCTTATTTTAGTGTGCTTTCTAAAACCATAAAGAATTTACTTTTTCTTCATAAAGGCCAATGAAACTAATGCCAATATATAATATAATAATTGAGTATTATATGCTTTGCAAATTATAACTGCTAAATAATATCTACCTAAGTCTATGTATACAAACTTACCTGCATGAACTTTGCTTCACCTGTGTGGTTATCGCAGTCAACTATGACTATGCACTATTATGATTAGAAAACAGCAAAACCTAGTTGTTGAAAAAGAAGCAAATATTTTAAGAAGGCTTTAGACAGAGGAAACGGAAACTTCCTTGGCCTAGTTGTTTTCTCCATGCCTTATTCCATAGCTTAGGACAGGGAATAGCAGACATTAGGACTATTCCCAACTGGGAAGGATGGTGTCGGGAGGTGAGATGAGGTTTCTGTAAATTGCCTAGCAAGAAAAGGCTCCAATCATTGGTGTTGGTATTTAAAGGAACATTAGAGAACATTTCTTTAACCCCCTTTGTTTCAGAGATGAGCACCCTGTGGCCCAGAGGTGTTTAATAACTTTATACCGAAGTAAGGCTTGGACTTAGCTCCAAGTCTCTGGGATCCCCCAAAGTTAACATGCTTTCTACAGACCTACACTGCCTTCTGTGCAGACTAAGACTACTGGCGCTTGGGCCTTGTCACTGATGTGCTGGGTAAGCTCAATCGAGTCCCTTAGTTTCAGTTTCATGAACGAAGGAAGAGGACTTCCAAAGAACCTTGTTTCAGCAATGCCCTATAGCGATGTATCCTGCTGTAGCCAAGCAGTAAGAAAGGCTCTTTCTATCAACTTGTTCCCTGGAGAATCTATGGCTGCACTCATATATTTTATTTAGTGTCCTGTGTTGTCTCCAAGTCTTGAAAGCACAGTAGGAAATGTATTGTGATAGAGGTAGCTTCACATTTGTTTTTGTAAAACTAGTTTTGTTCATTTTTGTGTTGCTTGATTGATAGTAGCAAAACTGACAAGAGGTAATAAGACCTTCCACAAAATATATCTTTACGGGGGCATAATAAATGACTGCGGCTAACCTCGTTTACAGTGATTGTAGCTTTCAACCCCAGAATTGGAGCAAGGGCACTGTAACGGAACAAAAATGCTAATGGAGCCTTGTCCGTTCCCTCAGGATACCTGAACAGTCTTCCAAGAAGCCAAGAGTGGGAGATCCTTAAGGTTGTCCTCAAGCAAGTGGGTATAAAAAGAAAGTACTTCAGCAGCTTGGAGGACGAGACAAGAGCTATTGCTCTTCTCTTTCTGGATCTGATGATTTTTGAAAACAGCAGTAAAAAAATATTAGATGGTTCTCAAAAAGTATGGCAGCTCTTACTATATTTCTAGGAAGGAACATTTTTTTCAGTGAACGTTCAAATGGATAACAGCAGTCTCTCTGACCCCTAGGTTTGTATGGAATAAACCTTTAAGTCTTCTTTCCCTTGATGAATTTTTTTTAAACAATGAAGCATTTCAAATATCCACAAACTCACGTAGAATAAAAAAAATCACAGACAATAATAAAACCAACATCTGTTTTATTTAACTCTCTCAACATTTTGCCATATACATTTATTTCAGGGGTTTTATTTTCCATGTCTGATTATAGATCTGAAGCCACTTTCCTACCCTTCCCTTACTGAATTTCCATATCCTAGGAAGAGCAATATGGGTGCATTTTAGGTTGTTCCTACAAATTGACCTACCCATAAACAATATATAGTTTTGTCTCAGGCAGTTTTAAACTTCACATAAATGGCATTGTACTGCACATACCATTCTCCAACTTGCTCTCTTCATTCAACGTTATGTTTTAAAGATTTGAAACTTGTAGATACAGACCGGTCTGATTTAACTAATGTACCAAATGCGAGGATGTGAAAATATTATGATTTATCTGTTCTATCGAATATTAAAGCTGTCCCTAAGCCTTACACTCTCAGAGACAGTACAGCATTGGGCATCTTTGTATAATGTCCTTCTGAAGCTGTGTGAGTTTCCTTTCGGATAAATACCTACAAGAGTAGTTGCTGGGTTATAGGAAAATTTAATGCTGATATTAATTGAATATTAAATTGGTCCATCAAATGAATGTACCAACTTATACTTTTGCCAGATGGCAATGTGATGGTATATTTTTTTTATATTGCTTTCATTATTAGAGCTAGCCAGCAATTTTATGTTTATTGGCAGCCCTCTTTTATATTAAAGTTTTTGGATGGATGATGTTAAAAATTTGTTAAAATATGTTAAAAGTTTTAGCAATATTTAAAAATACATATTGAAAAGCCTTGCTTCTACACTGCCCCATTTACCTGATCCCACCCATATTTGATTAGTTTCTTGAATATCCCTCCAGTGCTTTTATGAAAATAGATGCAAGCATAAATGAATAGTCTTACTAAGGAAACTAAGGAAACTTTATATATTATACTATATAGAATGTTCCTCTCCTTGCCTTTTCCACTTATTCATAAATCCTGGAATCTTTCCCTCACAGTGTGCACCTTTTTACACCTGCATAATAGTCTACTTGGAGATGTAGCACAGATTATTTAACCAGCTTTCCCTTATGGGTACTTTATTAAGAATGATACTATAATAAATGCCCCTGAACTTGCTCTGGCTCCTCTCTTGGATAAATTCCTAGAAGTGGGCCAGAGGGTAAATAGTTTTGCCGCTTGGATAGATATTTTGATCTGTGCTGCCAAATTCACTCCCTGGGGTGGAGAAGAGTGGTAGCATTTTGTAGTCCCACAGCAATGTAGGAGTGCCTTTTCCCACACTGTGCAGACAGTCAATTATGTTCTCAAACACTTGTTTTATCAGTCTGATTGGGGGTTCATAAACACAACATTATTTCAATTTCCCTCAATTATGGATGAAGTTGAGCATCTTTTCAAACATATATTAGTTTTCTATATTTCCTTTCGGCAACCCTATCCCATTCTTCTACTGGGCTGTCTTATTGATTTCTAAGAGTTATTTACATATCCGGGGATTTGATCCCTTTGCTACAAATATTTTCCCCACTTTTTTTCTTTTTGTTCTTGCTTATAGAGTTTTGTATCACTCTGAATTTCTCTTTTTGTTTTCAGGTGCTCAAACTTCTTAATCTTTTTAGAGGGATCTTCATTTTGAATCATAGTTAGAAACGTTTCTCTGGCCTGAAGTTACAAAGAAATTCTCTTGTGTATTAGTCTACTTTTATGGCTTCATATTGAACATTTATTTTGATTCACTTGACATTTATTCAAATATAAGATGTGAGATTTATTCTTCCTATGTCTACAAAGTTGTTCCAAAGCTATTTTTCATAATGTTCAGGTTTACACCAATGATATGAGATGCAGCCTTTATGATGTACTGAATTCTGATATGCATTTGTCTCAGTTGTAATGTTTTATTCTATTCCATTGACTATCCCTTCATCTACTTGTACCATGCTGTCCTAATTACTGATATTTTAGGTTTTGATTTTATCAGTTCCTATTTACAAACTTTTAAAATGTCTTTTTAAATTTTGTTGAATTTTTTGCATCAGTGAAGATATCATTTTCTTCCTTATGTTTATTGCTACAGTAATAGATTTTCTAATAGTGAGCCATCATTGCATTCCTGAAGTAACCCCCACTTGGTTATGAAATATCATTCTTTTAATGTAGTGACACATTGTCATCGCAAATTTTTTATTTAGGATTTTTACACTCATGTTTAGAAGTGCAGTTCTGTCGATTAGAGTGTTTTGTCTCCTTGGATTTTAGTAATAATGTTATACTGAAAGACACAATGTTGGAAATTAACAATTATATATTTAACAGCAGAAGAGATACAACAGAAGACAAGCTTAATGAACCTGAAAACTCTGGTATGTAAAATACCCGAACTAAAGCACAGAGAGAAACAAAAATAAATAAACAGGAAGCAAAGTCCACGTGAAACATAATCAAAAGTCAACATATGTGTAACTGGGGTCTCAGACATAGAAGACATAATGAGTGGAATAAAATAATATTTTAGTAGATATTGACTAAGAAATTTCCCCCAAAAGTCAGACTAATCCTATATTCACAAAGCTCAGCAAATCTATGGTCATGCAAATATAAAGAAAACCAACCAGAGGCATCTTGTTAAAATGCTGAAAAATAAAGAAAAGAGAACATCATAAAAGTACTCAGAGAAGAGAAAAATAAATAAAAATGAAAAAATGAGAACCAAGACCTGTCAAGTAAAGTACAAGATCCTAATGATGAATGTAACTGTACTGTATACCTAAAACATACCAATAAACTCAATGAGAAAAAAATTTTTTTAAAAAATTCTAAAAAAAAAAAAAGTACTCGGAGAAAAAGGCACATTGCCTTAAAAGTAATGCTAATAATACTGATAGTAAATTTTTCAGTTGAAATAATAAGAGATAGAAGACAGTAAATAGCATTAAAGTGCTCACAGAGAGCCAAGCATGGTGGTACATGCCTGTGATTCAAGCACTCTGGGAGGCTGAGGCAGGAGAATTGTTAAGTTCAAGCCCAGCCTGGGCAAGTTAGCAAAATCCTATTCCAAAAACTAAAAAGGAAAGAAGGGTTGGGAATATAGTTCAGTGTGAAGGCCATACATTCAATCCCTAGTGATAAAGAAAGAAAGAAAGAAAAAGAAATGCTAAAAGAAAACAATGCTAATTTAGGGTCTTTCAGTATTGAAAGCATCCTTTAAAAATGAAGACAAAACAAAGACATTTTAGGTTTAAAAATCTGAACTTTTTCATAGGATTCTTGTTTGGCATTGTTTTCACCATCATATTGAAAATAACATTCCATTATTTTTGCAGTTTCCATTGAAAAGTCAAATGTTAATCCAATTGTGGATCTTTTGAAGATTATTTCTTTTTTTGTTTGTTTGTTTTGTTTCCTCACTGCTTTGTGTGCTTTATCTTTGGTTTCTTTAGTTTCATTATAATATATTTAGGCATGAATTTCTTTTAATTTATCCTATTTGACTTTCATCAGGCCTTTTGAACTATGAGCTGATATATTTATTAATTCTAGAAAACTCTTACCTATCATTTCTTGAAATATCATCTTTGCTTCATTATCTTTCTGAGTTTCCAATTAAACAGTTTTCAACCTTCTCGTGCCACTTACCTTGTCTCTTACCCAGTCATGTGTGTTTTCCATGTATTTCTTTTATTTCTCCATACTGCTTTCCATTTCATCATTTTTTCATAAAATTCTCTTATTAAATTTATTCCTTGGGAGGTTTTTTTTTCTTTAAAATTTTTCTTTATTTAATTTAAGCTATTTTCCTATAGATCCTCTAGTGTGGCTCTTTTCTAATTTTTTTAAATCTTTTTTTTTTTTCAGTTTCCTGTTTTCTGGGTATAGCTTTAAGCTCATCTATTTGTTACTATAAGCGCTCTGAGTATAACTGGTAAGTGGCCTGTGTCTTAGTCGACTTCCTTATCACCAAGACCCAATCCCTGACACTTGCAACTCAAAGGAGGAGAGTTTTATTTTAGCTCACGGCTTCTAGACGTTCCAGTCCTTAGGTGGCTCCCAGGCAGGTGGCATGGCAGAGGGGCATCATAGAGGAAAAGCTGTTCTTGTCAGGGTGGCAGCAAGGCAGAGAGTGAAGGCAGGGGCTGGGGAGGAAGCGAAACCCTTTCAGGCCATGCGCCCAGTGACCTGCCTTTCTGAAGAGACCCCAACTCCTAACAGTGAATCAGCTGTAAGCCTCCATATCCAGTTACCTTCCAGAAGCCCTGCCTAGGGTGCATGTGGCTCTTGGAGGATGTGTAGACATAAACCGTAATGTCCTATAACTGGTGACTCCTGGTATCTGGGCCTGTTTCTGTTTTTCTTGTATTACTGGTCTTAACACATGGAGTTTAATTTCTTTTTTGGTACCAGGGATTGAACTCAGGTCCTTGCACTTGCAAGGCAGGCCACCAAACCGCTGAACTAAATCCCTGGCCCCAGAGTTTAATTTCTTTGTGTATCTCATTGTGTTGAGCTGTGTGCTTTTTCAAAACAATGTTTAAAACCTTAAATCTTCGCTTGCAGGCACATTCCTCTGAACAGAAAGGAGTTTCTTTTTCTGGGTATTTCAGGACATAGTCAATTGCCCCTGAACTCAGAGCTTGAAGTTCTCTGCAGTACATAGAAAATTCCAGCATGGTCTCCCACTCTGAACTAGGGCTAATCTATTTCCAGACCACCTTCATTTTGGAGGCAGAGTCCTTTGGGGGGGCTGTGTGTGGACAGTGTTCTTTTTGGCTTAAGCTGATTAACTTATGGAAAAGTTGACCGCTTTCTTGATTGGATTTAAATTCTCTTGTGCTGAGCACCTCTTATCGGGTATATTTGGTAAAATCACTTTAGAACCAGAAAGCCATCTCATGCATGAGCTAAACATGAGGAATATAGTTCTATTCTAGAATTCAGTTGTCCTCCTGTCAGACTGTAAGATGGAAAACTATTTATGAAGAAAGAATCATCTTGGAACATCCACCACGTTCATATTTTATGTATTTCTTACAGTGACCCAGAAAGGTAGCACATTAGTTAAATTTTCCAATTCTGCTTTATCTCTGGGTTAATAAACTGGGGAGAATGC
Organism: Fukomys damarensis; assembly: GCF_012274545.1. Taxonomy (NCBI): domain Eukaryota; kingdom Metazoa; phylum Chordata; class Mammalia; order Rodentia; family Bathyergidae; genus Fukomys; species Fukomys damarensis. The sequence continues at coordinate 36,774,738 of NW_022900944.1, forward strand.
AATATCTAATGTTTCTGCTATATTCCTTAACTATAGCCAAAAATGAAACAGACTACAAGTAACATTCTAGAATAAGTCTGAAAGTTGTTTGTACTTTGTTAATTCCTAGGTGAGAAAGTATTTATATCTCTGTATGGAGCTGCCACAGACCTGAATATAAGGCTGGACAGGAACTCCATGATCATTGAGAAAACCTACATTTCTCTGACCAGTCAGCGGACTATTGCCATTCACAACCGCAGTAACATCATTGCCCATTTCCAGTGGAAAACATTTGCCACCCAAGAAGAGGAGGACAGAGAAAAGTATAGGTTTGTAATAAAAAATCACCTATCTGCAGCAATGAGGGGCTGTAAAACCCAGTTTGCTATGATGCTTGTCCTAAGTTTCTAACAAACTCAATGTGACATTTTTATAAATTGATTCCAGTGTCTGAAACCTCATGTAAAGAATCTGAGCTGAGCTGTGCAGAAAAGCATGTTGCCCCTTCTCAGTCTCAACCTAATGTAGCAGTAACAGAACTAGATTTTAAAGACCAAATGTATCTTTCTACACTATTCTTTCAAAACCAGTCTGCATGTATATTCCTTTTCATAACTTTACCCAGGTTCACCCACTTTCACATTTCTAGAAATAATCTACTTGTGGTTGGCATCAATGTAAATTTTTTGCAGTAAAAAGGCAGCTCCAGAAAATAGAGAGAATGAGGAAAAAGAAGGGCCTAGATATAATAGTTTTTATGTTCTTGGCTGTAGGAACATTGCTCTCTCCCTACAAACCATATAATTTAATAATGATTATTGGTATCTTTAATATCTTACTTCTAAAAAAATGATACCTCAGCCTATAGAGAAAATTAATAAAATGTAAAACCAAATTGTTTTAGCAAATCTCATCAGTGTCAAATTTTAACATCTTTTTTTTTTTTTACTGAATCCATCTTTGCCTCTTTTAAACTATTTTCATTTTTATCTCCTTCGCCAAATTGATGCTTTTTGCTGCTTTCTCATTGGAATTTATTTCAGGATTTTTTATTTGCCTCTCCATTTTTTCATTAAAGATCAGCCCAGGGAAGCTTCAAAGCTTTGTCTAACACCAAGTTAGTGTGGGATAAAAATAAAAGTCTTAGGCCCACAGGAGCCAGGTAGAAATTCCCCAGTGCACTGTCCCTTAATTGAATCAGAAGAAGCTATGACAACAGCAGGACACAGTGGGCCAGCAGCTTTTTCATTCAGACAATGGACTTTAATCACAGGATCACCACTGTGCCATCGTTAAAGAGTGAGAAAAGAAAAACCTTTCTTGCTTACAAACTTCATTTGGCCTCATGGTATAGAAATGTCAGTGGTAGAAAAGCCCAAAGGAAACTGCTCATCCGCTGATTCCTCAGTTGGCAGCTGCTAACAGGCAATCAGCATGGCCCAAGGTTTTTAAAGACAGAGTGAGAGATGGGGTACAAATCAAGAAGGCGAAAGTGGAACATTTTTTCATATATTTACTTGCTGCTTTTACTTCTTTGAGAAATGTCTGTTCATTTCGGATGCTCATTTTTGAATTGGGTCTTTATATTTGGGGGGCTGATTGTTTTGAGTTCTTTATATATTCTAGATAATAGTCCTTTGTCTGAGGAGCAGCTGGTAAAAATTTTTTCCCACATTGTAGGTTGTCTCTTAGTTCTGTTGATGGTTTCTTTTGCAGTGCAGAAGCTTTTCAATAAGATGAGATCCCAGTTGTTGATTCTATCTGCTAGTTTCCGTGCTACTGAGGATTTGTTCATATAGTCTTGTCCTATGCCAATGTCTTCCAGAGTTCTGCCTAACTTGTCTTCCAGTGAGTTTAGTGTTTCTGTTTTAATATTTAGATCTTTAATCCACTTGGATTTTAATTTAGTGCATGGTGAAAGATAAGGGTCTAGTTTTAATCTTTGGTAGGTTGAGATCCAGTTTTTCCAACATCATTTATTAAAGAGGCTATCTTTCCTCCAGTGGGGATGGTCAGTTCCTTTGTCAAAGATGAGGTAGCTGAGTATATCTGGAATGTTTTTGTGTCTTCCAGTCTATTCTACTGATCCTCAGGTCTGTTTCTTTGCCAGTACCATGCTGTTTTTATCACAGTGGCTTTGTAGTATAGTTTCAAATTGGGAATTGTTATACCCGCTGCCATGTGTCTGTTGCCTAGGATGGCTTTTGCTATTCTAAGTCTCTTATGGTTCTAAATGAATTTTTGGATTCTTCTTTCTAGTTCTGTGAAATATAGTGTTGGAATTTCAGTTGGCATTGCATTGAATCTGTATGGCAGTTTTAGGATAATTAACAATGTGAAATAGGAAGAAAAGGGCTAAAGGTGTAGGGAAAGTGGGAAGGGTAGGGGAAAGGGAATAAGGGAAAAGAAAAAATATGAGAAAATCAAAAAATGGAAATAAAGTATTTGTAAATGGGGAGGGGAGAAGGGGGTGAAGGGAAGGTGGGGACAAGGGGAAAAAATGAGAACCAAGACCTGTCATATAAAGGATCAAGATCCCAGTAATGAATGTAACTGTACTGTATACCTAGAATGTACCAATAAATTCAATAAAAAGAAAAAAAAAAGGTGAAGCAGCAGTAAAAGGAATGCTTCAATACCGTGACTGTCCTCTGGGAAGAGTGAGGGCACACAGGCGGCAGCTGGTTTCGTCTCAGCCACGTCTGTGTGTGACTGTGCATGTAGTGTGTGACCGAGGCTATGGCAGTGTCTGAGAAGTTTATGAGGAAGTTCATCTCAACAGTTAAAGTAAAACGGAAGGAGGGAAGGAAGGAAGGAGAGGGGAAGGGAGGGGAGGGGGAGGAGAAAGCAAAGAGAGAGCCAAGTATTATCAGAGACTAGAGGGCGAGTCAACCACATGTGAGTGCCCCCCCTTCGCCTCCCCTGACACTCACACCCTTCTCTTTAGTATCATCTTTTACTCTTATTTTTGCTTTCCTCTTATATTGTCTTTCTTTTACTACCTCTCTTGCCCTTCCCAGCATTTCTTCTGGCACTTTTTGTAACAAGGGAAAAGGATAGTATAGCATTTTCATAACCATAATTGGATGCCTAATTTTATCATCTATGTCATGCCTCTGTCTTAAATAATGAACTTGAAAACTAGCTTCAGATAGCCAAATAAGAATACCTTCACCTTCACTTTGGATAATGCACAGCAACATAACTCATGTTTTCCAGAACCAGATTGGCTTACCTAATTGACTGTGTTACCTTCTTTTTCTCCTCCCCTCTCCTGAGTGCCAGATGCCTAGGGCAAAAGGAAACAGAGGCCGTCTATGACTGGTTTCTTACTGGGCCAAGAGTGGGCTCTTCTCTCTCTTCTTTCTCTTGTTCCTTGAGTCATCTCTAAGTATGCCTCAACTTTCATATTGCTAGCCATGGATTCTTGTCTTTGAAGTAACTGCCATGAAATTCCCATTGCTTTAAAAAACAAGGGAACACGGGGCTGTTTGTACCTTACTGAACGGTGAGTTCGTGTCTCAGCAGAGCTTCCCCCTCCAAGTGTGGTGCTCTTGCGATGGATGTGGGCCTTTTCTTCTTCCTCCATGACACACAGTCTCAGCTTGTATCCCAAGCCACACACAAGCACTTGACAAAGCAGAGTGTTCTTTGACAGTTTGCTTTTGGGTAGAGGTCTGTTCTTCCCTGCAGCAAGATCTGCAGCCAATGGGAAGAATGCTTTCTTGGGCTCCCGGCGAGGCCCATACAGTAATCCCTGGAACCATCCTTTGTATGTGTTTCTCTTGCCCACAGTGGAAACAGCTCCTTCTCTTTCTCCCCTTACTTGAGCAGTCTCTGTAGTTAAAATGTAGAGAGAAAAGGGAACTTTGGTCCTGAGTTTGGAACAGAGAGAACCTGTTCTAAGTGGGCTGGCCCATATTTCCAGAGACTAAAATTTTCCTTTTCAGTACCCTGAGGACCTAAGGATTAAACCCTAGTTATAACTAAACTCCAGTTATAATGTGACAGGGGCCAAAACTTTCTCAAAGGTCACCTTGAAAATATGAATAGCTTTAACAGATGCCCTCGACTCCTTTTCTACCATCATGGTTTCCTGGTCACCAGCATAAGGATGCTCAAAGACTTGCACTTATCTTCTCCCAGTGGGTGAATCTGAGCCCTCAGAAGCTGTATTCCTTTCCAGCAGTTTATCATTTCCTTCCATTCTAGGGGGGATGACCTTCCTCTTCACCTTTCTCATTGTGTTGGTACAAACTGCAGGACACATGTCCAGACGTAAGCACGTGGGACCATTCCCAGGTTCAACTCTGACAACGAAGATATCTCTTCTTTGGGAAGAAGTTATAGGCCTTAAAATTGTTTTTATTCTTTAAAAATAAAGTTGATGTAAAAAATAGGGAACCTTTAAAAAAATTGCCTTTTTGTTCTCTTTCGTGATGTTTTTCTGGAAGTGACAAAGAAATTAATCTCTTCCATAATGGAGTTGGCATGCGTCCTTCTCCTTTTTTCCTTACCTTGTCCCAAGGGATTTTTAAAACACTCTGCAAGAATCCTTCATGCTCATTCTCATCACGTTTCCTGCATTCTGAGACTCAGCATGAGCTTGTAAGGATTTCAGCTCCTCTCTTTCTCCAGCAAGGTCACAGCCATTACCTGAAGAGCAGGTGGCTCTGATTCTAGATTTGCTCTGTCTGAGATCTCCAGGCACCCTCAGTGAAACCCCACAAGGTGCTCAGCCTGAGTTTACGCCACAACATTCGCCTGCAGGAAGTAGCACATTTCTCTAGATAAATCAGTTTTGATTGGGCTTTGGGTCTGTTACCTGGGCAGAATAAATTTAATCTCAGATGGATTTGGAGGTTCCTTCCCTTCCCTGGGGTCATACAAAAATCTAAGTACTTAAGGGGTACCTGGAAAACAGGAAAGGGACCTCTAGACCTCATTTAATAACAGCCATCACAGAGCTGCTCAATGTCCAAGGTCACGTGGTCCAGGAGAAGGTAGATGGCTCCATTTGTGCCACACCACGTACGGACAGAAGAGTATTTCTCCAGATCTGAAGGCCACAGATTTTAATCTTCTTGCCATTCAGCTACCATCTCTTGGGGATGCCACCCAAGGGAGGTGAGGAAGCGTTATTTATTCAATTCCACATTACTCAAAGCACAAGTCCTGGTAAAAATTCAAGGCTTGACTAAAATCCACAGGCTGCCAGGGATTTAGCTCAGTGGTTCTGCCGCCTGCCTTGCAAGGGCAAGGACCCGAGTTCAATCCCTGGTACCCAATAAATAAATAAATAATAAAATAAAATCCACAGGCTGGCCTGTATATGATGATGAAAGGTGATGGTTGGTAATGCCCACCAGGCCATTTGAAAAACGTATAAAGTTTATGGTTTTACCGAAAGACAAGGACTGAGCTTTTTTAATGCTCCTCAAGTTCTCATCTGAAAAGCAGACTCACTCTGAGGGCAAGAACATGTGACTCTCAGCAAGACAAGATAGTGAAGCCATAGACTGAGACATGAGTATGTGGCCACCCTTGTTGGAGTGTAGCCAGCTAATGGCTCTTGTTATACCCCCACCACCTTGGACTCTTAGCCCTGGCTCCAGTTCTTCAGCAGAGGGCGAAGAGAAAGAGCTTTGGCATTCCCTAGCCTACCCTCTACCAAATATTGGCTGTTACTGATTCAGAGTCCTAATAGCATAGGAGAAGAGAAGCACTTGGGAATTTTTGTTTTGTGTTCTTTTGTTTTCTGGAATGAGGTTTGAATTAATCATATTCCTGTATTCACAGAACACTGCCATTCTTGGTCTACTTAAGGCAATCTATTTATTCTCTTATATCCCACACCCCATTCCAATTAATTTTTCCAAAGATATGATTCTAATTTGGAAGATAGGTAAATGGATGGATGTCGTATTTGCAGTTTCCTCCTTTGTCCCCAGGATCCAGGTGCTCAGGCCCATTCCTGTTGCTGTGTGTGTATCTAATGCATTGCTCTGGCTCAGATGACCTCTCCCTATTTCACGACCTCACTCTTCACCTGCACCTCTTCTAGTCACGTCATGGTGCCATGGGCCCAGACCAACATTTGCCTTATGGGTAGAGCTTTCGTCACAATACGGGTTGGCACTTACATTTTTAAAGTATTTTTGTCTTCCATTTTAAAAAGAAATACATTGTGAACTAATAAAATTTAGAAAATATCAAGTAAGCAGAAAGATAAAGTAAAAACCGGTTCTAATATTACAACCCAGAGAGGAGCACTGAATATTTTGGTATCTCTATATTCGTTCTTTTTCACAGCGTGTTTTTTTTTTCTTTTTCTTTTGTATTACAAGACTGGGATCACTCTAGATACATTATTTTGTAGCCTATTTTTTCATTTTTAAAATGTCTCTGACTTTTGCAACTGCTGTTAAATAGTCTCCTTTAATGCCATTTAATCAGCTGCTTATTATCCCACTGGTAAACATGCCTCATATGAGGCAGTGTGAAGAACTGGCTAACACTATGAAAGTCAAGCTACAAAAGGCCCAGAGTTTAAGTTTCAGGCTCCATTTTTCAGCTATTCGACCTGGGGCAAGATTCTTAACTTTTCAGAGCCCCAGTTTCATCATCTATAAAATGAAAATGATAATCATTGTAGTAATTGTAATGAGAGCGGTTAGGAGTCTTAAATTCCCTGATGCCTGTGAAGGACTCAGCCAATACCCAATAACTAAATGTTTGTGACCTCCATTGTTTGTTTAATTAGTCTTCAATATCTCACTTCAGGTCTGCCTGCCTTACTTGGTATCATGCAGCACTTTCATAAGCAACTTTACAGAGCGTCTTTGTTTACACCCACGATTGTTTCTTCCAGATTTATTCCTGCAAGTGGAATTTATTGTTTCAAAAGGTATAGAACTTATAAGTCTTTCAGACAGATATCAGATACCAAGGTAAAAAAGAAATGGATTCCTTCGCTTCTGAGCGCTCTTTAATTGGCGCTTTCCTGCCCAGCAGTACAGAAGGACCACCACTGGTTACCTGGGATGCTGCTTCCTGCCTAGCAACCCAAAGGAAGCATGGGATGCTGTCTTCCTTGGAACAGTGCACACTGAATCCATTTCTTTGACTTCTTTATACTATGGGACCAAAGGACTCTGAATACTAAAGTTAAAAAGAGCTGACAGTAATGAGACTATGGTTTACATGAAGTCATTTAGGGGCCGGGGCAGGATTTCTGGGACCTAAGTCTCCCACTCATCACTCACTTGCTTAGTATTTGTCTCTTACCACTGGCAATAGCAGCACAGTGCTGGAAACGTGGTCCTATGTCCTGGGAGGTGACGCAATCCAGTCTGCAAATTCAAATGAGAGGTGAACACAGCTCTGGAGCGTGGTTTGGGAAGGCTGCTTTTCTTATTGATAGTGATGGATGGTAAGAGCTAGAAAGAGAAAAGGGGGCCTCTTTAGGTAGCTTGAGCAGTTTGTAAGCTAGGCCCTTCGAAATTGCTTACAGTTGACACAGGGAAAATACTGGTATTGATGGAGCATCTGCTTTGTCCCCCAAATCGAACCAGGTCCTGAATTGCATTTAACTCTCGCCTTTTTCTTAGATGAGCTCTGCTCCTATTACCCCTGTTTTATAGGGGCATGTACTGAGGCTTACAAAAATTGGGTAACTCTGAAAGTCACAGAGCTAGTAAATAGATCATAAAATCTGCATCCAAACTTAGTCCTTGCTAGCTCCAAACTCTACTCCCTGGGTTACTAACAGTCAAGAAAGAATTAAAGTTAAGCAAATTTAACAGGGACAAATTCATTCCTGCAATGTGGAAGACAGGGTAGATGTGAAATATTTTAAAGGCAGCCTGGAAAACATAATTATCTGAAAAGAAAATATTTGTTCAGATGCATAAGGGCCGAGGAGTAAACAAATGGGCGTTGGGTAGGAAAAAAAATGGAGGAGAACTTTGTGCAGAGATTTGTCTGAAGGTGAATAAATGGAGCCTCTGAAAGGTCTGAGGACTGAGTACAAGGTCACCTAAAGTCAAGGCAAGGAGAGGCCGCCCCCAGGGTTATGGGTAAGGACATTTCCAGGATGTGGGTCTGTAAGGAAGCCCCTATACATAGTTCTATATGGCAGTACTAAAATAAAGCTTGCCTTTCCTACATTTTCTTTAGGATCTGTGAAGATTTGACCAAGGAGGAAAAGCACAAGACTGATGAGTTTCTTGAAGAGTGCATTATTGATCCTTCACTCCGAGAACATCTTTCCATTCTCTCCCGCACCTTTGAGAATCAGAGGAAGCTGGTTCAGGGAGACAGCATGCTCTTCTTGAGTAGCATTTTCACCATTGAGCCCCAGGTGAGCACATAAGTAAAACCCAACCACACCATAAACACGAGTAGGCATGCAGGGCCTGTTTCAGTGAGAGCACTCACCCCCGGGGTTCACATAGAGTCTGAGAGAGTGAAGACTTCGCTGTCAGGGCCACATCATCACTGTGAGATGCTGGGTGCAGGTCAACGGAAGCGTGCTTATAGGTGTCTTGCTATGCACCAGTCACTGTGTTAAAATCTTCATATAGATTACCCAGTTCATCTTGCTTATATACAAGAACTCTGCAGATATAATGAGAACCTCAATCTATGGACAAGGAAATTAAGATTTAGACAAATTCCATAGCTTGTGTAAGGCCAAACAGCTAAAGTCAGCAGTAAGAAATGCATCCCTGATTAGCCTGATTATAGAGCAAGATTTCTTGACATGGCACTCTTGACATTTGAGGCTGGATACTCCTTGTCCTGTTCATTGTGGAATGTGTAATGGTATCCCTTACTTTTAGCCACTAGATGCTAATGTGACAACCGAAACTTTCTCTAAACCCTACTAAAGCCCTCTGGTTGGCAAATCACCAGTGTTGAGAACTGCTCTGTCCTCTCCTTAATTCATTGTGTGTGTGTGTGTGTGTGTGTGTACCAGACATTGATGGACAAAACATAATCCTTCACACTACATCTTGTCCAGCGAGAGCTATACCAGAGTTCAGATGGGCACTGTCTGGATCCACAGACTGAACTCTTAACCACTCCGTCATCCTACATCACGATGAAAGCAGCTAGCAGTTTGCATATGTGCTGTGTGCTAGGCACTGTGCTGCGAGCTTTCTTGTATTGCCTTGCATTTAGCCTTGTGAGGATAACAGCAGTGGGAGCTGAGAAAGCCTACAGTTCAAGCTCCTGAACTGTTATCATTTTAGTTAGTTGGAGAAAAGATAGGACCTTGAGAACACTTTAGAATACAAAGTCACTTATGGAAAATTCAGATTTTTTTTCCCTTACTTCTGTACTTACAAATAGTTCTTAAAAGACATAACATGAAAAAGATTGTCCATAGCTAAATAAGTTTGAGAAACACTAGGCTCAATGTTGTTTGAAAGATTTCTTTGCTGTAAAACTTCAGAAAGTCTTAGATACAATATGTGCACTAAATGTCCAAGAGGGAGCTTTTCCTTCAGAGTCAACCTCTAGGACTAATGTTTTGTGAGACTCATTTTGAGGACTACTGAGAAGACAATAAGAACAGTTTACTAGTTCAGTGGCTGAGGTCATGATCATAGTTTCAGAAGGCTTCTTGAGAGAAGAACCTTGCACTGAGTCTTGCAAAACAGGATGTTTGGAGAACAAAATTGTGGGTGTGCATGGAATGCTTCATCCAGGTTTCCAAAAGCAGACCGGTTTGCTCAGAGCAAAGGATGCAATTAGGGGAAAATGAAAAAGGCTGGAGATGTTGATTGAGGTCAAATCTGTCATGCCAGAAGACTCCAGGGCTCAGCCAAGCAAAGTGATCTCCAGATTTAATGGATTGGAGCAGCAAGAGGTTAAATCTAGATGATTAACAAAAATGAAAACATTAAATGCAGAGACAGGGAAAGGTCCCAGAATGGCTGGGTCAAGCAAGCAAGTAGCTGAGATGGGCTATGCTAGAGGAGAGCAACCAGTCATAATCATCTCAGATGTACCAAGGTCCACAGTCCAAGATTCTTCCCAGCTAGTTAGTGGAGAGCCAGGCTATAATTGCTCATCCTACAACTTCTTGCTGCTTTCTGGGAGTGGATGGCACAGGGATCACCAATGCTGCAGTCAGAGTGAGCAGGGAGGTAGCCCCACAGGTGAAGTCCTGTCCGTTTCCAAGTTGAAAAGACTAAAATTACCTCAGATGTTCTTCTCGTGTTTCTTCCCCAAATCTTCACGGTCAGCTGAAACATGGCCTTCGATAGGCTTTTGAATTTCAGGTAGGAACTGAATTGGGCATTCTTATCACAAGGCTTCTTTTAAACATTTTATTTAAATAGCAATACAGAGCAATGAAACTTTTAAAATAAATGGGATTAATTTGTTTATATTGTGTAGGAAAAAACTGCGAGAAATAGGAAGAGGGTAGAATGAACTTACAATATAAACAGTGTTTATGGAACCTATACTGCTTTTATCTTTTCCAAATATTGTTCAATTTTTCTTTTCATAATAGTATTCATTAGCTTCTTCTTGAGAATTTTTGCAAAATTAAAACGAAGATATTAAACTTCTAATTGTCTTCCTTTAGTTGTTCTGGTCAAAACAGCAAATTTCCGTTCAGGTAGAGTAACTTATCTATTGGTGTTAAATCTGCTTTCTTCCCCTCACCTAAAGATCCTGATCATTTTATATAAATACAGTTCTTATTTGTGAGCAATATAATCTTACCTTGTAAATTTTTCTTGGTGTGGAAATCATACAATGTATTTTTTACTGTTCAGATTTGGTTTTCTGGTACAGATAAATAAGTGCTGCAGAGTCTCAAATGAGAAATTGGGAAAAGATTTATAGGCAAGAGGAGACTCAGCTGAATATTGGACAAAGGGAAAGACTTAATTAAGTGGAAAGGGAGCAGAGTGTTTTTAGCTAGGGAAATTCTAAATACAAATTTAAAAAGGAACTATTAGGTTCATGCCAGGCCAAATACCAATGAGCACAGCAGTCTGTTGTTGTTGGGAAGGAAACTAGAGGAAATGTGGGTACCGGACCTGTCTTGCAGCCTGTTGTCTCCCAACGCGCTTTTCTGGAGACAATGGATCTGAGAGGTAGTAATGCGTGTTCCTTCAAAAACAGAAGTTTTGTGGCCAAATAAAATTTGGAAAAACTGTTTCAAGAGAAAGTGATTCTTGGAGTAGCAGAGTTCAAGCAGCTTTCTCTATGCCCCAGAACTCCTGCTGGAGCTGGGTGTCTGTGGATTCCAGTATGGTCAGTGGTGTTGATATCTGAGACTCACTGTAGGGTTTAAAGCAAGAACATGATGTTCAGGGGAGGTAGAGAAGTTGGCCCTGGTACTCATGAGTGGGTTAAATTGGAGGAGGACGGACCAGGCATGAGGTGGGTGGTGTAGGTCAGGGTGGGTCAGGAGGAGTGGGGAAGAGCAAACACCTCTGAAGCCAAGATGAAGGTGGTACTGATCAGCAGTGGTCTGAGATGGTCACAGAGAAAGGGACATGACAGGTGTAAGGGATATTTTTGTTAAAAAGACACCAAATGCTTTTTGAGTGAGTGGTTGTCGAGGGTAAAGCATCATGAAGGGTTACACATTTCCTCTGCTCTAAACTGGAGTGACTGGAAGAATTATGATGCATTTGATAGAAATCCGAAATCCTGGGCTTATTCCCTGGCTTTGCCCAATGCAGATGTGACCTTCCATTAGCCCTTCAAGCTCCCTTGCCTTCGGCTGCCTTGTATTCAAACTCGGAATATTGGGAGATCACTCATCTTTTTTGACTCATAAATTATTCTTTAATTTGGGGTCATATTCTGAGCTTTTTAAAACTGAGGAGTGCTTTATCCTCATCTGTGGTCAGTACGTAGGTCAGTGTTAATAGCTGAATTGATTAATTAATTAATTAACAGATGCCAATTGATGCTAATGAGTTTGGCTTAGGACATTTTGAATTTGAGATGATTACAGACATCCAAAATGCTTTGGAAATGCAAGACTAAAATTTGAGGGAAGGGATTCAGAACCAGAGGCATAAGTTTGAAGCCCTGAAAAGAAGATCGAAATTCTAAGTAGAGTGGACAGGGAAACATGAAGAGGGTGGAAGATGGCCTCCAGGCACCTGCTTTAGAGGTCCTGTGCAGAGAGGAAATGCTGAGACTTCACAGAGTGGAGCCCAGGAGCACACACTACGGAGGGCTGTGAGGGCTTGCATCTCTCTCTCTGCCTGTTGTGTCTGCTCTGCCCCACTTGCTACTGAAGGTTTCTTCAGAATCTTCCTCACATATCAGGTTGTGCATGCCAAATGGCCACTACTTAATTTCAGATATTTGAGCTCTGCATCAACGATTAGTTTTTCCTAGGGTTTGATTCTTTTTAATCAGCTTCTTGGTATAAGTCAAGTACACAGTAGAAGCAGAGAAGATTGGAAGCATGCAATGTCGCCAACGGATTTGATCATCAATCTCTAGTTGATAAAGTACTCGAAAATAAAAAATAAAAAGATGCAGAGGTCCAGAGAACATCTTGCTTTCTAAGGGACTCTAGCCTCTCTGTCTATGAGGAAGGACAGTGTCATCAAATGAGGTAAACTTAAAAATAGAAGCAAAAGTACTTCAGTGCCTGAAAAGAAATATACATCTATATAGTTTCATTCTTCAAATACATCATGTAGAACAAAAAGTTAGTTTGGCCCCAGTTGTATCCTCTGCATATTGAGTATTTCATGGGAACGCTGTTCTTATTTTAGAGGCTCTTTCAATTTAAAGCAAGGAGATTCAAAATCAAGAGATCAATCCTGTCCTTAAATTGCCTGGAGATGATGATGGATTTGTGTTTCAATCTCATTTTATTGATATCATCATGTGAACAGCATGTTGACTCAGTGCTATAGGAACAACAGCTTCAAAACTCTAGAAATGCAAGTTCTTACTCTGTTCTGCCACCCATTCATCACTTGGCTGCAGGTTACTCCTACTGCCTCATCAAACTGTGTCTCATCACATTCATGCTCCTCGTGGAACGTGACCATGCACGGGCCAGCGGGTCTGTTACTCTAACCTTGAGGCATTAGACTTAGGCATCTTGGGTATTGATGTGGCCACAGAGTCTCAGGCCTGCTTGTTTACTTCACTTCCTTGTGATCTGAACAGAGGGAAGTGAGGCTGGCAGCTGCTGCACAGACACTGAGGCGGGAGTTCATCTTTTGAGAGACCCCAGAAGTGTTCACTGGTGAAGAAAAGAGGGAGGCAAGAAATCACAGAGCCCATAGGACAGAAGGCTGGAAGGAAATTCTTTGTAGCTTTACTTGGTAATTTGTTGGTATTCTAAAAGTAACCAGAATTGTTCATCATTAGAGCACGTGGTATGTTGCTGCTATTTACATCATTTCTCAAATGCCAGTACTTTTCATATCTTGAAGTATTATTGTCATTAGCCTAAATTTTCCCATTTATTCCTTACCTAGGGAAAGCACTGAGTTTTGTAGAATACTCTTCATTTGTCAAGCCACCTGCTTCCATACACTTTTTTTTTTTCTCTTTGGAAAGGAACTACACAGTTGAGTCTATTATGCATGTTTTGTGCCTTTCAGAAAAGCAAGTGGAATTGACTACTTGCAGAAATATAATATTCCATTGTACTAGATGGACCTTGGCCGTACAGAATTTTGACAGTCTCATTCTTTTATTTCCTCTGCTTAGATCTCTTGGGTACCCTCAAAGAGAGAGATTCAAAGACAAAAGCACAGGTCTGAAAATTGAGAGGCAAAAGAATATCATGGGGCAAAAAGGAGAATTAAGCTTTTGCCTTCTGTGAGCATCTAGGAGTCCTCTGAGAAATCGTAGCACAGAGGTGCTGGCCTTTTCTCTGAACTCTGGTGCTTCTGGCTCATGTCACACTTTGAAGATGCAGCAATTTTCCAAATGTTGAACAGTTGGTATTTTCTCAAAAGGAAAGGTCTGAAAATGTAAAGGTGTTTGCCCAAACTGGCCCTAGCTGATTGGCTAACATCAGTGAGCAGGGAAAATATTTCAGTTTCTCTTAGCAAGTGTCTCCTCCATCAAACACAACTTCATCCAGTTTCCCTAGGAAAGCTGAAGCTCCATTTAGCTGTGGATTAAATAGGGAAACCTGATCATTTCTTTATCACCTTGCAAGTAATAGTAAACCATGCTTTGTTGTCATCTAAGCCTGCAGGAAACGTGCTGTTCTGGCATTTCGGACATTGAAAGCACAGCTCAAATTTAGTTGACTTGATTTTTCCCCGAATCGGCATAGCATGTGGGCTCAGCAGAAGCAGGTTGGGTGGAAGCTTAGTTGTCTACCATAGAAGGAAGGCCCAGCTTTTTACTGCAGAGCACTTCCCCAAATTGTACCATTAGCCATGAGTCACACTGCAGACATGTGGGCGCTGACTCCTTGGAAATGGACACCAGGTAGGAGAAAGGAGGACAAGGATCTGCTGAGACCAAACTGTCCTTGACAAGTCGTAGCTTCTCTGTCGGTGTAGTTTTCCCATCCTTCAGCCCCTGTTCATTAGGATTGTCCTTCTGGGTCTTTGTGCTCAGCTACATTTTTGCAGTTGTGCTGGAATAGTCACCATTGTCCTGGAGAACTAGTGTAGGTGGAGGGAGGCCTAGAGAAGGCTTAGAAATAACAAAGCTCCTCAGGGCTCATTAAACAAGTAACACCCTTCCTTGCTGGGAAAAATACAGTTCTCTTTCCCCAGAGAAAAGGGAGGACATCACAAATGCCTGTCTCTGCTCTCTAAAGTCTCAGTGGAGCTTTTGCTGAGTTTGGGTTGGAGGCAAAAATCAAGATAGAATATGCCTTTTGGGAAACTTCCTCTGGCAGATAGCCAAATCTTAAAGCCCTCTCTTAGAAACATTCATGGTCATTATTTTGAGAATCATACCTTCACTTGATGATATTTTCTTATCCCAGCAGAAACAATGGAGTAGAAAAAAAATCTCTTTGTGTATCATGTATCAATATGATCTTTCCTCTCATTTTTTAGGCTTTCATTTATTTTCCTATTTCCCCATTTAGACAACTGGTAATCACCCCAAGTAGCACTATATAAAGGCATAGTTTGTCTTACTGATCTGGAACTATTGTGGACCTGATTATAACATATCAATGGTTTTCTTGTCATTGTTATCCATTTTTAAAAATATGAGTTTGGGAATGTGTTTTTACTTCCTAAGAAAAACATCTTAATGTGGATATTTCTCCAGTACATTAAGGGAAATGAGATAACCAAAACTTTGGTTTCTGTAGTCAAAAACATTTCCATTTGGGTGAATCATGGTGGAATTTATCACATAGTAGAGCTATGCTGGACATTATTTCCCTACCCTGTTCTTATTGCTTGGGCCTTGACCTTCACCCAACTAGGACAGCTTCATAAAGACCCACTAATGTTTTCTCAGGAGCTGTGATATATTTGTGTCAACTGTGTTGTCCCAAAAAAAGCTCTTGGCCTGGGGATTTAGCTCAGTGGTTTCGGTGCCTGCCTGACAAGCACAAGGTCCAAGTTCAATCCCCAGTACCAAAAACAAAAGCTCTTGTGAGAGTCACTTTCCAGAGGCACCAGAACATGAGTACACAGGGTATCACACTATATTCAGCCAGTCAGGAGTGTCAGGTCATGCCTATTTCCTGCAATCCTGAATATCAGTTATAGTGATTCTAAATTTCTTCTGGCCTTTTTTATGAAGTTCTGAAAAAAGAAAGGCCTAACCTATTGTTTTAATTGCAGTGAGGGCAGGGAAAGTTAGTGGGAAAATTATGATAGAATCTTAGTTTTGCCACTAACTACTGGTTTGGTTCTGGTAAAAGATTTAATTTTTTTTCTCGATTTTCTCATCTTTAAAATGGAGATAATATTACTTCACAAAGACTGTGAAGATTGAACTTGATAACAAAAATAGGTACTTGACATCATGGTAAGAATGTGAGCTCTCAGTAACTGCTTGCAAAATCATCCTTTGAAGTTAAACACACTAGTCTCTTGTTAGAGTATGGTGGAAAGTATAACATTTGGGTGCAAAAAATATTTGGATCACTCATAAATGTAGGTTGGAAATTAAAATGAAATGATTTTATTTGATAAATGTGGGAAGTGAGTCATAAACTTTGAGTCATATTGCTTTCCAAATAAACCAAGTAAATTAAACAAATATGTAGCTCTCTATTCTTGAACTTGGGTTTGGCAAAATTTTCAAGAAAGAATTCTTCAAGGAAGAAAAGAAATGGAGAGGGACAGGAGTGAATAAAGGAGGAAGGGAAGGAAATGAAGGAATTAGATGGTAGAGGTGGTAGACAGTGGGGGGGGTGATTTTAAAAAGAATTTCTCTTTTTAAGAGGGATTTTTTAAAGCTCCTTTGATCGTTGCCAGTATAGCTATTTTTTAAGTTAATCAGTTTTAAGGGTTACTTTTTCTCATGATTGTAGTTTTCATTGATCATGAGCCAATGGATGTGTGTTTATAGATGTCTTTCAGAAAGTCTACAGTGGCCACCAAGTTCTTGCTCAGACGGAAACATGAAGTTCCCAGTCAAGAGATACTTAATATTTGGACAGAAACATAATATATGGGAACTGGCTTTAAGCCTAAAAATTCAAAGTTGATTGCTTCTTGCAGGACATTTGATTGATGCATGAAATACAATCCCTTTCCTCATTATGGGTCTGAAAGAGAAATAAAACATGAAGGCAAGAAGGAAAATAATTACAGTATACCTGAAGGCCAGTCTGACAATTATTTTTGACATCCAGGTGATAGTGACAGACAAACTCGTATGTCCTCAGGCTCTCATGTGGAGCAGGAAAATGGCAGCCATGGGACAGGAGTCCTGTGGAGCAGGAAAGGAGAACATGGGGTTCTGAGTGATAGGGCGAGGAAGAAGAGATATTGATGTGGAACCAGCAGGGTAAATTTTGAATGTTCTGATTTTCTGAAAGTTTAAAACTAGAGCAATAAAAAAGAAAACTTTTCAGAGACATAAGTGACACGGAAGTTCATTTCAGCAGGGTTAGAGAAGTAATATGAAATGTTTCGAAGACATATGAGTGAAAGTGGGGTCATTTTAGGCTTCTTGTCTGTTTTGAAGGTTTCCTCTCTCATTTGCTAGAAAATACTTTTTTTTTTTTTTAGTTTTTGATATAAAGAAGTTCTTCACCTTTTATTTGAATCCCAGCTGAAAGCACAAGTATCCTACATGTTCCTGATTCCTTAAAATGACCTAACATTAACATTCTCCTCTCCCCTGAGAGGACCACGCTTCTGTTTTTACAGATACACACAGCCCTCCTGATTCGCATTACCTGCTCCAAGCCAGTGGAGGGCTTTAGAATAACATTTGTCCTTGAGTCACCTCCTGTGCTCAAAACATGCTGCAAGTTACTAGTGAATGTCATGGGCACGATGAAACAGTTGCAGCCCTGGATAAGAAAGTACTGAGCCTGTGTTGCACTCATTCAGCCTGAGGCCCATGGATTCCATTTTCATGGAACTGGCCTTACCACGTGAAGCTGGAGGACTTTTTGATTCCTGGGCAGTCCCTGCATATATGATCCTTGAAGATCCCATATGAACCCCAAAGATCCCTCCTCCAGGGAGAGTCTGGTTGCCTCTCTGGAGTAGGTCTTATTTCCCAACCTACCAGTTCTTCTGAGTAGATGGCTTTAGTGATGGTATGTTCAAGAATGCTTCTGGGATAGTACTGAAGCAAGTGCATGGTCCCTGGATTCCCTTGCTTGGATAATGCATTGAAAGAGGTCTGGTCCACTTCAAACCTTAAAACTCTTGCCTTGCTGGCACATACTGAGCTTGCCTGATTTCCATTGTATCCTTTTGTGGGATGCTTCCTGCTACTCTGGTGAGACCTTACTAGCATGGGCTCACTCAGGATCCAAGATGGCCTTGGTCCTTTGGTCAGTTGCTTTGGGTAGGAGCAGATTAGCTACATCCACTCTCTATACCTACAGAGAGTGGTTCAAACCCACCAGCCTTTCCTTGGTCTTGCTGACTTGGAAGAAGCCCTGCCCTTCAGTGCTTTGGAGGTGGAACACCCACTCATATGCCTTGGTTGGCTGAATGAATGAGCCATCTCATCTTCCTGGCCCCTCTGCCTGTTTTAGCCATAAGTTCTCCTAACACTTCATGTTATTAAAACCGCAGCAATCAAAAGGGGCCAGATGATAGCTATTTATCACAAGGGAACAGAAATTTGTTTCAAAGTTTGAAAAAGGGCTACATGAAATCCTTCATATATGTGCTTAGGACTCCTCTAGCCTTATGCGATCTCAGAGGTCTCTTGGCTGTAAAACCGCATGACTTTGAGGGTTCCAGGTGAAAATAAAATGGCAGAACGAGGTTGCAAAGATGAATAGGTGCCTAATAATAAACATATAGTGTATAAACTGAGTAGATGTAGCCAACTCAACAAATATCAAATGAGCACCTACTAAGAACCACCACCGGTACACGTGCTAGAGACACAGCCACACCTACACTCATGGAGCCTTCACTCTCAGAGATCTTGGGATGTGAGAGCCCACAGGGTCTTCATGACCTTCATAGTCCTTGCTGCTACTCCTTGAAGCCTCTGTGTCCTCCCTCAATCTGAAGTCAGGAAGGGTGCAGTCTGAGAAGTACACTGATCAGACTGGTTCTCTCATAGATAAACCCAAATTACTTCTAATTTTGTGCTTCCTCCTCTTGTCTGATGTCTGCCTTTAAACCATTCCAGACAGCACGGAGTATGCATTAGAGTCTCTCTGAAACTGAACCTAATTATTTACCAACTTGTCATGGTTTTCTTTTGAGCTGTTTGGACTGTTTATAGATTTTTGGATGTGTTTATTATTTATGCTCTTCTGGCCATATTTACAAAACTATAGAAAACACACACACCCCTTAAATACTTAGTCCTCTAAGTGACATAAAAGCAACATGGATCATAACAAACAGTTATGTAGGGAGCTTTTATCTTGCACCAAACAAGAAGCAAAGCATTTGTCTAAATGACTTTATCAGGCCTTAGGAAACCCTGAGAGGTAGGTGCCATTAATGTCTCCTCTTGTGGCTCTAAGAAGTTAATAAAGAGGGCCCTGGTTATGTGGTTAATGTAGAAGTTTTTATCAAACTCTACTTAACAGGAAAATTCTGATGTGGGGTTTGTCACATAACAGTATCAAAACTTGCCTTCCTTATTATGACTTTTGAGTGGTTTAAATTGAAGTGAGAATTATCACCCTGGGTCAGAAGCAGGGTTTGATCTGGTTATTGTTCTGCCTTGGGCCATTGTTGTTTTCTATGAATAAGAATGTTTCTTTCCTTTTGCTGTCACCTCAGAAGTTAGGAAGGCAGTACTTCCGCCAAAGAAGTGAGATGCTTCTTTCTCTGTGGTCCCTGTGGACTTTACTGGCATAGCACCTGTCAGATACATTATAAAATATTTGCATTCGTGTTTATCATCATGGTAAGGTATGAGCTCCCTGTAGTCTCAACCCACCTGCTTCTCTTTCTCTGAATCCCTGGGGCTGGGTGCATATATAGCAAATGGTTGCTGAATACATTTTTAAAATGCCTTATTCATCCTAGTTTCCGTTAGTAGCTCATTATATATTCATAAATTCACTGGAATTATCTTTGAAGCTTATACCAAACTTGTTCTACTTTATAAGTTAGCAAGCAGTGAAAGTTTACTATGTGCTTGGTAAAATAGTGCTTTTTTGTATTTGCAATAAATATTTTTCCTTCAGATTCCCTGGAATTGAACCCTTGTATGCTGTTGGTAGGGATGTAGATTGGTACATCCATTATGGAAAATAGTATAGAGGTTCCTCAGAAAATTTAAAACATAACTACTCTCTGATCCAGCAATCCACCTTCTGGGTATGTACCCGAAGGAAATGAAATCAGCATTTCAAAGAGATATATTCACTTTCATGTTCATTGTAGCATTATTTAAATAGCTGAGCTATGGAACCAGCCTAAATATACATACAATGGAATATCATTCAACACTAAAAAAGGAAACTCTGATATTTACAACAACATGGATGAACCTGAAGGACATTACATAAAACAGGATGCAGACAAATAGCATAAGGCATAATCTCACTCATCTGTGGAATCCAAAAGACAGAACTGATCAAAACAGTAGAATGGTGGCTCACAGAAGTCAGGGGATGGAATGAGTGGGAAGATAATCGACAAGGGTACAAACCTGGGGTTTTAAGATGAGTAAGTTCTACACACCTCATGCGTACCATGGAGACTGTATTTAGTAATGTGTCATACAGTGGGAATTTGGCAAGCAAGTAGAGTTGAGTAAAGGTAACTGTGCAAGGAGATGGATGTGTTAATTCAACCGTAGTAATCATGTCATTATCTGTATGGATGTCAAAACTTCATGTGTGTACCCCTTAGATATAAACAATTTTCAGGAAAAATTTTCATGGAATATAACACTGCCATTGTATAACAGCATCATTTCAAAGCAGCGCCTTCCTTTCATCATATTGTTTTTTAATGATTCTTTCATGTTTTTCAGGAAGGTGATGTTTGGCCCAACTCATCAGCTGAAATCACTGTGTATTTTAATCCTGTAGAGGCCAGGATCTACCAGCAGACCATTTACTGTGACATTGCAGGTACAGACTTTTTCTGTGTGATAAACTCAGGCTGTCAGGCCCAAGAGCATATAGTGATGTGTGTGTTTGTGTGTGTGTGAGTGTGTGTGTGTGTTCAATCCGTGGCACTGCACAATCTCAAGATAGAGATACAGGATTCAAGCTATAAAGAAGTTGTGGTTTTTCTATAAAATGGAATATTACTCAGCCATAAAGAACGAGAAAATAGATTCATTCATAGGAAAATGGATACATATTGAAGATATACTCCTAAGTGAAATAAATAAGTCACACATGTCTAAATACCAAATAGTTTCCCTGGTGTAAATAATCTGCAACAATGCATAAGATTCTAATAAGATTACTGACATTTAGAAATGGGAAGAAAGGAACTAAAGGTGTAGGGAAGGTGGGATGGGTAGGGGAAGGGTAAAGAGTAAAGAGTGTCTCACTTCTTTCTAAACAGATCAAACTTTAAAATACCTTAGAATTGCAGTGGTGGGAGAAGAAAATAGGGAAACTACAAGTATGGATTTCCCCTTGGTGCTTACAGCAGTAAGATGATGACTTGTGATGCTCTCACAATAGTATTTTTTGTTTGTTTCATAGTACCTGGCTACTAATTTTTTCTTTTTAAGATGTTATCAAAATAATGCATGTTAAGTGGGCTGGGAAAGCAGTCTGATGAGATTAAAAGTCATAAGGAAGGTACCCAAAAGGGGTAACAGTCTGCTGGAATGAGAAAATTGGACACATTTAAAAGAATTAAGCAGAAAAGTAAATATACTGAAGATGGTGGAAGATGGTATTTTCCACTCCTGAAGGAGGAAGAAACAAATATGAAAAGGAGTATGGCTGAGAATAAACTTTTAATACTGGGATGGAATTAGAGTTATCAATATGAACTCATAGTTATTGATGTGTTTACATAGATACAGAAATATATATATATGTGTGTAAATGCATTAATATGTACATATATAAATATATTTCTTTGCTGTGTCCACCAAAAGGGCTGAAACTTTGAGACCCTAACAGCAAGGAATGAACCAGCCAGCCAAAGCTCATTTTCAAACTTCTGTTGTCCATTAAAAGAAACTGGATGATTCTAGGTCTGAGGCAGGGAAGGAACTGTGAGCCTTCCTTTGGTGCCAGAAAGTGAGGAAGTACTCAGAGAGAAATGGAGACATATTAAAATGATGTAGAAGCCAGCTGAGGGACTCCCACTGACTAAATTCAGAATAAGCTGAGAATCAAAATAGGTTATACTAATAGATAATAGGCCATTGGATAACTAGGAATCCATGAACTTAATTAACATGTGTCTCTTGACAATTATCACAGTAATAACCAATTAAGGTAAAAAGCATCCGTGGATCATAAAGTAATGAGTGAAAGTGGGGTGTGAGAAAGGATTTTGTGTTGTCATAAAATATCTTCCCTCAAAATATTTATCACTTCAAAGCCTTTGTAAACAGGGAAGGGTGAAGGGCGTGAAGGGAGGGCAGGGGTATGGGGAAAAAATAAGAACCAAGACATATCGTGTAAAGGTACAAGATCCCAATGATGAATGTAACTGTATTGTTTGCTTTAAATGTACCAATAAATTTAATGGGGGAAAAATGAAAACAAAATGTATTACTTATAAAGTGGAGAAGACTCACTTTGAAATGAAGAAACCCAGCACCTGTTAACTTAGTAGCAATAAGCCAGATCAACCTCTCGGACCACCTCAGTGGGGTCCAGTGAGAATACAGCATACCATCAATCATATGAGGGTCAAACCACCTACCTGGGACTAATCAAAAGGAAACATTAGGCAAACCAAACTGAAGAACAAAATGAAAGGATTGGCCTGTAATCTTCACAAACACTGAAGTCATGAAAGTCAAGAATGGATGGAAGAACTGTTCTGGACTGATGGGGGCTCAAGAGAGTAGGAACTGAGTACAACAGGTGAGCCTGGATTGGATCTTTTTCTACAAAAGACGTTTTTTTTTGTTGTTGTTGTTTTTTGGTACTGGGGATTAAACTCAGGACCTTGCACTAGCGAGGCAGGCAGCAGAACCACTGAGCTAAATCTCCAGCCCTACAAAAGACCTTTTGGGCAAGGCATATAAGGAAGTTCCTTGTCCTTCCTGGAAAATCTTGTGTGTTTTAAAAATGTTACACAATTTTTAAATATCACTGCCAAATAACATATAAATAATAAAATTATAAAGCTAAATAGTAACCTGTTTCTCCAGTACTACTTCCAAGATGAAAGTTTTAGCTATTCCTTGTGATAGTAATTTCCCTTGATATTTCTATGCTTATCATGCTACTCGTTGATTTATTAACTTCTCACATTTCCTTTTAATCCCCCATATGAAAGATGAGGATTTAGTGTACCTTATATCTTCTCTTCCACTTCCTAGGCTTACTGAATTATGATTTATATGCAGTGAAATTCACCCTTTCTTGGGGTACAGTTCCAGTAATTTTGACAAATTTTAATAGTCATGTAACCACCAGCAAAATTAAGATGGATAAAAAATATCTCCCTCACCCCATAAAGTTCCCTCCTGCCTCTTTGCAGGTAACTATCCCCCTCATCTTGGCCCAGAGCAATTGAATTATTTTATTATGATATTTATGAGTTTGATTTATTGCCCCAAATATTATTTATAGAATGAAACTGAAAATTTTTGTTCCCTCAGTTGTACCATATATCTTGACTGGTAAGGATATTGGCACCCCTAACCTACCCACCACCAATCCACTACCTGTCCCACTTTTGTTTTATTTTGGTTTTTGGTGCTAGGGATCGAACTTGGGTCCTTGCACTTGCAAGGCAGGCAGCAGAACCACTGAGCTAAATCCCCAGGGTGTCCCACTTTTGTAATATCTTTATTGATAACCATAGTTGAGACTTCTATTTATTCTACATAGCTTTTGTTCACTAAAGGGCCAAGTGTTCTGGGATTACCTCTATTGGTCCAGTGCTCTGACTTTTACTCTCAAAGAATATCTCTAAGGTCCATGTCAAGTGGGTGCTTTCTTTACAACCCATGAGTCACTTTATAATTATGGCTCATGTTATTTTACTCCAGAAACTTCACTCTTTGGTGCAGTTTTGGGTTTCTTCCTCTGAGGGTTCTAATTCCTTGTATTTCTTCTTCTACCTAATTTAGGGTTTACTCGCATCTTCTCTTTGAAGACATTTTTCTTAGAGCCTACCAGCTTCTTATTCTAATTCAGATTCATCACCTCCTGAATACTTATCATTCAAGAATTTTAAAATATACATTTGCATGTGTATTCCTTCACCTCTTTCACTCTCACTCTTCTCAAGAAACTTCCTCAGAAAGGGTGTGTGAAAGTGGGAACTTTGATCTGTGAACGCCTGAAAATGTCTTCCTCTGCCCTCATACTTGCTTGGTAGTTCAGTAAACTATAGGATTCTAGGTACAAAACCATTTCTCCTGAAGTCATTATACCAAACATATTATAAGAATTCCGAAGTATGAAGGTCATCGTCATCTAATTGTCACTGTTTTGTAGATGCCCTGCCATTTCTCAATAGAATGTTGTAGGATTTTTTAGAGTTGCTGTTGCTTAGGTGCTTGGGTCTGAAATATGATGGAGCTTTGTTCGTGACTGGGCTTTTCTTATTCATTCTCCTCAGTTTCCTCTCGGCCATTTGAGTCTGATGACTCATGTGTCCCTGCAGCTCTGAAAAAGTCTATTTTATTATTTCTTTGATGGACTTTACTCCATTTACTTTTCATTTTATTACTTTGAAAAACTTACTAATTCAGTGTAAAATCTGAAAGCTATAACATCAAAAAACAAGATCCTGATCACCTAATGCTACAGCTAATAAATGACGATAAATCTAATTCAGAAGTATTAAATCAGAGAAATACTGATGTTTACTAGTCAGGAAATCCCCAGAGGACAGAGTGCTCTGTGCAGGCCCAGCTCTCCTTAGCTTCCAGCAGACCTGCAGCCAGCTCTGGGCTGGAATCCTTCAGAAGTACAGGGCCACCTCCCCGAGTTTAAATCCATTTGGTACATTACCCCTACTTGCTTATTCATACTTCAAGTTTGCTCCTTTTATACAGGGAGCAACAGCTTCTCGTTATTCTTCAACCTAATACTTTTCCTTTTGTAGTTAGGAGGCCAGTCTTGAACAAGTTCGAGAAAGTATTTTGCCGCCATGGTTTCAGGGCATCTTGCATATTGGCACTTTCTTGCAAAGGTACAAGCATTACTCAAAAACTTAGAATCCTTTTGGTTTTTATTTTTCTCTGTTTTGCAATTAGGTGAAGAAGGGCCAAATGCTAAACTTCAGCATCTGCCTATAGCTTTACAAGAAACTGAGCTCAATTCTTGTTCTGACAATTTTCTAAGATGTCCTTTATTTCTGCCATCATATTTTGTTTGCTGTTCCCTTATATAGCTAATTATTCTTTTATAGATACTATTTCTTCTCATTGATCTGAAGGTAATAGTTTGCCCTTTCCTCTGTTTAAAAGAGTATCTTAGTGAATTACCTGCAGTGTCGGTTATGTTAATCCTCCGTGCACTCGTGAGGTGCCTTTCGATGTCTTCCCATCCATGGTTGTTCATTCAAATGTAAGAATGAGAACATGTGTTGAATTCTGAATGTGCTACTTGGCTCTTTGACCCTCATCGGTTCCCAAGTAAAGTATGGCTCCTGTGATTACTTTAAACCTGGAGAATGAGTAGTAAGAGGTCAGGATCGCCGAAGTCCTTTCAACTGCAAAACTTCTACTCTTCTGCCCTGCCCTGCATGTTTTCAGTCCATATCTGTACTCACCTTCCTATGTAGAAAGAATCAGCCTAAGAATGTGTAGAAAAAAGGTCTGACCCAGACTCTGTGCCCCCCACACTTCCCCAGGTGTCTGTCCATTCTGCCGATGTTTCTCTCACCTTCCCTGGTTATAACCATCACCTTGACTTTTATGAACCTCATTTTCTGACTTTCTTACATAATTTTGCCATGTATGTACTCATCTCTAAGCAAAACAGTATAATTTTGCTTGTTTTTAAAATTATTCATGTTGGAAATCATAATCGGGTCTTCTGCTGCTAGCACCAAGAAAATGAAGCTGTACAATGAATATTGATTAAAATGAGATAATAACTAAAAAGAATGAACAAATGGGTGAATGAATCCTGGTTTCTTCCTTGAGCAAGAATGAGTGGTTCTCCCCCACAAAATCAGAATATACATTCTTTTCAGCTGCACATGAATCATTTTCCAAGATAGACCACATATTGGCTCACAGAACAGGTCTGAATAAATGCAAAAGAATTGAAGTCATCCCCTGTATATTATCAGATCATAGTGCAATCAAGCTGGAGATCAATAGCACAAGAAACTGTAGGAACTTTACAAGTACATGGAAACTGAACAACACTCTCCTAAACAATCAATGGATTACAGAGGAAATTAAAGAAGAAATTAGATGGTTTTTACAAATAAATGAAAATGCCAATACAACATACAGGAATCTATGGGACACAATGAAAGCAGTTCTACGTGGAAAATTCATAACATTGAATGCCCACACTAGGAAAACAGAGCGGGCTCAAATAAACAACTTAACGATGAAACTTAGACTCCTAGAAAAACAAGAGCAAGAAAAACCCAAAGCTCGAACAAGAGAGGAAATTATAAAGATCCGAGCAGAAATCAATGCAATTGAAACTAAGAAAACTATACAAAAAAATAAATGAAACAAAGAGCTGGTTTTTTGAAAGAATAAATAAAATCGACAAACCCTGAGCTAATCTTATCAAAAAAAGGAAAGAAAAGGCTCAGATCCATGCAATCAGGAATGAAAAAGGCGAAGTCACAACAGAGCTTAAAGAAATCCAGAAGATCACGAATGCCTACTCTGAGAACCTGTACTCGAATAAAATGGAAAACACAGAAGAAATGGACAGATTTTTAGATACTTACGAATTACCAAAGTTGAACAAAGAAGATAAAAATATTTTAAATACCTCAATCACAATCAGTGAAATTGAAAATGTAATTAAAAATTTACCAACAAAGAAAAGCCCAGGCCCTGATGGATTCACTGCTGAATTTTACAAGACATTTAGAGAAGAACTACTGCCATTACTCTTCAAACTTTTCAATGAAATTGAAAGGGAAGCTATACTTCCAAATTCATTCCTGGAAGCAAGTATCACTTTGATTGCCAAACCAGGGAAAGATGCAACTAAAAAGGAGAACTACAGACCAATCTCCTTAATGAATATAGATGCAAAAATCCAATAAGTTACTAGCAAACAGAATACAGAGGATTATCAGGAAGATCATCCATCCTGACCAAGTCGGATTTATTCCAGAGATGCAAGGGTGGTTCAACATACGAAAGTCAATAAATGTAATACATTATATTAACAAAATCAAGGACAAAAACCATATGATCCTCTCAATAGATGCAGAAAAAGCATTTGATAAAATTCAACACCCATTCATGATAAAAACCCTGCAAAAAATTGGAATAGATGGTCTATACCTCAACTTAATAAAGGCTATCTATGAAAAACCAACAGCCAACATCATATTGAATGGCTAAAAACTGAAAACTTTCATGTTAAAATCAGGAACAAGACAAGGATGCCCATTATCACCACTCATCTTCAATATAGTTCTGGAAACATTAGCCACAGCAATTAGACAAGAGAAAGAAATTAAAGCAATAAAGATAGGAAAGGAAGAAGTTAAACTGTCATTATTTGCTGATGATATGATACTCTACATTGAAAACCCAAAAAACTCCACGAAAAGACTTCTAGACTTAATTGACAGATTCAGTAAAGTATCTGGATACAAAGTGAACACCCAAAAATCAATAGCCTTCTTATACACAAATAACAGACTCACTGAGAGAGAAATAAGGGAAAAAATTTCTTTTACAATAGCATCCAAAAAAATGAAGTGTCTAGGAATCAATCTAACAAAAGAAGCAAAAGATCTCTACACTGAAAACTACAGCACTCTGAAAAAAGAAATTGAAGAGGATATTAAAAAATGGAAAGATATCCCCTGCTCCTGGTAGGAAGAATCAACATAGTGAAAATGGCCATACTACCAAAACTGCTATATACATTCAATGCAATGCCAATTGAAATTCCAACACTATGTTTCACAGAACTAGAAAGAAGAATCCAAAAATTCATTTGGAACCATAAGAGACCTAGAATAGCAAAAGCCATCTTAGGCAACAGACACGTGGCAGTGGGTATAACAATTCCCAATTTGAAACTATACTACAAAGCCACTGTGATAAAAACAGCATGGTACTGGCAAAGAAACAGGCCTGAGGATCAGTGGAACAGACTGGAAGACACAAAAACAAACCCAGATGTACTCAGCTACCTCATCTTTGACAAAGGAGCTGACGACCATCATCAGTGGAGGAAAGATAGCCTCTTTAATAAATGGTGTTGGAAAAACTGGATTTCAACCTGCCACAGATTAAAACTAGACCCTTATCTTTCACCATGCACTAAATTAAAATCTAAGTGGATTCAAGATCTAAATATTAAAACAGAAACATTAAACTTGCTGGAAGGTAAGTTAGGCAGAACTCTGGAAGACATTGGCACAGGAAAAGACTTTATGAACAAATCCTCAGTAGCACGGAAACTAGCAGATAGAATCAACAACTGGGATCCCATCTTATTAAAAAGCTTCTGTACTTCAAAAGAAACCATCAGCAGAACTAAGAGACAACCTACAATCTGGAAAAAAATTTTTACCAGCTGTTCCTCAGACAAAGGACTATTATCAAGAATATATAAAGAACTCAAAACAATCAGCACCCCCAAATATAAAGACCCGATTCAAAAATGGGCATCCGAAATGAACAGACATTTCTCAGACAAAGAAGTAAAAGCAGCAAGTAAATATATGAAAAAATGTTCCACATCACTGATCATTCAAGAGATGCAGATGAAAACAACACTGAGATTCCACCTCACCCCACAAAGAATGGCTGCTATCAAGAAATCACACAATAACAAATGTCGGCGGGGTTGTGAGGAGAAAGGAACCCTTCTCCACTGCTGGTGGGAGTGCAAACTGGTGCAACCACTATAGAAATCAATATGGAGATACCTCAAACAGCTTGGACTGGAGGTTCCATTTGACCCAGCCATCCCTCTGCTGGGTATCTTTCCAAAAGAACTAAAAGAATCATATCATAGAGAAGTATGTGCACCCATGTTTATAGCAGCACAGTTTATAATAGCTAAAACTTGGAAACAGCCCATTTGCCCATCAGTTGAAAACTGGATAAAGAAGATGTGGTTTTCTATAAAATGGAATATTACTCAGCCATAAAGAATGAGAAAATAGATTCATTCATAGGAAAATGGATACATATTGAAGATATACTCCTAAGTGAAATAAATAAGGCACACATGTGTAAATACTGAATAGTTTTTCTGGTGTGAATAATCTGCAATAATACAGAATCTCCTAATAAGATTACTGACATTGAGAAATGGGAAGGAAGGAGCTAAAGGTGTAGGGAAGGTGGGACGGGTAGGGGAAGGGTAAAAAGGGAAAAGAAAAAAATGTGAGATAATGAAAAGATGGAAATAAAGTGTTTGTAGATGGGGAGGGGAGGAGGGGATGAAGGGAGGGCAGGGACAAGGGGAAAAAATGAGAACCAAGACTTATCATGTAGAGGTACTAGATCCCAACAATGAATGTAACTGTACTATATCCCTAAAATGTACCAATAAACTCAATTAAAGTTGGAAAAAGAAAAAAAAAATGTGTGGTTCTCAAGATAGCCCCAGGATGAATGCAAAATGGACTAGGAGCTTCTGGACTAACATAAATATATACCATACTTCAGGCCAGCATCTTCTAACACCAGACTTCTTGATGTTCTTGAAAGAAATGTTGGTCCATGAGCATTTAGACAGAGGCTGGAAATCTATAAGTGGCCTTCATGCCACAGGTGTTGGGACCTCCCTCCCAGCTACAGACTCCCAGGAACATCATTCCTGCTTGGCCATACTCCAAGGGGTCAGCTGCCCTCCAGGAGGTTCCCAAACATTACACAACTGGTTATATTCAGCTATTGTTTTGTTTGCAGTTCTGAATCCTGCCACAGAATTCACATCCTGCGTAAACTGAGCAGTATAATTTTCCATCTGCGTGACATTTTTTTTTTATTTTGTTAGTGGTTTATTAAAAGATAGGATTGCCAAGGAAAGGGCTTTGTTTACATAGTAATTCCATATTATCTTTTCTGTAGATTCCATGTAATTCTATGTGTCTTTTCAAGAGCTGGTGATGATTCCTTAACTATTATCTTCAATGAGCTAGTAAAACTTACTGATCCTAGGTCACTAAGAAATATTTCTTAGGCAGATAGACATGTTTTTTCCCTTCTTTTAGTTTGTTGTGTTTCTCATATATACATATATATGTAAATATGTGTATATATACACACACACACATATATAGCATAAGAAATGAAGCAAATATATGTAGGCATACTTCTCCCTCACAGCTTTTTACATTTAAATAATAGAACATAATTGTAATATCACCTTTTAAGTATTTCTTGGAGCCTGTATCATTATGAAATAGAACATAAAATCATACATGTACATAATACATATTATGGTGGGCCGGGTGTTGTGGTACACGCCTGTAATACCAGCACTTGAGAGGCTGAGGCAGGAGGATCACTGCAAGTTCAAGGCCGGTCTGAACTACAGAGTAGACCCTGTTTCAAAGAAACATAGACACCTCTTAGAGATGTCCATGTCCCAATCTCCAGAATCTCCAGGACATGTGACTATATTACTGTGGACGTGTTATATTACATAGTGGTGTGGAATTAAGGCAGCAGTTGGAATTAAGGTTACTAATGAGCTAATTTTAAAGTAGGGGATGTGGATCACTCAATATAATCTCAAGAGTCCTTAAATATTGGTCTCAGTATCTGATTAGATGTTTTGGGAAAATCTCAACCAGCCATTTCTGACTTTGAAGATGGAAAGAGCAAAGAATTAGGACAGATGCTAGCAACAGGAAAAGGCAAGAAAATAGATTTTTCACATAGCTTCCAGAAGGGAAAATTAAGATATGCCAATACCGATTTTAGCCCACTGAGACTCACTTTGGACTTTTGATATCCAGAACTTTAAGATAATAAATTTGTATAGTAAGCTGCTAACTCGTAGCAGCAATAGGAAACTAATACGTATACATCCACATCATAACAAATCATATAAGGCAAGCACTCTGCTATTGACACCAAGATCAGTAGAATATCTGAGTTCCCTAGAAGCCTGTGTGTCCCTTCCAAACACATGCCTCTCACACCCCAACTCCCAATCACTGCTGTCTTTTAGGACCATCATTTCCTTGATCTAATGTATAGCTTTTGCCCTGATGTATGTGTCCTTAAATAATACAATTTTGTGTTGGTTTGGAATGTCTGAACATCTCATCCATATAGAAGAGGATCCAGGATATGTGGTTCATTTGGCCTGGGGGTGGGGGTCAAGGGAAGGCTCCTCAGGGAAAGTGACTCTTAAAGTACTTGTTAGAGAAGTGAAAAAGAAAACCAAAAGAGGCAGTACACGTCAAGCATAGAAATATGTTGTAAAAATACCTAGAGAAATACTATGAAAAATACACCCTAAGAGCATGAAATGGCAAAGACTTCCAAGTTCTTAGGCGTGGCTGCCAGAGTACAGACGTAGAGAGAGAGGAGGCACCAGTTCATGGAGCACTGCCCTCAAAGGCCAGGCTGAGTGCACTCACTGGGCCTGAGGCTGGTTGCAGCCGGGGATCCCTGAAGAGCTCTAAGTAGGGGTTGGCTTGCTCAGACCTAAATATGACAGATCTAGTTTCAGTCTTACACTGGACAATTTTTCTAAATTTTAAATCCTCAGATTTACTTAGAAGGAGTTAAATCTGTTAGCTATTTATAAAGACTTGCTTGTGGCTTGATCTAATCTTGAAATCTCATCTCACTCCATCAAAACATTAATTTAAAAAAAAAACAAAGGGAGAAAGCAAAGAAGATTTAATTAAAAACAAAAACCACAAAGAGAAGCTACATGTATTTGTCTTGGATCGGTATGTGGGAACTTCAAGAGGAAGCAACACTTTCTGCTTTAAACTGTGACACGTCTCGCTAGATATCATGGTTCGTGGTCCTGCAGAGTTGGATGTAGAGCAGTGTCCTGACGGAGATGTGTGTAGAAGCAGCTGCTTCCTTTTGAGACCTACTCAAAATGAAACCCGCTTTTCATCCTGTACACTGTAAGAGGAAAGCATCTGAAGTTTTACAACAATTCGGGCTTTTTTTTCTTTTTCTTTTTTTTTTTTTTGGTACCAGGGATTGAACTCTGGTCCTTGCACTCGTAAGGCAGGTGGCAGCACCAGAGCTAAATCCCCAGCCCTTGGGGCTTTTGATTTTTATCTTAACTGAATTAAAGGACAGAGATTGGAGTAGATTTAGGGAAACTAGATCACCTCAATTATTAGAAATACTTCTGGGTTTCAAAGCAATAAGTAAACACGTATAGATAGGGTTTCTTAGAATTCTTCAGGTAGCATTCTCTTAATTGAATGAAGTTTCTTAGTTCATGAGTAAGAAATTATTTCTTCATCACCTATTTCGTTGCCAACTGAGAGATATTGAAGTTTAAAAAATAAGAAATAGATTGATTAATTATATTTGCAATTAACCAATATTTTAAATGTAGATAATAATATACTAATATCTCTATAGAACCCAGATATAAGAACACTTGAACAAATGGCAGGTACACCTGTGCTTTGGGACAGGAAGGTCAAAATCATAAATAGGTCAGTTCACTGTGTAAATGAAATGTGTTCTCGGGCATAATAACAATTACTAAATCAATTAGCTTGATCCCAAAGTTTTCATGGGATAAATAAATGAACCAATATTGCCTAGGAATTGCAGGGGAAAAAATAAAATAATGTGGAAGACTAGCCTTACCACTTATTAAAACTGGTTAAAATGTGTAGTAAATGCCATCATGTGGTTCTGAATCATACAAGAAAGTAGTTATGGACTCAGTATTCATTCTTTTCTTCAGCCTTACCTGATCCAAAGCAGCAGCACGGTTACCATGTCCTAATCTGCTAAAATCATACCCTGCCAAAAGTCCATACTTCCCAGTGTCCTTGATAGGTGAGCTATATATAAAATCCCTGATTTCTTTGTTACCTTGTACCCTTTATCTATTGCCGCATAACAGACCTTCCTAAATTTAGCAAGTTAAACCACTTAGCAAACATGTATTAGAATCAAAGATCAGCAGCTCAGTTCGGGCTCAGCAAATGTAGGTCCTCATTTCTCCACGTGTTGTCTGAGAGAGCAGCTTGAGAGGGAGGCTGATGGCAATTTATAGCTCTCCTGTAAATGTGTAGCCATCTCTAACAGTTCATTCTGATCTTAGCAGGAGCTGTTGGCCAGAACCTCTATGTGAGACCTCTCTGTGCGGCTGCTTGCTCTCTCACAATGTGGACAATGGGCAGAATTGCTGATAAGAGAAATCTATTGCAGGCTAATTGTCATTTCTTTAACATTATCTGTCTTTTCTCTTAAGATTGATACTGTATTTAAAACTTATCTTATGCTTTGGTGTTCTACAATCTCACTGTGATAGACTTGCCTTTTTTATCCTGCTTAGTATTTGATGTACTTCTTCAGATGAAAAATATTCCATCAAGCCTAGAAAACATGCAGCAAGTATCTCTTCAATGTTACTTTCCTCTCTCGTGACTTAGATCTGACATGTACCCCCAGAAGTCTCATGTTCAGAAGTGGAGCTTTTGGAAGGTGATTGGATCACTAGAGCAGTCACTTCATCTGTAGGTTAATCCATTGATGAGATCATAATTTGATGGTACCATTGGGAAGTAATGGGAACATGAGAGTTTAGGGCCTCTTTGAAGGGAGTGGGTCATAGCGGCATGACTTTGGGGCCTGTATTTTGTTCCTAGCCTTTTCCTCTGTGGTTCTTTCCCCCTCACTGTGCTCCTTGGATGCTATAATGCAAACAGTTGGCTCTGCCACTCCTTTCTGCTATGTCTTACCTCGGCTCCACAACAGTGGAACCATCCCATGGTGGACTGAAATTTCTGAAACCATGAGCCCAAATAAATATTTCTTCCTCTAAGTTGTTTTCCCCGGGTATTTTGTCACACCAATGAAAAATGACCAACGTGCTCTTATTATCTAAATTTTCTTTCTGAAAATCCTTTTGGATAGATACCTTTCCCCTGGAACTATGTGTCATAATTTCTTTACATTTCTAATCTCCTTGTCTATTTATGATGCATTCTAACTATTTTTCTAAGATACCTAGTTCACTAATTTTTTTCTTCAGTTATATGTACTTCTGTTTGGTGCATTCATCTATTCAGTTATTTCATTAACTATTTTTTGCTTTTAAAATTATATGCAGTTTGAATATTTCCATATTTTCTCCCTTAATTGTGATTTCTATTTCTTCATTTACCTCTTCAAAGGTTTTAAGAATGCTATGCTAGAATATGTGTAAAAGTTTTTATTATCTCAAAAACTGGGGATGCTAACTCATGTTTCTAGTATCCATTTTTCTCATAATGGATTGTTTATTTGGGTGGTTTGAAATTTTTGTATTATGAACTCATTTTTAGCATAGGTACTAGATTATGAAAAGACTTTCTCAAAGAAATACTTAAAGTTTTCTGCCAAAGGCTCTATAAATTTTATTTTCTCAGCTTCTGATTCTTGCATCTATCAGAAAATGTGCCTTGGATTGAAAATCTGTACGTGTGACTTCGATTTCTTCTGAGAGGCTGCTTTTCCTACTCAGAGTGCTAGCTAGAAGTTGAACTTCATTTCTGCTTCCCTAGGCCAGTAGGTGGAATTTTCTGTTTCTTTTTGGAAAGCAGTAGCCTTTCCAGGGTCCTGGATTTAAGAAAAGATCTTAGTTTAATGATCCATTCCCAGATGGAAACAAGGCCATATGTATTTTCTCTATAAAGTTAAATGTATTTTCTCTATAAAGTTAAAACTGGAGCCACTAGGCCATAGGCCTGCATGTACTACTTTATGAGGTTTCTGGCCTTCTTTGGGTTGCTTGATAGTTTATTTTGCTAGCCAAATTCTACTTTTATTTCTAATACCTGGTATGTTCATTCCTTTATTTTGAGCCTGGATATGTATTAAAAATGTATATTTTCCGTATTTGAACCTGATTTTTTTCTTTTCTACTTGGGGTGGAAAATTGATTAAGTCAGCTGACTTTGCCATATTGTCAGAAGTTAATGTAGCTAACAATTTTCAGATGTTTCTTGAAGTAATGTCCTTAGAGACTCCGCATCAGAAACATCCTGGCTATTCATTTAAAATGTAGGTTCTTGGGTTTCATCTATGTTTTACTGAAGCAAAATCTGTGGAAGTAATTCTGGAGAATATTCATTTTATTTATTTATTTTTTTCAGCTTTAATTGAGTTTATTGGTACATTTTAGGGATACAGTACAGTTACATTCATTGTTGGGATCTTGTACCTTTACATGGCAAGTCTTGATTCTCATTTTTTCCCCTTTCCCTCTGCCCTCCCTTCACCCCCTCCTCCCCTCCCCATCTACAAACACTTTATTTTCATCTTTTCATTCTCTCACATTTTTTTCTTTTCCCTTTTTACTCTTCCCCTACCCATCCCACCTTCCCTACACCTTTAGCTCCTTTCTTCCCATTTCTAAATGTCAGTAATCTTATTAGAATCTTATGCATTGTTGCAGATTATTCACACCAGGGAAACTATTCGGTATTTACACATGTGTGACTTATTTATTTCACTTAGGAGTATATCTTCAATATGTATCCATTTTCCTATGAATGAATCTATTTTCTCGTTCTTTATG
>NW_022900944.1:36810376-36854364 GCF_012274545.1 Fukomys damarensis
GGTATATTTACACATGTGTGACTTATTTATTTCACTTAGGAGTATATCTTCAATATGTATCCATTTTCCTATGAATGAATCTATTTTCTCGTTCTTTATGGCTGAGTAATGAGAATATTCATTTTAAATGAGAACTGAAAAAATAAGTGTAGCATGTTGCAGGATATAGGATTCAAATAGAGGCAAATCAGTTGTATTTTTATATTCTAACAATAAATGATGGGAAATTGAAATTTTAAAAAGCCGTGTCACAAATAGCGTTAAGAAATATGAAGTACTTAGAGATCACCTGACAAAAGGTGTGCAGAACCTGCATACTGAAAACTATGAAACATTG
This sequence comes from Fukomys damarensis, assembly GCF_012274545.1. Lineage (NCBI taxonomy): Eukaryota > Metazoa > Chordata > Mammalia > Rodentia > Bathyergidae > Fukomys > Fukomys damarensis. The sequence goes on from NW_022900944.1 coordinate 36,810,714, forward strand.
TTGAGAGAAATAGAAAACCCAAACAAATGGAAAACTATATGTTGGCATAAGTTGGTAAATTCGATGTTGTTAAAATGTCATTTTACCCTTATTCATCTATAGATTTAATGCAATCAAAATTAAAATCTCAGCTGCTTTTTAAAAATAGAAATTGACAAGGTGTTTCTAAAATTCCTATGGAATTCTTTGGCAGAAATCTCAGGTTAGCCTAAACAAGTTTGGAAAAGAAGCATAAACTTAGAGAATTACTACTCTCTGATTTCAAGGCAATATTTAAACTATAGTAATAAAGTAATCTAGGACAATTCCCCATCTAAAACTTCTCACCTTTATCACATTTTTTATATGGTTCACCTTTTGTCATACATGGTAATGTTTACAGATCTGGGAATTAGGATGTAGATACCTTTGGAGGCCACTATTCAGCCTATCACATCTCTTATATGGATTTCCATTGTTTTAATGCTTTGTACTCATAGTTCATCTTCCCTTACTGACAGTCAACATAATGCTTTCTCATAAGTCAAGTTTACATGATAATTTTATGTACATATATATGAACACAGAGACATTCACATATTAATCTCATTTGAGCCTCTTGCTAACTAAATAGGGTAGGCTGGATACTGTATTTATTTTTTAAATGACACAGCTTAAGCTTGGAAAATTTAGGTGAGTTGCCTGCAGTGATCCTGCACCCAAAATTAAGTTCTCTGTTGTGACACATCCTGTGCCCTGTCCTGAACCACCCCTCCCCATAAAAACAAGGTTTCTGTGAAATGGAACAACCTGCAGTCCATTATTATAACTGGGAGAAATAATCATTGTGTTCCAGCCCATCCAAAAACTCTACGCCCATTTTCCTAAGACATTTAGAAACATATATATAAAACAACTCATCAAAACTGCATAAGGCAAAGCATTTTAAACACATTCACCATGTGCAAGTTTATTAATAGACTAGTTTGTAGTAAGTTAGAATGGTAGACAATATTAGATACAAATTACACTTTCAACTGCTGTGAATATAATTAATATAAACAATAAAATAATATGTCACAGATTCTAAAAATACGATTTAAATTGGTCCGTAGTTGGTGGTTGTCCTAGGTATCTGATACAAATAAATTCTGAGTCCTGTGAAGGGCTAAACTGTCAGAGGAAATGCAGAAAGCTGAATTGAAAATGCACAGTGGGTTTCAAACAAGGAAAGCATGAGACAAATCTGTCCTTTCAAACAGCTGCAGTTGGACTGTAGCTCACACTACATTTTATCATTAAAACTCAAGGAAACATTTTTGCTTGTCCATATGTACATATGTATTATGAGATTGTTGTCATTTAAACAATGAATTTAGGTCAATCATTTTATGTCATATTATTATTAATGGTGAAAATTTTGTTAGTGAGAATTGGAGTTCCAAGAAATACTCATAAATTAAACAATTTTCTGCAGCACAAACATATTGTGAAGTGCTTTAGTTAACATCTGAGCAATGTTTTGTTTCTTCATTTACATTAAAATGAAACAAAATAATATAGACATTCCTTGTTTAATGACCTTCCTGTTTAGTGACTATTCGGACTTACAATCCAGCTCTCTCTTTTTTTGGGGGGGTACAGTTCCATATATCTCATTGATAGAGCCTTGATGTCCTCTTTTTAAAGTACAGCTTATTTATAAAGTACCATAATTTTGCTGATTGTACAGTGTAGTACTATAGTTTTATGTTCTGTTACACATTACAATAGTGCTTTAAGAGTTATGAAAATAAAAGCAAAGTCACCAAATTGAAGTCTCCTTTGATCATTTCTTCATTCTCAATGTTGTCATGCACATGCTATATACAATTCCTCATTTAGCCACTGATTAATTTAATGACCCAGTAGCAAGAATAGAACTCGTCATGTTAAAGAGGAATATCTGTATTTGTAATGTAGTGCTAGCTAGCTTTTCTTCACTGTGGCAAAATAACTGAGAAAATCAATTTAAAGGAAAAAAGTTTGATTTGATTTGATTTTAGAGGTGTCAGTCCAAGGTAGGCTGGTTCCATTGTTTCTGGGCTTGTGGTAAGGCAGACCATCATGGTGGGCCAGCATGACAGTGGAAAACTGCTTGCCTTAGGGCAGCCAGGAAGCAAAGAGAGCAAGAGAACCAGAGAGGAAGGGGCCAAGGACAAGACACACCCTTCAAAGGCACAGCTAGTGTGACCTACTTCCTCCAGTTGGGCCCCACCTCCCAGTATCCTATCCATGTACAAATGGAATTAATCCATTGACAAGATCAGCAGTCTCATGATCCATCACCTTTCAAGGGCCCACCCCTGAACATTGCTGCACTGGAGAATCACGCCCTCGAGCCTACATGAGCCTGTGAGGAGTTACTTATATTTAAATTATAATAAATATATAGATAAAGTGTAAGGAATAACAGAAATATATGCAAACATAAACCCACCACTTACCATAAGAAATAGGAATTCCCAGCATTTTTAAAGATTCATCTGTATTCTTCTTTCCTCTGTTTAGAGATGAGCATCCATTTTAAATTTTGTCAGTACATCATTTTCTTGATTTTCTTTCTACTGTCTTTATAGCCACATGTGTATATGCATCATAGCTATTTTAATTTTGCATGCTTAAAACTTTATGTAAACATTACACTCATTTTTCTGAGTTTTACTTGTGACATGTGTGTGGCTATGTGTTTTTTTTATATATATATTCTATTGCTCTAATGTACAAAATTCCACTCCTGATGGAATTGTGCTGCTTCTAGTTTAATGCTGTTATGCTATTAAAAATAACGCTCTTGTGAACATTCTTGAGCATATGTCCTGGTACATAGTGCCAAGCTTTTCTAGGATGTATTTCTGAGAGTGGCATCTCTGGAACACACAGGATGCACATACTCAGGTTTACTGGACAATCAGACATCTCCAGAGGGCTTGTACAAATTTGCTTTCCCACCTGCAGGATGTAAGTGTGCATATCTTTATTCCATAACCTTAACTGCTCTTGGTATTGGTCAGTTTTTAAGTTTTTCTCCTCTGGTAGGTGTGAAATGAAATCTCACTGTAGTTATGATTAGTATTTCTGCAATTATGAATTTCATTCTGTTATAGAAAATATCATGTTGTATTGAATGGCCATGTATGTCTTATTTCCTATGAAATTACTGTTTGCCCTTTGCCCATTTTTCTATTATGTTGTGTTATCTGGTTGATTTATCATAGTTCTCGATATATTCTAACAGTAACTCTTTACTTTTACGTGTATAGCTAATATCTTCTCCCAGTTTGTGGGTTTTTTTTTCACTCCTATTATAGTGATTTTGGTGAACAATGGTCCTTACTTTAAATGTAATTGAATTTCATGCTTACAGTTTGCACACTTTATATTATTTAAAATCCCTTTCTCTGCCCCAAGCTAAAAAAGACTTCTTCTATATTGTCTTCTAAAAAGTCTTTATAGTTAACCATCACAGTTAAGAAATCATGTTAAATTTTTTTATAGAACAGCATTCATTTCCTGTAGCTGCTCTAACAAATTACCACAAATCTGGTGGCTTAAAACACACATTTACGGGCTAGAGATTTAGCTCAGTGATTCAGTCACCTGACTCACAAGTGTAAGGTCCTGAGTTAGATCCCTGGTACCAAACAAAAACATAAAACAAAAACACATTTACCTTGGGCAGTTCTGGAAGTGAAGCGTCTGAAATCAGTTTGACTGAGTTAAAGCAAAGTATCAGCTGGGCTGGTTCCTTCTGGAGATTCCTGGGTAAAATCCATTCTGTGTTTATATTTCTTGCCTGTGTCTCCATTACTCCAATATGCTTGCATCATTACATTGTCTTTCTGTCTTCTGTATCAAATGTCCCTCAGCCTTCCACTTAAGGGCACTCATTATTACATTTAGAACTACCAGTAATCTAGGATAATCTTCCCATCCAAAAAGTCTTACCTTAATCTTTTGACATATAAGGTGATATTTACAAATTCACAAATTAGTCTATGGATGTCTTTGGGGGCCTTTATTCAGGATATCACAGATTCCTAGTGGATGCCCAGTTGTTTCAGTGCCTTATACTACATAGTCTGTCTTTCCTCTCACATATTCACTACTAGCGCTGCTGTAACTCAGATTCACACGTGTGTGTGTCTGCTTTGACTTCTCAGTTTTGTTCGCTCTGTGATTTTTGCACCTTCTGCCACGCCACATTATCTTAATTCCAATAGCTTTATAATAAAAGTACAAGTCCCCCCAAGAATATTTCTCTTAAGATGTCTCTATTATTAAACCTCTGATTCTACATTTAAACTGTAGAATGAACCCATCAAATTCTTGTGGGATTTCATTTAGCAGAGCATTGAATTTACAAATATAAATCAATTAGGGAAAATTGGCATCTCTGTAATATTGAACCTTTCTTTTCAAGACTACTGTGTATCTCCATTTATTTAGGCCTTCATTAGTATCTTTCTATAAAATTTTACAATTTTCTCCTTTCAGGTCAACAAAATATAGAATCCACCAAAAAAGATATACACACCTCAGGAAAAGAAAAACTTGTTTAAATATTTTAATACTAAATTTATTGAAACATCGTGAAGTTAATACAAGTTATCTTTGGCCTTTACAAGTATAGGGAATGCTTAAAATGGTGGCCGTTAGCTTCCAGACGTTCCTTAGTATAGCGGACGATGGCTTGGGTAGCTGTGGTCATTGGGATTGCTGCACATGCATTTTCAGTTTCTTCTCTGAGGGCCAGCAGTGTGGATGACATCCACACCAGTAACACCATCTGTTGAAAAACTGTCATACTATTTTTCTTTTCCTGAAATGGGTATACATTTTCTGGTGGGCTACATTTTGTTGATTCATTTCTAGGTACTTTATATTCGTGTTGCTGTTACAAATGGTAACCGGAGAACTATAAGTTTTGATTATTTCTGAGTATAAAACTGCAGTTGACTTTTCAGAATTGATTTGGTAATCCCAACATTACTCTGTCTTACTAACTTTTTTAAAAGGTGTTTATAGATTCTTTTGGATTTTCCGGGTAGAGTCCTGAGATATGTGATGATGGCAATTTGTCTACCTATTTGTACTTTTCCCTTCTTTTTCTTATCTTGCTGCATGGGAATAAGTATAATATTGAATACCTAAGGTTTCTTGGTTGATATCTTAGTCTGTGTGGATTACTATAACAAAAAATACCATCGACCAGGTGCCTTATAAGCAACAGAAAATTATCCCTCACAGTTCTGGAAGCTAGAAAGCACAATAGCCAGGTGCCTGTAGTCCGATTCCTCATAATTCCAGCTACAGTTTATATCTTAAATGTTTCCCAAAGGCCCACATGTCAAAGGGTTGGTCACAGCCTGTGGTGTTTATCAAAGCCAGTGGAACATTTAGGAGATAGGGTCTAGTTGAAGGACACTGAGTCACTATGGGCATGCTCTTAAAGGGGATACTGGGCCCCTGACCCTATTACTTCCTGGCCACCACGAGGTAAACAATCCTCCTTTGCCACATGCTCATGCTGTGATGTACTGTTCTGCCACAGGCCCAAAGCAACCAGGGACTAAAACCTCTGGAAGTGTGAGCCAAAATAAACTCTTTCTTCCTTAAAGGTGATTTAACTTGGGCATTTTTTTTTCCAGTAGTAGCCAACTCACAGTACCTTTTGGCTAAGTCTTTACCCAGTAAAAGAGGCAGACAAGCTCCTCAGAATTCCTTTATAAGGATACTAATCCCATTAATGCGGCTCCACCCTCAATATCTAATCACCTCCCAAAGGCTCCACTTCTTAAAACCATCACCTTGGGGATTAGGATTTCAGCAGATGAATTTGAGGGTGTTGGGGACACATTTAGACCATAACAGATGGCAAGTTTTCAAAAGCCCATACTTTGCATTTTCTGGTATTTAATGCAGTGAATCTATAGCATCCAGGGATTTCAGGCTCATTAACGGGGTTCTGTAGTGTATCTCTATTCTCAAATATGAAACCAGTACATTATAATCATAGATGAGAAGTTGCTTTATTTAAAAAAAATACTTTACTATTTTGCTCCTTTAATAAGCAATCTGTCCTTGAATCTAAGAAGTTCTTTTTATGCTGTCCATCTTGCTGCCTTTTGCCAAGATAAGAAAAAAATATCTGCTTAGAAAACCTTGTGGAGAAATAACATTTGTAATGTGACCCTAAAATTTAGATCAACTCTTAGAATGCAAGACTTGTTATTACTTGCACTCCCATTCTGTTCTGGCTGGGGGAAGTGGCTGGCTACAAATAAGATGCTCTTTTGAAGTAATTAATAATTCCCAAAGAAACACTGGCATACTGCTTTATTGTAACACATCTCCATTTTTAAAAAAGAAGACAGTCAAGGTAACAGATGGAGAAAGTTTTAGGCCTGACAGTTATAAATAGGCCTGCAATTTATTTCATGTTATACTTGCAGTTCTCTCTTCTTTTTTTTTTTTTTTTTGCCATTCTAAAAGTTGGATCTCAATCAAAATATGTTTTTCTTAACCAAGGAGTAAAAAGTTATTGCAATGGATTAAAACTCTAAAACAATGAAATAGAGTGACAATGTTTGGTCCTTCTGCAATTTTTACTTATGTTCTAGAGTATTGTTGCCCTAATACCTGATCTTTAGAGGAACTTCTTTTCCAGGGATCAGATGAATAGGGGAATCTTCTAAATAAATCAGCTATCCCAAGTATGACTATAATTTTTCTTGTTTCTAATGATCTAGGTAATACCTGCCTGATGATCACTATGTTGCCAAACAATGAATGGGACAAAATGATAATGTTCTTGTCTATAAATGGACAGTTGTGGAGAGAAAGCATTAATGATACAGGAGCTAAGTAGGAAAACAGCACAGTGGACCATAAAATATCACAGGCGTAATGCTGATGATAAATTATAACTATCATTTTATTGTTCCATATTTGCTATAATACTGATCTAACAGAGCATCAAAAGTATATCGATTGTTCAAAATGTTGCATACAGAACAAAAATATTCTTTTTTTTCTTAAATTTAGATTTAAATGATAGAAATATAAGGAAAACCATCAAACTAGCATGTATTTTCTAGAGTGGTAACATCCACACTGCTGAGAAAGATATGGAGAAACAGGAACCCTTAAATATTATTGATATTTTTGTGTAATTAGTAAAACCATTTGGGAAGGCAATAGAGCTATGGCTATGAAAGTGTCAAATGTACATTTCTTCTGGAGACTCTACTTCCAATAACGGTGGGCTAGGTTATTTGGATTCCTTCCCCCTCCCTCTCCTTTCCCTCTCTCCCTCCCTCTTTCCCTGCCCCCCCTTTCCACTGTCTCTCTCACTCTGTCTCTAAGAACAACTAGAAAAGAAGGCAAAATGTTTTTAAAGAAATGTTTTGAAGGCAAAAGAGAAGTACCAGGACAGTGAAGAATTATAGAGACAAGATCTGGGAGAAGAAGGAAGTCAAGCCCATCAGACTCTGGGGGCCACTTTATTCTTAAAGACACCAACTGCTTTGCACAACTGCAGAGTTTGAAAGTTTGGTAGGCTTACAGTAGAAAACATAGGCATTCATTCACAAGCTGTCCAAGGAGTAAGTTCCCTGGCAATCTCCCAAGCGTCAGAGTGAGCCCCAGTGAAGCCTGAAGCTCAGATTTAAATCATTTTTTTTTTACTTATTGATTTTTAAAAGGCTGTTCTTCTCCACTGGGGTTCCAAAAGATAATTAATCCCTAATGTCCTAAGGTATCTATTATTTATTAAGAATTAGTTCTTCTCTTTTAAATCTAGGATAGTACTAAGTATATATCCTTCTTAGGAGAATGAAAATAAATAGTCACATAAATGATACGCTGCTAGGCTTCTCTAGCAAAATCTTAACTGAGAACACTAAAATTGGGTTTTCTGGGGTTGTAAATGCTGCCAAGTTACCAGCCAGAAGCTAGAGGAAGACATCTTCTTAAGGCTTCAAATCACCTCTATAATTTTTATATACAGTGATTAGCAGTCAATCAATAAATAAGCAAGCATATAAGGAGGTAAGACAATCTGATAGAAAACCAAGATAAACAGTAGAAACAAACCCATTAAAACAGAAAATAGAATTATTACAGATTTTTAAATGATTTTTATCAGACAAAATTAAGCAGACATCTGGAAACTATTCAAAATAATGGAAAATCTAGAGCTGAAAAGTTATAATAACAGATTAAGAACTCTGTGGATGAATTTAACAACCTGTTAGGTCTAGCCAGAGGTAGATTTTATAAACTGAAAATTAGATATATCAAAATAAAATGTGTGAAAATACTGAAGCATGTGGAGACAAAATATAGAAAGAGCACAATAATGATGAATGTATCTGTACTGTGTACCTAAAATGTACCAATAAACTCAATGAAAGAAAAAAGAAATAGCTTAAGAATCTAATGGAATGCAGCAAAAAGTGTGTGTGTGTGTGTGTGTGTGCACGCGCGCGCATGTGCGTGTGTGTATGGGGGGGCACAGAAGCAATATTTGAAGAGATGATACCTGAAAACTTTCTAAAACTGACAGCAGGCACAGATTCGCCTATTCAGTAAGTGCTACAAATCCCCAAAAGGATAAATACAACCATGCCTGAGAACATCAAGGTAAAACTTTTGAAAACCATCGACACAAAGCAATCTGAAGACGAGAACATCACCTCAAATGAGCAATAAGACTATGAGTTGAATTCTCAATAGAAATACTAGAATAATATGTTATCTTCAAGATACTTGAAGAAAATATAGGGAAGTTATTCAAGGATAGTAATTACTCTGCAGATAGGTGTAGTGAAAAGTTGGAAGACACTTACCAGTAGGTAATGTCTTTGGTAGTATGTTAAAATATCTCAAATCTGTTTAAGTGGAAAAGCAGGACATAAAATAAGATGTAGCATATGCTCATTTACATTAACATTATTTCAATATAATTAAGCATAGAAGAATAGGTGCCAAAATGTTAACAGAAGTTATATTTGGATAAAATTATAACAGAATTTTCATGTACTATATAAATTTTAAATAATGGATATTTATTATATTATGAAGCTCTTTCCATTTTAAAAAAACTAAACCACAAAACCAATTGTTTCCATGCTCTGGGCTTACCCTGAGTCTACTGTGCACATATTGTAGCAGATACTGTTACATGCATCCCAATACCTCCATATGGAAGAAACCTACAACATAAGAGTTCAGGTAAGATCCCTAGAGTCAGATCACTAATATTCTAGATTGCCCTAAATCTGGAGAAGTTCCGAGTGAACAGCATCTTATGGAGCCCAGTATTGGCTCTCATTTTGTGAGAAACATTAAACAATGGTCACCCTTCTGTGATCTAGAGAAATCACCTTCCTCTATATGAAACTTCAGAATAATGTTGTAAATTGAGTTAATGTTTTAGTGCCTGACTTTTAATTTATATACAATAATTGTATGTATATATTGTATCAGTGTGATATTTTGATGCATGTATAATGTAATGATCTTATCAAGGTAGTGTATTAATTATTCTGATACTTATGATTTCTTTGTGTTGGGAACATTCAAAAGCCTCCCTTCGAGCTATTTTGAAACTTGGTAAATCATTGCCAACTCTACTTTTCCTACTGTGTTATGAAACACTACAACTTAATCCTCTCTAACTGTATTTTTATACCCATTAACCAACCTTCCTCTTTCATTCCTTGCCCTGACTCTTCTCAGCCTTTGATAATCACTCTTTGTCTTGATTACTTTTCTCATTGCTTGGACAAAGCACCCAATATCCAAAGTTTAAGGAGGAAAGCTTTCTCGCAGCTCACAGTTTGTAGAGGTTTCAGTTCAGAGATGGCTGGCTCCAAGGCAGGGTGGCACGGAAGAGGGACATTGCAGAGGAGAAACCGTTCATGGCAGGCAGAAGGTAGCAAAATAGCAAAGCAGCAAGTAGCAAGCACCAAACAGCAATGGCAGCCCTCTTTCTGTCCTTTATATTCTATCCAGGCTACCCACCCTTAGGTCAGGTAGTACTCACAAAGTGAGGCACTGTTAGCCCTAGCATCACATCATTAATCAATCTTAGTATCACACACTCTAGATCCAGCCACCTCTGAAAAGCCTCATCTGTGATCACTTAAGGCTTTGGGGGACATCTAGACATGAGCAATATTATTGTACTCTCTACTTTTATGAGTTCAACTTTTTAAGCTTTCTCATATGAGTTAGAACATGAGGTATTTACCTTTCCGTACCTCAAGGTTAAACTTTTTTAATTGTGTTTTTCTGATAAAATGTCAGCCTAAATTGCAATATAGGTTATTCCCTAAAGGTAAGAAATTAGCTGTCTTCTTGTTTCCTAAAGATAAAATAAATCTTCAATATCAGTTCAATTGCAGTTCCCTCTGTGCAGTGCAGGCAGTTGCATAAGAATCTTGATTGTTTGCCTGGATAACAAGTTGTGGGTAATTTGAGGTAATAAAGTGCACTATTTGGGGTAATAAAGTCTGAATTATTTTTAAAGGCCGAGAAATCCGTCTGCCCCTCCGAATCAAAGGGGAAGGCATAGGACCTCAGATTCACTTCAACTTTGAATTGCTGGATATCGGGAAGGTTTTCACTGGATCTGTACATTGCTACGAGGTGAGTGCTAGAATTGTTCATTCGAAGCTTCCAGCAGTACTTGGCTTTTAAATTTTATTTTATGTGTTCTTACTTGGTAGAAAATTACTATAATCACAGCCATTTGCCATTATCCATTCTTATTCAGATCCCAAAATGCTGACCTCTCTCCTCACCTCGCTGAGAGGAACAACTTTCCCATCCTCATCAGGCCCCTTAAACTTGGCTAAAAGCTAAAAAGCATCAAAGCCATAATCTAATTGGTTTTATTCTCTTCATTTTGTAGGTTTCAAAGGGGGAAACCATAAATACATCTCCCCATCTGTTTAGCACTTGTTTTCTGACAACATAAATCTTACAGATCTGAGGAGAGAAAACTCTTTATATTTTCTAGAATATCCTAATGAGGATAGCTGTTTTCACACTTCCACATTTTCTCCAAATGTTCTCAACTCCAATTCATGTTTCAAAACCCAGCCATCGTGATTTCTAGAGGAGATCTCCCTGCTTTGACTTCCCAATTAAACAGAAAACGGGATTTTACATGATGGATTCTTCAGGGTCAAAGTCACTCCCTTGTCCTCTCATCAGTATCTATTGGGCCAGCTTTGCACTATATCAATAATATATTATTGAGTAGCTGAACCTTTGCTTGAGGATGTGCCCAAATTGTGTATGCTTGTATTTTTATAGACATAATAAAAACAATTATTTAATTCACGACAAGTAGCTGTCAGGTTCTATGTTCACAGTGGGTGCATGTCTATATCTGAGTGTGTGTGTGTGTGTGTGTGTGTGTGTAATTTCTAACCCATACAAGATTATGAAAGATAGGCTTTATGATACCTATTTTTAAATGCAATATGCAAGGGCTGTAGATTTAATACCTTCAACATTGCCCTTTGAGTGTGCTGAGATAATGCTACTGCTTTGACATAACATTCGTTCATTTAGTCCTCACAAAATCCCTCCAAAGTAGCTACAATTACTGTTCCATTTCATAGCTAAGTAAGCTGAGGCTTAGAGAAGTTTACTGGTCACTAGTAATGCTAGATAAATCCAGAACAAAGGCTCTCCTCCAGCAAAGATTCTGAAAGCCAGGCTCCTTCTGTCTTCTACTCAGCCAGTCCTTACAGGTTCCCTGAAGCCCGCAGCCTCATCTGCAATGATGCTGGCAAAAGAAGAAAAAGCATCCAGGAATATGCAAGAGAGTTTTACAGGAGGTGGTGCACTGCACTTTCATTCACAGGGTGTTATCTGTACTCGGCTGCAAAGGAGCCTGGGAATGTAGACTAGCACCATCAGCACAGAAAAGGAGGAAGTGGGTTCAGGCAACAGCAAACCTAGCTGCTGGAGGCCTTAAGAAACTTGACCAATCACACAACTTGCAAATATTATGAGTCCTGGGTCACTAGCGGCTTCTGTCCTGTTCTGGGAGTAGAAGGCCCTTTGCTGGGCTTTGAATCCTTCCGGTTCTTGGAGGCCCACTTTTCCTTCCTGGGAAAATCTGGCCAACTCCGCTCTCAGACAAGCCCAACCTGGCATGGGAACAATGTCCTTCATCCTCACATCCACTGGGTTAACTGTGGCCTAGAAGGGGTGATGCAAAAAGGTAAGCAGAGAGGTCAATGTCCCAAGGACATGGAGGATACATAGGAACACAATATGAGTTAGGAAATCTGTCTCCCAACTGTCAAAACATGAAAAGTGGTGGCACACGATATACTCTGCCGTTCTATGCTGCATTTGATAGAAGAGTCCCTGAGGTGGATTTTTTTTTTTTTTTAGAATGCAGTACTTCTTATTGGTTGGTATTCTTTCTGTAGTTTATCCCGTGTGAATTTTCATTACATCTTGGATTGTACTTTATGGATACCACATCAGAAAATGATCCTTAGTTCTGATGCAGAATCGATAGGGTTTCCCTGCGTGTAATAATAATTTCTCACAAACTTAACAGACACAAACTTTAGGCCACCACTTCTCACCTTCCCTGGTTTTAACAGTATTAAACTACAGCCAGCTGCAGTGTTCAGGGAAGTGATGCATCAGGCTGGACAGTTTGGAAAGCCAAGCAGTGACAGGAAAGGACACGCGAAGGTGCCTCTTGTGGGACTATTTTGCACTCTCTGCGTATTTAATGCTGATGCCTCATTGTATCTCTCTTGCAATTTATTACATTACCTACTTGAAACAAATTGAAATAACTAGCTATTGCCCTTAGTCATTGCCGAGCTTAGCAGATCCCTAAAGAATAAACCCTAACCCCAAGAGTATATGCATTCCCCAGTGTAATTAAAAAGGAAAAACAAGTGGGAGGCGAAGTCTACTATCACCGTCCTCCCCTCCAGGAGTGAGCCCGCGAGAGTAAGGACATTACCAGCAATCGGAAAGCCTCAGAGTCATGTCCCAAACTATTTTCTGGATTCTGTACACATAAGTCGGTACTTCTTTGGCAGGGGTACACAAGTGCCATGCATATCCTTGAGAATGGAGGAACCGACACTGTACAGTAAATCTGGTTAAGATAGTCCTGTTAACCACCCTCCAAAAAGCAAACAACCACAAAGGCAATTTGAAGAACAAGAGTCCTTCCAGTTACCACTGATGCCCTTAAGTTGTACATGAGTTACCACTAGCATTTGTCAGTTGCTTCTTAAGCACGGGTAAATTCTGCTTGGCACTAAGGATATAAGTAACAGTTGTTATCGTGTCTAGCCATTATTTGCCTGGCACTCCTATAATGGACTCTTAGTACATTTCATCTTGAAGCAATATGAGAAGTTAATGATACAAAAGGGGAAATGGGCACAGAGAAATTAAAGGGGTTGCCTAAGGTCACATAACTAATAAGTCAGTGGCTAATAAGTCAGCTGGGATTTGAACCCTGGCAGTTTTGCTCCAGAGTCCCAGCCATAATCATTTTTCAGTGTGGTCTCTTTAAAAGAGATGGACATAAAGCACAATCCAGACTGCCAGGGAAAACTCAGAATGAGAGAAATGGGAAATAAACATAAAAGAGATGCATCGATGGACAGCAGCCTTTATTTTTTGTGCCTGTTCTGGTGCACTAGCCATCTTTTCTTGGCAGATGTGGCTGTCTTCCTCTGCAGAGGTCTCCGACTCTAGCTTCTCTCCTACCTGTGCTCTCCTTGTGAGGCAGCCTGAGCCCCTGAGCTCCATCTCCTCAGCCTCACCCACACCCCATCCCCTTGGCTGCCTTGCCCTCTGCTCCACTGACAACAGCGAGCATCACCTGGTGGGCGCCTCCTCTAGGTGGGCCCCTGAGTGCACTTCATCTCGTTCAAAGCAGACGCACTCAGTCTGAAACTCTGAAACACCTCCCCGCTGCTTTGCAACTCCAACCCTCAAAGCAAGAATTTGTCACCCACTATTTCCTCTGCACCCACTCACTCCCTAGACATTTGTCCTCTGCACTCTGCAGTCATATCCCATTGTAATCACTGTCCTCTGCAAGGTCAGGGGTGACTTCTAAGTGTGAATAAAAGCCCATTACCTTTTCTCAGAGCTTATTCTGCTGACCTCTGTCCACCAGGACCTGGAAATCCTCCTCCCTCAGTGTCCAGCTTCTGCACGTGATGCACCTTCCTGTTACCCCTCTGCCTGTCTCCACTGCGTAGGTGTAGGCTGAAGGGAGCCCACAGAAAACCAGAGACCATGCTCTACACCCTTCTAGGTGTGAGGACAGCATCGGCCAGGATAGGAGATGGCATCTTTGGAACAAAACAGCACACCTGGGTGCAGATTCAATTATATGAATGGCATAGGTGGGGACAACAGCAGCAGATGAAGACTAACTGTAGAGGTTCTGAGTGTCAAACAAGAGCCGCTTCTACATGTGCGTGAACACACACACACAAGTGCACACAACTAGTTGTATAACCAAATATGAACAATAATATGGTACCAGAAAACTAGCAGACTAACTTCATTTTAAAAAGGACACTAAAAACAGACTTACTTTATAGCTTGGAAGTCCACCTTCAAACATTCAAGACATCAGAGTTTTCATTTCCCTCAGAGAGTTCTCTCTGCGTTCTAATTATAGTGTTAAATAATGTAGCCGCTGACTTACAAGCAAATTGATCACAGATGCCCTGACCTTTCCCTCCCTGCCTTGTACTGATACAGGCTGTACTGTCCAACAAAGGCAGCATCGATGCCCTCTTCAGTGTGATCCCTCCAACTTCGGCTTTGGGGGCCTGCTTTGTTTTCAGTCCCAAAGAAGGCATTATTGAACCAAGTGGAGTCCAAGCTGTCCAGATCACATTCAGTTCTGGCATCCTGGGGCACTTTGAGGAAGAGTTCCTGATCGATGTTAATGGATCCCCTGAGCCTGTGAAACTGACCATTAGGTAAGCTACAAACATGGAAACTGAAGTTTTTACCTACAGCTTTCTTGATCATGTCTCAGATGTCTGTAACTATCTCGGTTGATATGAATACTTCAGAATAATGGAGTATGTTAAATTGCACAGCGTTTCCCTCATGAATACATGTTATTTATAATATATATGTATATATACATATACACACATACAGATACTATTTGGAGGTCTAATTTCTCTAGATTTTAATTTCATAAACCAGTGATGGGGATCCTTTAAAAGATGAGTGCCCAAACTACAACCCAAAGCCCACTTAACGCAAAATGCCAACACTGCAATTAAACCTGAATACTAAGGTTTTAGTTTAGAAAAAAAAAAAAAAAAAAAAAAAAAAAAAAAAAAAAAAAAAAAAAAAAAAAAAAAAAAAAAAAAAAAAAAAAAAAAAAAAAAAAAAAAAAAAAAAAAAAAAAAAAACCTCGTACGTTAGCATTGTCTTAAAAGAAAAACATGCATGCCATAGGTTCATCACCACTGTTATAAATTAAAAATTTAAATATGAGTTTCTAGTTACTCTCCATATTTTAGGATGTTTGAAGAAATAAACCATTATAGTAATACCTAATTAAAATCATCTTATCTAAGCTTTGGCTGTTATCACAATTTTTCTAAACATTTGTCTTTTGTTATTATTTTAGGGAAATTCTTTAAATTATCTTAGTTACTTGTTTTTTACAAAAAGATCCCACTTACAGTCTTTGTCAACTGAGGCTGGACACTTGCAGCTTTTGTGTCAGAAATCTTTTGATGGCTTTCCCAGTTGCTTCTGATAAATGAAGGTCATTAGTAGCAGAGTTTATCCTTAGATTTTAAAAGTAAGTTATCTATAGCCAATTCATTGGGCAGATATACAATTTTGATTCCTAATGCTTATCCTAAGAATGCAAGGTTGGTTTAACAAACAAAAATTAATCAGTGTGATACAGCATTAATGTCATCTCCTATTGATAAAAGAAAAACCCTACATGATTGTCTCAGTGAACACAAGAAAAGGCGTTCACCAAAATTCAGCATTCTTTCGTGATTTAAAAAGAAACAAATTCAACAAATTAGGAAGAGGATTTCCTCAGCATGAGTCAAAGACCTACATGTGAGAGCTAAAACTATAAAGCCGTTACAAGAAAATACAGGCATAGCTGTGCATGACTGTGGATTAGGCAGTGATTCTCAAATATGACATTTAAGAACAAGCAACCAAAGAAAAATAATTAAATTAGACTTTACCAAATGTAAAATGCTTCAAAGGATACTATCAAGAAAGTAAAAAGGTTACCTACAGAATGGGAGAAAGCATTTGAACCCATATATCTAAGAAGACTTTTATAATTTGTTAAAGAATAGTCACAACTCAACAATGAAAAGACAGGGCTGGGGATTTAGCTCAGTGGTGCCACCACCTGCCTTGCAAGCACAAGGTCCCAAGTTCAATCCCTGGTACCAAAAAAAAAACCAATAATAAAAAGACAAATAATTCAACTTAAACATTAGACAAATCTTCTGAGGAGACATTTCTCCAAAAACAATATCCAATGACATGAAAGCTCTCAACACCATTACTCATCAAAAATATGAAATACCACAATGAGATACCACTTTACATCTACCTGGGTGGCTATAATAAAATGGAAAATAAGGATTGGTGCAAATGTGAAAGAGTCATAACAGTCATATACTGACGATGAAAGTGTAAGGTATTGAAGCCACTTTGAAAAACAGTCTGACAACACCTCAAATAGGTAAACAATAAGTTACCATATAATACAGAAATTTTACTCCCAGGCATATATTCAAGACAAATGAGAACATATCCACACAAAATCCTCTATCTTCATGTTTATACGAGCATTATTCATAGCAGCCAAAGCTAAATAAAATGTGGTATATTCATATAATGGAATTCTATCTGACCATAAAAATGAATAAGAAAAGAATGGAAACATACTACAACCTAGTACAATGGATGAACATTAAAAATACCTTGACAAATGAAAGAAGCTAGTCACAAGACATCACACACTACAGAATTTTATTTATGTGAAATGTTCAGAATAGGTGAGTCCATGTAAATCAGTAGAGTAGTGGCTGCATAGGTCTGGGGGTAAAGGATACAGCTTGATTTGACAGCTAACGGAAATGAAGTTTCGTTTTGAGGTGATGAAAATGTTCTAAAATTATAATGATGGTTGCACATATCTGTGACAATACAAAAAACATTGATTTGTATACTTTAAGTGACTGAATTATATTTCAGTGAAGCTGACATTTAAAGAATTTTCCAGGAGCCTGTGAGATTGAATAATAATTCTGTCACTTCCTGGATGAAGTTTTTAAGATCTCTCTTCTCTTCTCTTTAAGATCCCAAAGTACTAGTGCTTATCACTAGCATTGTCTGATTAGAGTGAGATGTACTTGGGTCTTCCATCATGATTAATAGGGTTTAGTAGTCTCTCGGGTGAACTTAAACTAATGAGCACCCCAGTGGCTCTGTGAGGTTAAGTCTGATTCCATCTTTTTTTTTTTTTTTTTTTTTTTTTTTTTTTTTTTTTTTTTTTTGGTACTTGGGATCTAAGTGGGGACTTTACGCTTGCAAGGCAGGCGGAGGCACCACTGAGCTAAATCCCCAGCCCTGATCCCATCTTCTTGGTATTAACGTTGCCCAAATTCCTGTGACTGGAATCTCCTTCTCCACTTCACTTCCTTTGAAGCTCAGTGTTTCAAGGGTCCGGAATAATCTATTACTATCAAAGTGTGAACAGTAATTTGAAAACCTGGTGTATATCGTGAGTAAATGTCTAATTTTGAAGACTGAAATTCACATATAATATATCATCTGTTCCCAGCCCTCGAAATTAACACTGACTTCGCTTATTACTTTGTCAGAAAATGGGCCCAAGAAATGTCTTTGAAGTTAATGTTATAGATCCTAGAATTTCATTTCTTACTCTTTTATTGTCAGGTACTTTAACCTAATACCACAAAATTTTTGCCACTCTGCCTTGAGACATCAGAACAAATATTATACTTTTGCTACATCTCTTCACTTCTACATTTACATGGCACAATATTGTAAGTGGTTAGATAAACCACACTGCAAAATTAGTAGACTTTTTAGAATTTTTCATGAGGAGTTTTGTTCCCTCCTATTTCTACATATGTAACTTTATAAAGTTTTAACTGTAGCATGGATACATTTTGTATTCAACTTATTTCCCTTAGCACATCAAAATAATTGGCTCAATCTCTTGCTTGGTCATTAAAATTATAATTATAAAACATCCCTGCATTGATCCATGGCAAAATCTTGGCAGAAACTCTCCTAATACTGAGAAAATATTCACAACCCTGTCAGAGTTGTGAACACATCTAAGTCCAGATGATACCGTAATTCAGCCACAGTTTTCTGTTATAAGTACCTTCAAACAAATGTGATTTCTCTCTGCCTCTTTCAACTTCTGCTATGATTGAATGATTCACTTGTGCAATTTTCTGAACTTCTTTCTAACTTTTCCTTTCTTTTACACTGGAGGAAGAGAAACTGAGGCTAACAGAGGTAAAGCGACTGGCCAAGATCATAGTGAGGTGGTGGTAGGAATGGAATTTAAACAGTTTTATGAAAGCATGGGACAGGGATTAGTGGCATCACTGACAGTCAGACGTCTATATAAATTTAGGCCTGTAATTTTTATTTCTTCATGAGTTAATAACTTCACA
Source organism: Fukomys damarensis (assembly GCF_012274545.1). Classification (NCBI taxonomy): domain Eukaryota; kingdom Metazoa; phylum Chordata; class Mammalia; order Rodentia; family Bathyergidae; genus Fukomys; species Fukomys damarensis. The sequence continues at coordinate 36,829,484 of NW_022900944.1, forward strand.
TGACATATGTCTCATCCAAACTAACCACGTTTCAGTACTGTTGGTTTAGTGGTAGTTCTCTTTGGCCTCTGCCCTAGTCACTGGGGGAAATAAGATTATAAGTTAATCACAGCATCATTTGCTAATACCCATGGTTTGAGACTTCAAAAAAAAACAATTTTATGAACTATTGTGATAGATATCTCATGGTTTCCTAGATTCTATAGTTGATTTGATGCCAAGTTAAGGGTTTAATACTTACCCTCTCCCCAGGTGCTGATCCTTACCTTGAATTCACTGGATTCTCCCCCAATTTGTATTCCTACTTTCAGAGGCTGTGTCATTGGACCTACTTTCCATTTTAATGTTCCTGCTCTGCACTTTGGTGATGTTTCCTTTGGTGAGTAATTTTCCATTTTAAATTTAGAAGTTGGATAGAATTTTTTTCTTTTGTGTCTACATCAGGAAAAAGAAGGTTTATAAAACATCTCTTACCATTTCTATAGTAGGTAACAGTCAGGAGGGTTGAGAATTGTTCCTTCCTTTCTCTATGTTGCTTTCTGGCTCATATGTGAAAGTGGTAGCTTTGTCCCAGGCGCTAAGTGCTGTCAGGCCATGGCTGTCTTCCCTCTTCCAGCAGACGTACATAGCACAATGTGCTTTGCTCTGCTATCTGAACACGCTGCACTGTATTTAAAAGCAGGTTCTAATCTGCCAGCAGGCTGTACAGCGGTCTCCTCACAGAGATACTCTCAACTTCAAGGTAAATTGAGTGTGGTTAGATTTGGCTGTTCCATCACTCCAAATTGAGGGCTATTCAATATTTTTTTGTTGTCTTCTCACTCATTTGCTTCCCTGAGCCATTTCTTCCTGTCTGAGCTTCCCTACTAATAAAAATGATAGCAACATTAGCAGAAGCGGTAACCAAAGCTTCCCTTGCTGGTCTTCTTAGCCACTGCTAAGTGGGTTACATGCAGCACTGCATTTACACATTTTAGAAATCCTATGTGGGGCTTCTACTTAATATCTTCAATTTAGAGGGAGAAGCCCTGAACCCTGAGACAGTTAAACAACTTTCTAAGGTCACACAGCAGGAGCAGAATTAGTATTTCATTTGACATCTGTCTAAATCCACGCCCAACAACAGGGATGAAGTTACTCCCAAAGAGACAAAAATTTGTTTTTGGGTAATGAAAAACACCTCAAGTATAACAGTGGTTTAGAGTTCTCCAAAGTTCAGTGTTACCCAACAGAATCTTATTCTTTAGTGTTTGTTGGGGAGAATTTAAATCTGACTTATATCACATTTTATGCATTTGTTTCAACGTAAGAGTAACTTACCTTTCTTTTTAAAAGTTGATAATGAAAAAAAGGGTGGGAAATTCCAGCTTCGACCTCCTGTTGCAGAATCCTTTCTGTTTTGTTTTATTGCCTCACATTTGCCTCACTTCATGTTAAGTAGGCCCATCTACTTTGGGGGAAAATAGTCCTTTAGAAAATTCCTCTTCATGATGTCTTTGTCAGTTCTGTAACATGTGGGAGTTAAGATAGTTTTATTTATTCAGAACATACGAATTTATACAATGGCCTGCCTGTATACATTATATGGCACAAGGCAGATACTGTCAAAACATCTATATAAATGGAGTAGAATGCCTATTCCTATATTATAAGAAGATGACTGGAAGGGTTTGCGCAAATTGCTGTGATATATTTGGGTGATAGGCTCTTCCGAAGGAAAATAAAAGTGATCTTGGTCATCCCGTGGCCTATTAAGAGAGGCAGCCTCTTTTAATTGAATTTGACTGGTGCACAATGTGAAGTGTATATGTACCTCCAAGACCTCTCCAGTTACCCTCCAAGTAATGGACACCGAGTCCAAGGGGCTGTCTGGACCGCCGACGCATGGCAGCAGCATGCTTTTCCCAGCACTGTGCTGTAGAGCTCAGCACCAGGACATTCAGGACATGCACCCTGTATTGCGCTGCCCCAGAAGGAGTCCAAAGGCGCATTCCAAGTCAGTTACTCCAGGAGTGCTGTTTAACGATGGCAAACCAATGACTGAGCCCAAAGAATATCTGAAACTCTCTTGTATAGAATTTAGACACTGAAATGCATCAAGATCCCTAATATAGAGCATCTGAGTAGAGGGTGGCAAAGAAGAAGCATATACCACTGAGTCTTCAAAACGCTGCATTTAAGTATTTCCAGTATCCAGGGAGTATTAGTGACCATAAATACATCAGCAAATACAGGACCTTCAAGGCACATGTATTAATTTTTAAAAGGACTGTTTCTAAAGTAAACAGGTAGAATTTGTACTAATGTGCTCCAAGTTGAGCACAGGTCACTAGTGATTTCCAGGTATAATTTTAATGGTTTTGGGAGCAGAAGGAAGACTGTCAGGAATAAAGATTCTCAACGCAAATCTATGTCTGGCAATGCAAGCATTCTCTTAAATATACCTATGAAACAGATTTTGTTTATACAGAATTACTATCATCAGCCAAAAGGCTGCTGTGGTGTTTTTTTAAATTTAAAAATAAATACATTTTTTTTCTCATTGAGTTTATTGGTACATTTTAGGTATACAGTGCAGCTAATTCATCATTGGGATTTTGTACCTTTACATGACAGGTCTTGGTTCTCATTTTTTTCCCTTATCCCTGTCCTCCCTTTACCCCCTCCTCCCTTCCCTATTTACAAATACTTTATTTCCATTTTTTTCATTTTCTCATGTTTTTTTCTTTTCCCTTATTACCTTTCCCCTACCCTTCCCATTTCCCCCACACCAAATAAATACATTTATTCACAATATTTAACATGTTCCTCTTGTATGAGTCCTAGGTGTGGTATGACTGGGAGATTCTAGATGCAGCAATTAAAGCCCCTCCATTTGCTACCCCGATCCCACAAAGCTTGGAAACCAGCATGAGCCTAGAAATTTGTGTGTGAAGTAGATGAACCAAATGGTCTGTGGGTTGGTGTAGCTGAGTTTGGAGTATTGTATAGGTATCAAGGAATTAAATATAACTCCAAACACTCGATTGTAAGACTCCTCCATCCTCTTTCCTCTCCACTGAGCTCCCAAAACTCTACCAGTCAGGCATAAAACTTATCTATTAATAATTCATTAGTGTTGAGAAATCCATGCAGGACATAGCACAACGAGCAAAAGAGTTAAAATTTGTGAAAATGAAATAGGGAGAAATGAAACAAAGATTCATTTAAAAGTTCCAATGTTAACCTAATAGAGTAGTTTTAGGAGGAGACAGTGAAAATAGCTAAAAGATGGTAGCTGAGAATTTTTTAACTAAAGCAAAATCTTATGGTATATAGTCAAAGTAAATCCAAACAAAAACATCATAGTAAATCTCAAGAACCTTGAAGATAAAAAGAAGACCTTCAAAGCTACTAGAGAAAAAAATTATACCCAAAAGAACACTTTAACAGCAGATTATCTATAGTGATAATAGCACCAGAAGATAGTGCAATGCACGTTTCAAATTAACTGTGAGAAAATAATCACTAGCCTAGAATTCTATGCTAAGAATTGACTTCCTTTGAACTTCTTTTTATTCAAGGGTCCACCTCAAAATTTAACTGCAGGGTCAGTTGTTAGAAAGCTCTAAAGGCTTTTATTGATGTATTTTTCAGAGTAGTCTTTGTTCATGCTAAAAGAGGGGAGAGAGTCTGAGGGTGGGTTTTTACGGAAGGCTTCTTGAACTTAAAGATGAGTTAGTTTTTGAGAGTATTTAAGTATGTTGATGAAGCAGGGTTGACTCAGATTGATGAAAGGTTTGTAACCGCATGGATATCTTAGTTATTGTTTCATAAAGCAAATCATCTGAGTTCCAGAGGGAGTTTACCCGATCCGATGGCCATCAGAACTGAAAGCAAAAACTCTACCACAGAACTCCAACAGCCTCAGAGATCATGGCTACTTGAAAATTCATAGTACCGCTTTTGTGCTCTGCATTACCCAGAGATTGTGGATGGTGAAAATCTTGATCAAAGGATAAATGTACTTTGAGATTCTTTATCTCTTCTAGTGCAAGGTGACATCCCCAAGTAGGGAATTTACAGTCTATAACTTCCTGTTCAGAGTTGTGGCAGTGATCTTTGTGTACAGGAAGGTTCAAGCCCATCTGAGGAATTTGCAAATAATTATGAGCACATATTCTGAACTTTGGGATTTGAGCATCATCTATCTACATTCTGGAAACCCTTATCCCATGTGCACAGTTTTCCTAGAATATGATGGCAGGATGTGAGGTAGGAGCCAGTCACTGTGCAGCTACAAAGGAGAAGGTTTCCTACTGATTCTTCTTTGGAGACCATCTTATCCCTTCTTTGCTGGCATCTGTGGTATAACATTTTGTGAAATGTCATCTTAGATTTGGGGGCATAGTTGGCATAGCAGAGACCATGGAAGTGGACAGAAGATACCCATTACAGACAGTAGGGATTGTTTTCTAAATACCAGCCTGAATTTTATGTCTGAAATAGATTGTGTATATTGTATGTGTTTACTCATCACTGATATTCTAAATTATTTTTGTAAATAACTACAAGAGAGCCACCTGATTTGCATAATGATCTGCCAACACAGTTCCTTTTGCCTTAAGGAGCTCATTTTTATTATACTAGAAAAATTAAGAATGCAGAGCTGGGGATTTAGTTCAGTGGTGCTGCCACCTTCCTCGCAAGTACAAGGTCCCAAGTTCAATCCCCCATACCAAAAACAAAACAAAAGAATCCCTTCTCTATACTATCCAATGGATTACACAACAGTGTCTCCATTGTAATTTAATTTGGGGCCTTACATGTCATGGGATCAACTCAATATTCCCTTCAGATAAGGATTGTTCTTAAATAGGTCATATTCCAAATGATGTGCCATCTTTTTAAGGAATTATAAATATCTTTGCTTGTAGCCTTGGGATCTTCAGCTGCTAGTCTTCAAGAAGTCTTAGGAGCTTTTTAGACCAGACAAAAATATGCATATTGAAAGAGCACTGACTTTTCTGAGAATGTTGTTCATTATGTAATTACTGGGAGAAGTATGAGTTGCCTCTACGAATCCTTAAACATTCTGTTGAGTCATGTTGTTAATTATTCCAAGAAAAGGCGAGTAAATACTGACCTCTCATCTAACAGATGCTAAGTGAAGGGTGCACAGAGGTCTGTAACATAAAACTCTTACATTCACAACAGAACAGTACAACCAGGAATAACATCCACATTAATTGCCATTCAATCTTTAACAAATGTCCCCTTCCTTTAGGCTTTTTGACAAGCAAAATGGAGTATAGGGATAGTAATATGCGGAATTGGTTCTCAAGATTATAATTGGTTTTGTTCTAATGAAAAAGTTGTGGCTTCAGGGAAGTAATCTGAGCAATGGATTTGGACATCTGTCTGACTCTGTGGGAGTCACTTTTTTGTAATATCCACTTTTTTGTAATATACTCTATTTTAGTAGAAAATCTGACCCATAAATAATCAGGTAAAATAGAGTAAGTCATCTACAGTTTCAAGAGTCATTATCGGGCAAGTTCAAAAAAGTGAAATAGAGCATGTACGTAATTGAGAAACTGACTTTCTAGCAGTTCTTCTGGAATATCCAAGAATAAACCTTCAGGAGACCAAGTGTATGTTATCACATCAGGGCTCAAGGTAGAAGAGAGGGCTTGCATCCAGCAGAAATAAGCACTTATCTTACAGTTATAGATCATTTTTGTTCCAAAAGTAGCTGCAAATACAGTGCCCACCTAGGAAATCCAAACTCGGCAGTCAGTATATTTCTTGCCTGGCAAGAAAGACTCACATCTCTTAAGAAAAGAACAAATCTCACCAAACTGAGCACAAGAAGGCTAAGTATAATGTGACCAAGCAGCTTGGTCTGAGGGAGGTAGAAAGTTGGTATTGGTATCTGGGTGACTCTAAATCAGCTCTCTGAGTTTCTCTTGGGAGAGGCCATTACTCCATATTGTGTCATCAACCCTGAGCGCTCCAGTCTCAGGTCCAGAACTAATTTTATCCTGTCTTGGCACTCTCTGGATCACACCGCAGGCAAAATCATACTGGCTTCTCCTTAAAAAAAACAAGAGCAAGCATGAGACAGGCAGCGTAGCACACACCAGTAATCCCAGCACTCTGAGACAGGAGAATTACAACACTGAGCCCAGCTTGGGCAACTTAGTGAGACCCTGTCTCAAAATAAAAAATAAAAAAGTGCTGGGGATGTAACTCAGTACAAAGGCCCTCCAGGGTCAATTCCCAGCACTGAAAAAAAGAGCAAACATGATTCTGTGTTTAAAAAAAAGAAAAAGGTATATATGTAAAATAAACTTCTTCAAGCAACTTAATAAACCAATAATAAAGACTGCTTTTTTTTGGAAGGGCCTAGGTAACAATCAAGAGGATTGTTGTATATCTAATGTTTATCCTGGCACATGGTAAACACATGCATTCGAAATATTCATTAAATGAATGCATGAAATGCACTTATTGTTTGTGTGCTTGCAAACAATATTTAAGACAATTTGGAGTTCAGCAGTGACGAGCTTTATGAAACGTTCATTAACAAGGTCAGACAGTTGTTAGGAAGGTTGACAGCCAAAGGAGCCTATTAGGGGTCTTTGATTCCTTGCCTCATTTTTTGTTTTCCAGGATTTCCTCAGACCTTGATGTGTTCCCTCAATAATACATCTTTGGTCCCCATGACCTTCAAATTGCGTATCCCTGGAGACGGACTCGGGCCAGAAAGCATCCCAAGTGGTGAGCAGGCATCAAGCAAGAGAAGACTGGCTGGGACCAGTGAAGAAACACACACAATGAAACCGAAAGAATTCACCATCACTCCCAGCTGGGGCACCATTCGCTCTCATGGATTTGCTGCTATCAAGGTAACGTACAGCACACAGCCCAGCAGCTGAACTTCAAGTGGCCATCAGGCCTCACCGGGGGTTCTCTCTCTGCCCAGAGGCAGTGGAAGGGGTGCTTGTCAAGTCATACAGGGAAGTGGGTCTGTGGGAAATAATTGCAGCAACAAAGGAAACCAGACACAGATCCATTTGGGAAAAAAAAAAAATTGACACCGTTCCTGGTGAATTTCTATTAATCCAGATGCATGGCCTTTGCTAGAACAGTGGCTTCTCTGTTATGTCTCATGAAACCACCACTCAGTACAGGCAGTGCAGACATCAGCACCGACAGAAAACAGTGGAAGAACTCACTGATAATTAGGTTCTTCTTTCCTTCAGACCTGGATCCTTTAAATCAATAAATATCCAGATTTACGCCAAAGGTGACACCCAGCCTTTTCAGATTTGCAGTACAAATCTGGGCTTGTCGGGGGATGTGGACGCAGTGTTTCTGTCTGTGCTCTGCGTTTAGACCCAGAGGAACAGCTGTAGGAGGCTGCCCGTCCAACCCCCGCCCATCCCCTAGCTTGGTCTGAAATCAGGACAGTGCAGTGCCTTGGTTAAGGCAGTGCCACCAGCAGAACTATTTCACAGTTAACTGAAAAGGGTTTTAGCAGTGAGGTCTAGCAATAGCAAAGGCTATTAAATTGAAACAATTTTATGTTTTCTGGGAAAGAGAAAAAGTAAGACTTCACAGCTAAGGGTGGTAATTTTCTCTTTAGATTCTACCATAGAATATGTAGCCTAGCTATCATGTTATTCCCCAAATCTGCTTTAAATGTCTCTTAATATCTTGCCTCAAATCCACTCATCTTGCATCTTTTCTGAGCATTTTCAGCTCCTCCATGGGTTCTCTGCAAGTCCAATAAAGTTTGATGCTACCACGAATCATTACATCTCAGGATTGCTAGCTGTGACTTTCCTGATGGAAAATGCCGCAGCAAGAGATTTTTTTTTTACTTAATCATGCTCAGCCATTGTGTTACCTATCTTTCCTTTTGCTTTTCCCAGATAATGCAGGAATTTTTTAAAGTCTTACTACAGAATCTCTCCAGCAGCCTTCTGCCAAAACTGCTTCCCTTTTCCCTTCTAACCACAGCTCAGCTACGTAAACCAAGAGTTATAATCTTGCTAGGGTTCCCTGCTTTTTGCCAAACCCAACAAGGTGTCTTTCCAAGTCACTGACTTCACCTTCACTTTTTTTCCCCCTGTATATTTGAAAAAGCTTTTTCTAAGCTTCAGTTTTCCCTCCTGATCTACACTTCAGCCAGCTCTATGTGGACTCAAATTTGCATCTAGTGATTCCCTCTGCAACCAAAAAGATTTTAATTAGTACTTGATACATAATTTATAGATAGAAAAGCCTTAAGTACCAGAAGTTGTTTTCTACTTACAAGTATCTCTTCCAGTACAAATCATTTTAAAGCAATTAAAAGTTGTAACAAGGCTTTCAGGCCTAAAGTTTCAAAGCAGAAAATAAAAAATGTTGGGTAAAATATTTTGGTCAGATATTGTCCTCAGATGGACCTTTCTTTGGAGCATCCTGTTTTCTACTCTAATAATGGGAGGCAGGGCAAGATTTTAGTAAAAAGGATTGATTTTTTTTACACCGTTTTCTGGAATTCACAGGATTATTTTCATTTATTTTGATGTAAGGGAAATTTTATTGTAGTGTTTCTCAGTACACTGAACTTTTATGATTTAGATAGTCCAGATGATAAGGAACAATTTCAACTGCTATAATTAAAGATGTTTTTTAACGTATTGCTCATCCTTCATTGTCATCCTCACCACCACTGCCACCTCGGGTGGCATGTTAGTTACTTTTCTCTTGTTCCTGAGACAAAATACCAAACTCTCAAAGTTAAAGGGGAAGGAGTTTATTTGGCTCACAGTTCATAGAAGTTTCAGCCCATCATCAGCCAACTCCAAGGCAGGGACGACAAACAGCCATGGCAGAGCAGAAACACCTCAGCACACGCAAGGCAGCAAAGGTAACAATGGAGAGTTGCCAGCATTCTTCCGCTCCCTGGATCTTATTCAGACTCCTTAGGGCAGGCAGCACTCACGCCCTTAATCCCGGTGCCCTTGAGCCTAGCATTGCACCATGAATCAATTCCAGCATCACACGCTCTAGATCGAGCCACATGAGGCTTTGGGGCGACATCTGGACCTAAATCATAACAGGTGGGTATGTAGCTTCTTTAATAAAACCACCTCAGAGATGAGGAAACCTATTATTAAAAAAGCCACTGAGTTTCTAGCCTGGGCTTTGAAACCACTCAGCATGCCCTGACCCTGCAGTGCAACTTGTTAAATTAAAAAATGTAAACTGTCACCTATGCACATAAAGCACTTGGAAACCGTACTGATGGGCATGGTCCTCCTCCTGGCTACTCTCTCCCCTTTGTAGACAGAGGAATGGCCTTTTAGAATGGCACCTTCTCGCCTTTTTCTTCCCAGGTGACGTTATGCTCCAACACTGTGCAGAAATACGAGCTGGCACTGGTTGTGGACGTGGAGGGCGTGGGAGAAGAAGTGCTGGCTCTCTTAATCACAGCCAGGTATCACTCACCTGCTTCCGCCCTTCCAGGGTCCCCCCGACCCGAGGACAGTGCACACTGGATTCATTCTGCCTTCCTGGGAAGGGAAACAGAATCTGATATTCTAAGGACAAAGCTTTAGGACATCAGGAGTTATCAAAGCACCTTTGGTGGAGATACAAAGGGTTAAGTGTTTTACAGCAAGAACAGTGCTCCCTGGTGGGTCTGATGTTCAAAGTCTGAAACAGAAAAGGTGTTAGTGGGGAGAAGGGATGAGTTGCTGATTTTTTATTTTCGTCTTCCAATGTAGAAAGGCAATGGAGTGGGAAGGCACTGTTCTGTGCTGCCATGGAAGATCCATGTAGCCAGCATGTCCCTGCTCCAGGACTCTGTTACCGTGACTGAACTGTGGGCTGTGAATGGCCTCCTACCTGAGGCTTGTCTCCTACAGAACCATCACCAACCTCTCTATTTTAGGGATGCAGCAAGGGGCTCTGGAGTCAGGATAAAACCCTGCATCTCCCTGGCCCACTTACCACCTTCCCGGGAGAGTGGCAGTGAGGGAGGTGATGTCACCTACTGATGATGACGTGACCCCAGATAAAATCACAGGGCCACTCTCTTCCCAAAGCAGTGTCGAAAACTGGGTCTTGAAAGTGTGTGAATGAAAATGCTGGGTATAGGAAAGAAGATAAAATATTGTAGTAAAACTAATCATGCTAACCTGTCAGTCTCTAGGATTTAAATCTTTCATGAATCTTAGGAAGATAAAAAAAAAGGTGCAGATGGAGAAGATAACCAGCACCATTTCATGTATCATGGGTGTAGCTGACAACAAATAGCGACCCTAAAACACTCACTGTGTTGCCTCAATCCACTCAGTCTTCCTTCAAAACCTAAATTACTTTTGTTGATTAAAATCATCAAAAACTCTGATCTTGGACTTTCTACGTCCAAGTTTTCCTTATAGACTGGTCTCCCATGTCTTTTCCAGGCAGCCTTATTCTGATACTTTCCAATTCCTTGGCCCTGCAGCTATGAACAAGAAATACTGAATTTAAAAAATAAGGTCTAAAGAAGCTGTGTGTTTCCTACAGATGTAAGCTCTGCAACCCAAACAAAATATTATAAACCCTTTCAGCTACAGTGTTCGAGGCAGCAAAGGATTAAAAGTCATTGGGTCAGCTGACAACTCCCATTCTAGCTAAAAATGAACACTCATCTCATGCTCAATCACACGCTTTGGGCTTAAAGAAAGGCCCTTTCATGTCCTTCCTTTCAGTGTAATCTGCTGGAGCTGCTCCCTGACTCTCAACTAAAGTGTCGCTTTCGCACTTGCACCCTAAAGGGACTCTGTCAGGAAGCCAGCGTCGACAGCTTGCCACACCCTCACCATAGGTCTCCTCCTCTCACTGAGCACTTAGCCGGTGCCAGGCTGTGCCCTCCACTCACATTTATTTCCTTGATTCCCCATGACATCCTAGGAGGCATTGCAATTCCAGTGTCAGTCCCTAGAATGACCTTCATTTTACCTGTGAGAGAAGTAGGACTCCAGGAGGCAAAGCAGCCGGCTCAAAGTGACGCAGGTGACACTTCATAAGGTCAGGGTTGAACCCAGCTCAGTCTAATTCAAAAGCAAGTACTCACTGCCATTACACTGTGCATCACAACAGTGACATAGGGCAGGTTAGACACTGGGAGTCACAGACACAAAATAAAACCCAGGTCACCTAATAACAGGCCAACCGCAAATACAGGGCTTCAACTCCTCTCTCCCGTGCACACAGCTCTCCTTCCCTCTCCCAGCCCCTCCATATCAGAACCTCTGTCATGGTGCCAGTACTGGGCTGAGCAGCTGCCCAGAGCCTCCTCATTCAAGACAGCTGTTCTGCATAGGAATTAGAATTATTGCCATTATTTAGAGGATGTGAGCTGTTGCTAGTCCCGGGTGGGGGGGGACTTTCTGACTCAGCCAAAGTGTCACAGCTAGTTAGGACCCCATGCTGGTGGCATTGGCCCTGTTTGACATGGAAACAGATCCACTACCCTAGGGAACTTGCACCACAGGGCCCTTTGTCAAAAGAAGGCCCTGCTGAACAACAATGGAATTGGTACTCATTATCCACGAAAGACAACTGTTTAAAGAGTTCTGCTTCCAGTCCTTTTTTGATTAAAAAATGCTTGGCCAGGGGCTGAGAGAGGGATGACAGGAGAGAAGATCTGAAGATGATTAATGGAGTTATTAGGAAAAAACTGCTCCGCGACAGTGACAAATGTATTTGACTTAAGACTGTGCGTTCTCTATATGTAAACAATCTCTCTATTTTTGTTTAATGGACTCCTTTGAGCAGGTGCATTGTACCTACCATCCAACTAGTTAAGATGGAGGTGGACTTTGGGCTCTGCTTCCTGAAATACCCCTATGAGAAAACTGTCCAGCTTGTCAATCACGCTGACCTCCCAGGATGCTACGAGGTTCTGCCTCCGGTGAGTTACTTTATCCTTCAGTGCTCAGTTTTCTTCTTCCGCTGGAAGTCCTTGATGAGCAGGAGGAATCCTTCTGAAGAGTCGGATGCCTAAGCATGTGCCTTATGTAATTCTGATTTTTAACCCTCGAATAAGCCAGGGATAGGGTTACAGAGCCCCAGCTGGATTGCCATCTGCATGAGTGAGCAGCTGCAGGTATAAACAGCTGTTCATTTCCCAGGGAAATTGCCCCTGATAAAGAAGAGAAAGTGTCAATTAAGCCGACATACAGACGTGCACCTGCAAATAATTGCCTGCGAATTAACCAAGCCTGGGAAATAAGCTATGAGTTTTAATTTTGCCCATGGCTGTGATTTGATCAGCAACGTCAATACATAGTGATGCAATATTTATAAATGGACTTGTTGGTCCAGAAGGCTAGCGATAATACAGGAGAGAAAGGAGGAATTATGTCTTAGTGAAATGTGTCTTTCCCCATATGTATAGATAAAAGATTCCAAGATCTATACAGACTAGAGTAATGGAAGGTTGCTAATGAAGGTTACTAAGAATGCATTTGAATTTAAGTCTCAGTTGTGTAAGTACAATACTCTAATATAAACTCATGTGAAAGGTCAAGTGGGGGGTATTTGGCTTCATATTCAATATCAGTTAAAAGAGCAGTAAGGGGACCGGGGATTTAGCTCAGTGGTTCGGTGGCCTGCCTTGCAATTGCAAAGACCCAAGTTCAATCCCCGGTACCAAAAAAAGAAAAAAGAGCAATAAGGAGGCCACAAAACCAATGCAGGCTTAGGCTGCATCAGAGAATTACGACTCAAAGAAGAGACAGGCAGACGTGGGTCAAAACACAACCAGAGTTTTGTCTTCAGATCCTGTCATTGTAGTTTTTAATGGGAACTTGAGAAATGAAGTACACTGGGACTAACAAAAATGTGGTTCATGTCATCTGCAAATCTAAGTCATGAGAGAAGTCAAGTCGGATCTTAAACCTGGAGCAGAGACTTAGTGTAGTAGAGCTACCTCTCATGAGTCAAAGCACTCTTCTAAAAGAGGAAATTAGGGTCCGGTGAAGCAATTTCTGTACATCAGGGCTGAGAACAGGGTAGGACACTTGCTTTGGGAAGAAAATTTAAGGGGGGAACCAAACAACCCTCAATAATCAAGAAGTAACATTTTCATATTGTAAGAAATTAAAAGTAGGAGGAAAAGCATCAACACTTGAATGAAGATAGGATCAGTATTGCTAGTTTTCTTTTGCCTCAGTCTCCAGTGGGGCTCCACACTGCACTCAGCACAGGAAGGAGGAGGCGTGTGACTAGGACATGCAAGGCCTGACTAGGTACAGAAAGAATATGGCCTGCTCTAGAAGGGTGAGACCTGCACATTCTGTCTCCTGAGGAATGAAGATCCTTAGAAGTATTTTTCAAGAGGCTAAAACTTGTCCGGGCATGGTGGCACACACCTGTAATCCCAGCACTCAAGAGGCTGAGGCAGGAGGATCTCTGTGAGTTCAAGGCCAGCCGGGATACATAGCAAGCTCACCTGAACTACATAACAAGATCCACCCCACTACAAAGAAGAGTTACCCAAACTTACTTGACCATGGGATTTTTTTGGTGTGATTGTTGCATAAAAGCTGGTACTACGTGACAGAACAGGATTGTGGGACTGCACATGAGTATACACTGGATGACACTCATTCATCCATGTATTCATTACTCTTGTAAAAAACACACATGCAGTACATACTTTAGGCCAGAGAGCGGGTGTGGAGAGAGGAGGGCCTGGGCCATTCCCTAAGAAGTTTGCAGGCCATGAAGAAGATGGACATGCAGATGGTTACAGGGCTGCATGGAGAATGGTGGGGAAAAGGACTTTCCCGGTCCCCACAGCTTTGAGGGAATCTCAGAAGAGTATGCTGGGGCAGGTCACAGGGAACAGCGCTCTGAGAAGAGGAACAGCAAATGCACAGAGTTGGACGTGGGACAGTATCGTGCTCAGGAAGTGCTGGGGGCCTGGCCTCTCCTAATGGGGTGTGGAGGGGCATAGTGATGGGGAGCAAACCACGAAGGTGTAGAGGGCCAGGCGAGGGGCTCGGCGGTGGAGAGCCGTCACCTGAACTCACCTGTGTGGGGCTGGTGTCACCACCGAGTCTCACTGTGCTGGGAAGTATGAGTAGGAGCCTTATACATACTTCACTTAACCAAACCTCCTTCCTGGCTGACTTGAGGTGCTCGTCCCCACTGACTTTCCTGAACTAGGCAACATTTCTAAAGAACCCAAATGGACTCAGGACAGTACTTGTTTCAAAATAATAGGCTCCTTGGGGAGGGGGGGGAAGAGAGCACAGGGACAAGGGGAAAAATGAGAATCAAGACCTATTATGTAAAGGTACAGGATCCCAATGATGAAAGTAACTGTATTGTATACCTAGATTGTACCAATAAACTCAATTAAAAAAAAAAAAAAAGAACAAAATAATAGGCTTTGTCCCAGCCACACATGGCTGCTTACCCTGCTGGCTTTTCTCTCTCCAGGTGTGTGAGGACCCCCTGGCTGTGCTGCTTTCCACCCGCTTCCCCTGCGGGGTCATCCCCCCCCACAGCACTGTGCACGTACCACTGGCCCTGGAGACCCAGGTCACCGGAGAGCACAGGGCCACACTTTACGTCTCAGTCTTTGGAAGCCAGGACCCTCCTTTGGTAAGAGCTAGTTTTCAGAACCACAACTGAGATTGCTGTGCTCCTTATCAAGCCTTTTGAGCTTTTTTCTTTAAGGCACACACCAAATTTGCATATCCTCCAGTTGTCAGTGGTTACAGAGTTTTACATTTTTACTCTGCAATAGTAAAATACAAATATGATGTCACTAAGGTAAACTATTTGTGGAAACACCAAAAAGTAGCCATGTTGTATAGCAGTTGTTCTCAAGCCTAACTTGAACATCAGAAGTTTCACACGTACACAAACATGCTCATGCACGCACACACACACACACACACACCTCTGTATGACCCCTCTCCAAGGGCCAGCACATCTGTATGTTTACCAGACTTATCAGTTGTTCCTATGACAAAGCTGGGCTTATCACATGTAGTGGATCACATGTAGGCTGTGAGATCAATTTCTTTCACTGCTCCCCTGATCTTTTCCTGTGCATTGACCATAGTAACCATAGCCAGACCAACCTACTGAAGCTGTTCTGAGAAATAGTTTCTCTCCAGGTTAGCAATAGAGAGACGCGGAAAGCTCTCTGCTGCTCAGCCAGAATGGAAGAATAAATCTTGAATCTTAAAGGAAGTTGCCCAACAGGTTATGGGTCCCTAGGTGTTTGGTTTACTTGGGAAATGGGTGATATCAACTCACATTTGTTTGAAATGACTCTGATTGCTTAGAGAGCACAATGAACTAGGGTTTTACTTTTATCTGTTCTGTATAATATGCCAGGGAGCCTGACTTACAAAGCAAAACAACCCGAAAATATGCCACCGTCCAGATCCTCTGCTGGGCTTGCTGTGACACCCCCGCCCCTGCAGAAAAACAGCTCAAGAGAGGGTAACCAGAGCTAAGGGGAAGAAAGGGACCCACCTTCTTAGGCAAACAGAGCACAAAGGGGATTTCAGGTGCCAACCTGCGCAGCTTCAAGCAGTGGCCCTTCCTTGTCACGCCACTACTAAAGTGACAGAACTGAGACTCAAACCCAGCCACATCGAACTCTAAAGCACCTGCCCTAAATGCTCTTGAGGCTGAAGTACTACATGGGACTCAGGGACCCAGGATTTTGATTTTCCCTCAGTGCCCACCTCTGGGTTGACCCAGGGAAGCTGACCACCCTTGAGAAGGAATTCGGGGAGATAGTCACAGGTCTGACCCTGCATGGGCATTGCTCTGTCTCTGTGACCATGAGCTCCAGTGGGAGGGGGTTTCCGTTTCCATGAACACCCTTTCATGCGCCTTTCTATTAAAGGGGTGGCTAGCAGTTCTGTTTTCACTGATTTTAAAGGCTAGCTCTTTTCAGCAGGTCCTGTTCTTTTACACAAAACAGGTCTGTCACCTAAAGATCATTGGACAAGGCCCAGTTATCCACATACATCCCACTCAAGTTGATTTTGGCAACATCTACGTCCTACAGGACTCTTCCAGGATTCTCAACCTAGCTAACCAGTCCTGTATTCCTGCATTTTTTCGCGCACACATGGTGAGTAAATTATGGACCATCATCACATGATGAAAACAAGATTTGCTTAAACTATTAAGCCACATCAACCTCATCCCCAGTTCCTCTTTATTATAATCTTTTTGTTGATTAGGAAATAAAATATGCATGTATTTTGGTAAATAAATACATCTTATATAATCCCATGGCAGGAAGGTGTTTCGAGGGAGCCCAGCACTCTGAAAAACACTTTTTATACCTGTCTCTGATGAGAAGCACTTCCTTTAACTTGAATCTGTTAGGCTACAAATTTGTTTAGTGTGTTTGATCTATTTTTATTCTCATTTCCTTCTGAGACTATTTTAAAGCAGATAAGATAGTATTTGCTTAAAAAATGGAAATTAAAGAAAACAGCAAGGCAAAGACATATACAAAGATAGATATATTTTTTAAAATAAGGCTGTTTAATGTCTGTGTTTCATAAAGACATTTAGACATGCTGATCTCCTATAGGCTAATTTTTATTTTATTTAAAAGATTATTTATTTTTGCAGAAGAACAGAGATACTAGAATGGGGTGGGTGTTTTTCTCTCATAGATTTTAGGAATTCCTGTCGTAGTAATTGGAAGTATCATTAGTCTTAGCAATAGTGCTTTAAGGGCTGGGAATTTAGCTCAGTGGTTCCACCGCCATCTGCCTTGCAAGTGCAAAGTCCTGAGTTTGATCCCCAATACCAAAAAAAAAAAGGTCTTATTTTTGACTCCCACAGTCCTCCTATTCCCAAATTATTGACGTTTGAATTTATGAGAGCTAACATTTAGTTTTAGCATTTGTCATATATGTCTGAAACTTCTACTATTACTAATTTTATAAAAGTTGCTATCAGAAGGAATAGAATTATCATTTTCTGCTGACTTGTGACAGCTCAGGAGGCACTGGTCCCAATTAGTAACTATTTATTGTTATTGTCAGTTATTTTATTATTGTTCTTCCATATTGCTTGTACAGGAAGCCATTCCCACATATAATCACTGCTCTTTTCAACAAAAATTTCTGACACAGGGCCAGAGATTTAGCTCAGTGGTTCCGCCACCTGCCCCACAAGCACAAGGAACCAAGTTCAATCCCTGGTACCAAAAAAAAAAAAAAAACAGAAAAGAAAAAGAAATCTCTGACACAGCCCCTGTCTTGCTCCATCCAGCATCTTGTGGTTCTTATGTAAAGAATATTGTTTAATAATGCTTAGAGAAAAGTCTCAGAGAAGATGCTTCTGCTAGTCTTCACCCAGTTAGCCAACAGACGCATTTGGTAGAAATCATGAGGCATTGCTTTGGATCTGTTTCTTCCTGGCCTGGTGCAGAGTTGACAGCAGAGGGGAAAAATGTTAGTGTGCTTTAGGACCCATTAGGTGGGCACCACAGACTATGCAGATGGGTACCCCAAGATAGTTTATGTACACATACGGCACCTCTTCCCTGTCATTGTCAAGTATCTCCAGATTTCACTTTTTATTAGAAACTTACAGTGCATTTCAAAAAGCATATCAAAGATCTCTCTCCCTCTCCTTCTCTGTCAATAATATAAATAGTGAATGACCCAGTTGGCTTGTTAAAATGGGACCTTTTCTTTTCCACAAAGATTTCATGATTCCATCTTTCAGTTCCTTAATGTTTCCTTAAATCAGCAAGCTCTGGTTCCAAAGAGCCAAATGTGATATAAATGATCTACTGTAGGATGTGTTTTTCCCTCCATCTGCTCTTGGAAAACAAGTTCCAGCATAAAAGTAGTTTCAACTGTACTTCTTATAGGTGAAAGTTAAACTCCTTTCGTATTTCAGATGGGATTTTTGTGGAATTTCCTAGCAAATATGTATTAACATTGTAGAAATTGAACTATGCTACCTTAGAAGCAAACTAGAGTGGAAAGAAACTGAAATATCATTTATCAAATTTCAACCCAATGTGCAGTGTCACACCCCCATATTAATTCTTCGGGAAGTTATCAAGCATTAGGAAAGAATTTTAAGTGGTAGCTTTTTCTTTCCCGACTAAGCCTACTGTGACTTCGGGTGCTTCATCCTCTCTTCTTGCTGGCTGCCCTGACGGGAAGGGTCATTCTCTGTGCTCTCCGGCTGTCAGTGAGTGTCATCCCTCCCTGCATGTGGCCCCCACTGTTAACCATCCGGTGCACTCGGTCTCATGCGTGGCCACACATCACGGCCACTGCTGTGATTAAATTCTCCCTTAGCCCAAAAAAAAAAAAAAAACACATCTGTTTGATACCAGCTGGGCAGTCAGGAGATAGGAAGCTGGAGATCTTCATGGTGATGCTGGGAGGCTCTGAAACACAGAGCCATTTTGAATTTCTCAAAAATAAATGTTATACCCCCCTAAAAAATGTTTTTCACTGAGACCTCTTCTTATAGTATAAGTTAAGAAACGATGAAGAGTATGTAGGAGACACATAAATTGATAGATTTCATTAAAGCATAGCTTATTCTGAGCATAAAAGAAAACACGATTAGCACAAAGAACATCCTGGAACATCAGGTTCTCCCTTGCTTTGGGGCATCTGGAATACCAGCCGGCCTTCAGGATTCCCAGGGAGCTGACTTACATTTGGAACAACCCCGTAAATTCTCTCTGGTTTGGAGGAGTAAAAACTATCTGAATGTGAGAACACAGCATGTGAGGCCTCTTTGGGTAGTGCTTGTAAGAAGGCCCCATCAGGGAGAGAGATTTAATTTTGCAGGATCTGGTGAGCAGCAGAAATGGGGGTGAGGACACAGTATCATGACGCACAGCGGTATCGTGAGGCCCTGAGGACCTCAGTGCTGGACTGGGGACAGATGCCTTCTCTTTGCGGGACTCCTTGGCTGGGCAGAGCAAGTGAACTTGTTTGGAGGCATCTGGAATCTTTTTCCTTTTACCCTTGGCTCTAGATTAGCTTTGGCCACGGTTGGTTTGAAGCCTTGTGTTCAGACGCCGGTGACACCTTGGAAATCAACTGGCACTGAGACCTCTTTGCAGTGGCAAGGAGAGGCCACTGTGTTTGATATTTAGAATTCCTGGACCATGGGCATGGGATTTCTGATGTGTCACTCAAGCGTGGTTCTTTTAAAATATTTATTTTCCCCTCACTCACCATAGCCACACATGGCTTTCACGTTGCCTTCACACCCTCAGCCCCTGGGTAGTTTCCTTACTTGATTAGGGACTTTCTTTTTTCTTTTTTTTTTTTTTTTTTTTTTTTTTTTTTTTTTTTTTTTTTTTTTTTTTTTTTTTTTTTTTTTTTTTTTTTTTTTTTTTTTTTTTTTTTTTTTTTTTTTTTTTTTTTTTTTTTTTTTTTTGGTTCCAGGGATCAAACTTGGGCCCTTACAAGGCAGGCGGCGGAACCACTGAGCCAAATCCGGGGCCCCATTAGGGTCTTTCTTTGTGTACTTATTTGTTTATATATCTGTCTTTGACATGGTAACAGTTTCTGCACTGAATTCCCAGCACCTAGAAGCAAGTTTGACAATTGTAATGATGACAATATAACATTAAATTATGACTAACATTTATTCAGTTCTGTTTGGTGCTTTATATAGAGTATTGCAATGTTACAATTCTGTGAGAAAAATGCTGCTATAAAACCCCTGTTTTAAGGAGGTGGAATCAGGTTAAGCAATTTTCCATAACACATAATTGTCAGACCTGGTTCTGGTCCCAGAGCTCTGGGCTACAACCCGTGAGCCCTCCCTTGAGCTTCTCTGCTGCCTGGCTTCATCTGGTCAGAGGATATGGAAATGGTTGGGAAATAGCAGAGGGATTTTACTTTCTTCTTCATAAAAGACCCTTTAAGTAAGACATACCTAGAAGAGCAGGGTTTGCCAGAGGAGCAGGAGAATAAGTTAAGGAGCACCTGAAACAGACAAAAGGTCTAGGGTCCATAACATTTTATTCAGAGACAAGCTGAGATCTCTGAATGCAAATCATCTCCACGGTGTCATTTTTCAACCAACCATGGTTGCATTGATTGTATGTCATAAATAATGACATAAGCTCTTCCACTTTCTTCCTTATACTTTGTAATGTATAACACAACATTCGGTTCACCTATGTGTGTGTTAAAATCCTTCACTATCGCAGCTCTTTAAAAAGATTTAAAATTCAAAGTGATGCTTTTACTTTAAAAAATAAATAGATAAAACCAGAATAAGGTTGTCAGGCAGGCGTTTCAGATCCGGTGAAATTGTTGACGCTGGGCTCCATTCATTTTAGGAAGCAGTGAAAATTGTGGCCATTGTCAGAGTCTCTTTTTAAACTGGTCTGCAGGAAACTGTGGCTCTGCCCTACACACTCCATCATCTTTGCACACCTGAGCTTACCTAACAGGCCTAGAACTCGGACTTCTGGAGAATTTACTGTCCATGGGGATTAGTGTTAGAGAGAGTTCTGATGGACACGCAGTAATTCCCCAAGGCCTTTTGACGGATAATGTCATTAGATTACTGCACCCCAGTATGTGGATATAAAGAGAATGGCTTTCTTAGCATTCTTAGATTAGCTCTACCCTCTAACTTACCTGTGTGTCTGTGGAAGGAAACGGTTCAAGGAAACTGTAAGGAAAAAAGATATTACAGAAAAATGGAAAGAAAAAGCACGAATCAGAGACCAACCACACTTGTTACACCTCCTTATTCTTTTGTTGTTGTTTCTGATGGATTCTGAAAAATGGTAGCTTTCTTTATTTACCAAGTGACAAGTAGGTTATTATAAACAATACTGTAGTGTACAGAATACTTGTCTGTCTTTGTGTGTGCAAGAGTTTGGAGTATTTAGAGAGTGAGCAATATCTATGCTGGCATTGTTAGGTCTTAATGCAAGAGATAGGTGTGTTTTCAACTTCACTAGTTATTGCCAAATTACTCTGTAAGTGCTTTGCACCTTCCAAGGTGCCCTTCCAGGAGTGTTTGTGCTATTTTTACAATGGATAAAACCTACAATGTCAGACTCTTAAGTTCTTGCCAGCCAGAACATGAAATTGTGTCTCACTGTAGCTTTAATTTGTTTTACCCTTATTACTACTGAGGTTCAGAACTTTTCATTGGGATATCTTCTGCCAACTGTCTATTATCAATTATCTATTTGTAGATAGATATTCTTTATGTATCCTGGATGCTAAGCTTTTTTATAGTGGGAGTTTGGATTTTTTAAAGGTGTTTTTAATTTTATGTCAACTTTGTAAATCTTTTCCTTCTGCCTGATTCCCATCCCTTTTCTTCTATTTCAGTAGTTTAGAGTTTAGTTTAGACCCTTGTTTTTCACGTCTTTAATTGGCTACATTTATTTTTTACATATAATACAAGTAAAATCTACTTTTTCCACAAAGAAAGTCCATCAACAGCGTTCTATCACCAGTGACTCAATAGTGCTTCATTTTTGCACTTGTTTTTAATACTTCCTCTGGGTCTAACACTGTATACTCCTAGCATGTTTTTGAGCTTTCTTCTTATTCCATTTACCTACCTTAGCATCACTACTCCCAATCTTAAATGCTCAGCCTAATGAAAACAATAATAACTAACACATTATATATCAGGCATTATTCTAAGTTCTTTTCTGTGTTATTTTATGTAATCCTCAACAACTGGACTAGGTGGCTTTTATTTTTAACTCTATTTTACTGATGAGGAAAATGAGGCACAGGGATGATGAATAAGTAGGCTAAATTTACATAGCTAGAAAACAAACACTGGGCATTGTATTGTGAATATCTATTAAGATTTCTTTTAGGCCGGGGATTTAGCTCAGTGGGTCTGCCTCCTGCTTCACAAGCACAAGGTCCCAAGTTCAATCTCTGATACCAAAAAAAAGAAAGAAAGAAAGAAAGAAAAGATTTCTTTTAGATCCTGTAATAAAGTCAGTTTTCTTCATAAAGGTCTTGCACATCCATTGTCATCTTTCTCAAGTTCCTTTTTGTGAATAGTGCCCTTTTTGCTTCGTGTTTTCTAGCCAAATATTAGTAATGCATTAGGACACTATTGAATTCCCTTGCATGAGCTTTCAATCGTGTCACACATTTCTTAATTAGTTCTAATTGTTTGTAGACTCTTGGCTTTATTTTCCAATCCTTGTACCTTGCTGCTTTTTCTTGATTCATGTTTGCTACTATCTTCAATGTGATGTTAAGATGTAGCAGTGAGAGCAGTCATGTCTGTTTTATTCCATACTTCAACAGAAAACTTTCAGATGTTTCCCCTTAAATATATTTCAGTAGGTACTTATGCCACATTAACAAAGTTATCACCCATTTCTATTCTTTTATCATGAATAGATGCTAAAATATAATACATTTTCTTTATCCTTTCATGTGATTATCTGAGTTTTTCTTTAAATTATTAATATGGTGAATTAAATGGATAGATTTTCCGATTCTGAGCCACCTGCATCCCTGGGATGAATCCAACCAGGTAAGTTATTATTTGAGTTTATTGCTGATATGATCACTGTCATGTTATTTAGAGTTTTGTATCTGTTGTTTAGCAATTTTTTTTGACATTGTACTTTTCTGATTTTGATATTGAGTAGTCTTAAAATCAGAGTTAGCACTACCTTTTTCTCTAATCTTTGAAAAAGATCCTTATGTAAACTTTACATAAATTAGAGTCCATTCTTGGATGAGAAAACCATAAAATAATTTAATCACAGGATCATAGTGTGTTTATTGAGGATGGGAGATGTACAGAAATTAATAAGAAATTTTTAACTATTGATTCATTTTCTATAATGTTTATTTGGATTTAAATTTAAACATTTTTTAAGTTTTAAATTTTACCTGAGTTTACAAATGTGTTGAAATAAAACTATCTCTAATATGTTCTTGTGGTTTAAAATGCTGAAAGACAGATAAAATTTAAATATACATTACTAAGTGAAAGAAAGCAAGTTGAAAAGGTACAGATGGCATAATTTCAACTATCTTACATCTGAAAAAAGGCAAAACAGTCAGTGGAAAAAAATCAGTGGTTCCTAGGGGAGCAGAAAAGGGAGGAGTGATTAGTAGAGCTCAGAGGATTTTTAAGACAGTGAAATTCTTCTGCACAATACTGCCGTGGTGAATACATGTCACTTTACTATTATCAAAATCCATAAACTGTTCAAGACCAAGACTGAACCCTGATGGAAAACCTAGATTTTGGTGCTAATGATACATCAATTAATGTAGGTCCATTGATTGTAACAAACGTATCACTGTGTGTAGGACACCAATAGGGGGGCAGGGTGAGCTCGTGTGGGACTAGAGGATTACATCAAAAGTCTCTGGACTTCCTCTTCAGATTTCCTGTGAATCTAAAACTACTGCAAAAAAGAAATGAATTATTTAAAAAATTCATTTACGAATTTATGCTCATCTTATTATTTTTTCTTTCTTTACAGTATCTTCATTCTTTTTCAGGCACCATCAGTTGAACTAACATATTTTTTCAATTTTAGCTGAGCAGTACATTCAAAGTTTATAAATATTTTCTATATACAACACAAACATTACACAGTGCAACATCACAGATTTTTATTTGTGATATTATCTTTATTGTTGTTATAAATATGAAATCTGTTGTGATTTTCTTTCTTTAATATATGAGTTAAATATTGATATATATTTTTAATTCTTAACATTTTGTCTTGTATAGGTTTTAATGAGTAACATTTTTTTCCTATTTGAGATCATTTTTTTTCCATTAAGTTTATTGGTAAATTTCAAGTAAATGATACAGTTACATTCATCCTTGGGATCTTGTACCTTTACATGATGTACCTTGGTTCTTATTTTTTTGAATAACTTTTAATTACACGGCAGTTAGAGCACATGGTTTGTAAGACATATACTCTGAATTTGGTTGGGGGGAGACATCAAGTATGACAGGTGTTTATAAATATTCTACATGACACTTTGAGACTATGATGCTAAGTGAAATAAACCAGACACAAAAGCTTAAATACCACATGGATTCTGTTATATGAGAAACTTCAAATATAAACAAAATAAAGAGCAAATTCAAAGATAGATAATAGGGAACAGGGAGATAGATATTTTTGCAAATGGGACGGGTACCAAGAGACAGGGAGATGGGAAGGAGAGGGGAAGGGAACATGAAAAAAACTAAGATGTTATGTGCACATACCAACTTCCCGTAGTGAACAGAATCATTATGTATTTATAAAAACAAAATACTGTAATTGACAAAAACTAATCTTTCAAGACCTATTGTGATTTATGGAACACTAGACTTATTTCTATGTATAACTTTGCATTTTTATGCTGTACTATTTCCCACACTGCACTGCTTCTCTCCTTCATTTTTCTCCTTTGCTGTTTATATTTCATTAAGGAGGTTTATCTAAGTACCACCCCCACCAATCCCTATCATTTTACATATAGTTTTCCTATACTTGTTTGGAAGCTATAAATTTTATTCATTTTATTTGTTAAGTAACCACCTTTACATCATTGACTAATCATATACCTTTTTCTAGCAATAATAAAAGAATGTACTACTTTGGTCTTCTTTGAGAATAATCAAAAAGCACTCTATCACATGTTTATTATGTCTTGACCTTTCCTCATCCCATTTTTTAAACATTATGTAGAATTTGAATATTTTCTTTATCAAAAACAATGATCATCCCTGGTGTGAATAATCTGCAATAATACATAAGATTCTAATAAGATTACTGACATTTAGAATGGGAAGAAAGGAGCTAAAGGTGTAGGGAAGGTGGGACGGGTAGGGGGGGTAATAAG
>NW_022900944.1:36854565-36874348 GCF_012274545.1 Fukomys damarensis
AAAGGGAGGGCAGGGATAAGGAGAAAAAATGAGAGCCAAGGCCTGTCCTGTAAAGGTACAAGATCCCAATGATGAATGATGAATGTAACTGTACTGTATCCCTAAAATGTACCAATAAACTCAATTAAAGCTGAAAAAAAAAAAAACAATGATCAGTCAGTAATCAATCACTCATTAGTGACTAAAATGGCTTGCTGGTTTTTTCTTCTTTTATTTCTTGTATCTCTGTACTTTCTTCTTGGTGTTACTTCTTGTTTTGCGGTGAGATCTCTGTTGTTCTGGTTGGTGTTCAACTCTTGGGCTCAAGTGAACCTCCTGCCTATGCAGCTGGGGCTGCCGGTGCATCATGCTGCCCTACCCAGCTAGGTTTATATTTCTTTCTGCTAAATTTTATTCTTCTAAATTCTTTGATAGAGTTCTCGTAGTTCATGACATGCCACTTCTGCATGATGGTTCAGCTAAGTATAAATTCTGTTTGACAGGTTCTCTTTTCCCTTCTCTTCTTTAAAGACTAATCTCCGGCATTAATTACTGCTAATAAGAATTCCTCTGTTAGTCTGATTATTGTTCATGGATAATTTTTATTTTCTCATTAGTTACTTTTAAGACTATATTTTTATCCTTGTTTTTCTTAAATTTCTCTTTAATGTATCAAAGGAGGAGTCAAGCCTTAAAATCTGGATGTATTCGAGTAACTCCTTCAAATGTTTCTTCTCTGCCATTCTTCCTGCTTTCCTACTTTTAGGCGAAAAATACACACATATGTATATTTTCTTTTTTTTACCCTGTCCTACGTGTCTATTTTTTATTTTATTTCTTAGACATTTTCACCTCTTCATCTCTCTATTTTGCATCCTCAGTGGTCATATTCCAGCTTACAAATTCTGTCTTACACTTTGGCAGTTTTAAGGTGTATGCCATTTATTTACATTTTTAGTTTAATTTCTAGTTTTTCATATCCAAGACTTATAATTGGTTATCTATAGCACCTTATTACTGATTCAGATCTCACTGTCATTGTTTCGTACTCTTTAGTTTATGTATATTATTCTAGTCTGGCTCTCTTTGAGAATCTCAGGTACACTTTGTAGCAAATTTCAGTTTGAGCTATTCATTGCTCAGGAATGAATTCATTGCCTGATTGTTTGCAGCTGTGCTTTTATGTGTTTAGGATTTTAAATGATAAATCAGTCTGGCCTGGAGTATGTTTTCCTCCCATTCTCAGTACTTACACCTCCTTTACATTTGCCTTCACTCATCTGTGATCAAGTCTTCAGCTTCCTTTCCCATAGGAACATTGGAAAAGTCAGACTCAGTCATTGTCCGGTCCGTAGCTTGGCCTCCGTCTGTCTACACCGCAGTCTGAACTTTCCTACTGCCGCTTTCCTTCCCACTGACACAGACGTGTGCGCCAGCTCTAGCGTCGAGCACATCACAGCTTTGTTCAGCGTTCTTTCCCACACAGGGAAGCTGCCCTAAGTAGGGGCATTGGCCCTCATCGCCTGCTACCTGTAATATCTTCTTGGCTTCCATTTGCCTTCCTGAAGCTGCTTCTACTGATCTCAAAACTAATAAGTCTGTGACTTTAGACCTCTCTTATCATTTATGTTCCACTTGCGGGCTGTGTGATGTTTAACTTATTTTTTAATACAACTATACCTAATTCTTGATTTTTTTCAATGTTTTTTTCTCATTTTTTCTGTTTGAAAGATGTCATAAAGCTCAAATTCATTGCTAGTCAGTCCTTTTAATTACTTTTTATAGTCTTTTATGAATTAACATATGAGCACTAGTGAAATGTGTCTTCATTTGGCACAAGAGAGCAGGGTTCCTTTATCTTTGCCTAAACTAGGAAAAAACTGTTAAAGAAACTCACAGGAATAAGGGATTGGGAAGAAAATACAATTCTGTATCGTGATGGGCATCTTTTCTCTTGCCACATAAAATTCAAGACCAATCTGAATGGACTGAGCTTGTCCTGAGCCATCCCAAGTGACCCATTTAGGGATAAGAGGATGCCACTGGCAATAACATCAAGAGACTTCCAGAAACCAAAGCTAGTGCTTGACAGAGAGCTGTGAGCCTCTTGCCCATGCACCATCCGAGACCTCTTTCACATTGGCAAAACTAAATGTGCAACCCAAAGGATAGATTCCAGCCAGCCATATTGATTATAAACCACACTGAGAGAAGGAGAGCTATTGATTGGATGTTCGTTAACATGATGGCTCAGCATCTTCCATGAATTTAAAATGACAGTGTACTGGTCGACTATGATTAGTTTGAGTATAAGCTAACGCCAAAATGAAAGGAAGATGTTTGGTTTCCTTGTTGCTAGAAAACTGTTACGAAAAGTATCTTAGCTTCTTGCATGCTTTGCAAGCCTGTCCATCTTTATTCTGTCTGTCCCAGCTCTTAATTAGTTTTAGAAATGTGTTTTCTCCAATTAATTATTCAAGTATACAGTTAGTGCGAGTCATCACAAAAGCAATTAAGGTAAAACTCCCTTTTTATGTTTTCTTTTTTAACCCTCAAAGCCTACTACCTTTCCTCCTCTATGAAAAACTTTAACTTCTTTCACATCATCCCAGCTCATGTCCTTTTTCAGAGACAGCCTTCATTGTCACTGTCAGCTGAAGCATTTACTTTACCGGTTTTGTGCACTGACATTGGACAGCCGTGATTCAACATTAACCCAGTACAAAATGAAGTGCAGTTTTACATAATGAGCATCAACGAGAAGTGCATGAAGTAACATGACGTGGAGGTTTGCTAACAGTATACCAGGGAGAAAATTGTATTCCCTCCCACCTCTCTTCCATGGAACAGGTAGAAGGAGAAAGCCTGGAGAGACACGCATGGCATGGTAGAACTTTCCATAGGCTGGCACTTGGAGTATGTTTTTATTAAAATGGCAAATGCAATTAAATTGTTACATACAGTATTGTTTCATTTCTTGGAAGAAAAAATATCTCTCTGGAATGTTGGGACATTAAATTGGGATGCAGCTAGGAGAGAAGGGAAACGTTGTCTGAGAAAAACAAGATCAAATCCAAGCATCGCTGCCTTCCACATGTTAGTCACCCAAAAAGCGTTGTTGATGTAAGAGTGCTGAGGTAACCGTAACAGGAAGGATAAGGGTGTAACACTCAGATCTGGAGCTGAGTCCTAATTCAGCATATACTGATTCTGGGCAAGTAGTTTAAATTTTTGAAACTTCAGGTCCCTCTCTTTAAATGTCATTAATAATGGCAACTAGAAAATTAAGCGTGATGATATGTGTAGAAAGTGCCTTTTGAAAAAACATAAGTGAAGTAGTTAGTGGGAAGAGAAATTTTTAGCGCTGTATCTGAAAGTTTTTTATTTATCTTTCTTAGATAAGGAAGGAAAGGAAATGAGGGACTTTGAGAGAATCCATAAGATTTTGAACTAAGTGATCCGTGTAGTACAGAGTCTATGAAACAGAAGCCCTATTGTTGCTTTTTCTCACTCTTATTTCTCTAAATTTTTGACAGAGAAGCCATTTTATAGAATATAAAAATCTGTGATTCATACACGTGTCTCTTCCTATCAAAGAATAGAGGTTTGTTAGTAAACAAATTACCATTTATAAACTTTACTTTCCCTAGTTTTCTGTTTATCTTCTTGGAGCATACTTACGTATTTTTGTACAGCTGCCCCGTGGCATTGTGGAAATCTCCTGCGTGCTCAAGAGCTCTTCTCTTTCCTTTTATTTAACTACCATTGTGCCTGTATTTAATCTGATACCTTTCACTGGGTCTTGAGAAGGAAATGACTTTCAGAAAGAACATTGCATTTTTTGTCCCAGGGGGTTAACCTACTAACCTAAAAAGATTATTAGTAGATGATACCTGAGAACAGTGTGGATTACATAGACCTCCTTCTCTGGCATGGTCAGCTGGCCTTATAATTCGTACAAACATTTCCCCCCACGGAAAATCATGAGTCTGAAGGAATCAGGGGACAATCCAGTCTGTGACAACCTAAAAGAAAAAGAAAGCTGTGAGATACGTAGTCAGCATTTGGGACTACCTTTCTTATGTGAGTCTAAAGAGGTTAAAAAGTTGAAAGTAGCTTTCAAAGGATTTAAAGAGATAAAAATTTGAATGAGAATGGGCCAAAGAGATAAAAACTAGAGGAAGATGAGTTCTGCTCAAACTCTCAGACTTTGAGTTGAGTCTTGATAAAGCTACACATCAGGAACAAGGGTAATTGTCAAATCATTTCAATCTCTGCCTGTTTGAAAGAGATCCAGGATTGCTCGTTCCCTCACAACTTTCCCAGAAACAAATGTGTAGCATCATCAAAGGAAGAAACCATCATTCTAGGCCTCAAACTACCTCTACAATTTGTATGTGCAATGTCCAGAAGTTCATTTTGAAATAGTCAAGTATACAAGGCAATTAGTAGAAAACTAAAATATGGTTAATATTTTCAAGGAAACAGAAGCAAGATTTTAAAATTCAGTAGAGATCTGAAAACAAAAGGAACAAATGGAATTTGTCAATCTGAAATAATGACTGAAATTAAGGTCCTAATGGAATGGTTTAACTGCATTTTACACACACACTAATAGAGAACTGTGGAAGTTAAAAGCTAGATTAGAAGAAATTATCCAAAATGAAATATGCAAGATATAAAATGATAAAAAATACAAAAGAGATGGTTAAAAAAAGGCATAAGGGGTATCTTTAGTGGAATACCACAAAACAAAGAAAGACTGGAGAATAAATAATGGCTGAGACATTTAGCAACATATTCAAAAAGCATTATGAAAACCAAGCAAAAGAAATGTAAAAAAGTACACGTCGGCACCTTATTAAAAAGCTGCTTAAGACCAAACAGTGGATATTTAATCATCCAGAGAAAGAAAACAGTTTACCTTAAAAGGAATAATATTGATCTCACAGCCAGCTTTGCAGGCACCGTTGAAGGCAACATACAATTGTGAACACAAGTGGAATGGAAGGAAAACCTTCATCCTGGAAGGTAAAACTCTAGTGTCCTTCTCCCCCAGTTCCCAGAACATGCACAGAAAATGGATGATTCTTCTGTAGGCAATTTGGCTAGGTACAAAAAAGGGGAAAAATGAAGAAAAACAAAACTGATAAATGGACATCAAAATGTCTAGTAGTCCTTGGCTGGCTGCTATCTAAGCCCACAGAGGCATTAGTGCTTTGCTTTTAAATGTAAATACTTAACCACGCTCTAGCCAGAATATCTGTAATGTGAAAGTAAGGAACCAAAAAACGGAAAAATGAGAACTTGGAAAGAACAAAAACAATGCAGGAAGAAAAAAGTTTAAAGTAAAACCAACTGATAGTTAATAATCTCAGGAAAATAAGAGATTATTTTGCATCCATAATAGTTTTGAAAAAGAGCAACAATAAAAACGTGCTCAAATTAAAAATGTCATAGAAATTTTAAATCTGATGAGTAGCTGGAGAATAAAACTGAAGACCTATCAGAATATAGAAAAAGAAGACCAAAAGCTATAAATTGGGAAAGATGAAAAATCGATGATTTGTTCGGGATTTTTAAGATCCTAGTAAGTATTCTAGAAAGAGCATATTTTTAAGGGGAAGACATTATCCAGAAAAGGACTGAAGGAATGTGTTCAGAACTGAAGAGAAGAATTTATGAAAATGACTGTTCAATTGTGCTGTATAATGGATGAAAATCAGCTTATGTCAAGGGACATCATCATTAAATTCTAGAATGCTGAACAAAACAACAGCAGCAATAATTATGCTGCAGAAACCTCCAGAATAAAAGAAAAATTTAATGATCAAAACCAAAGACATAAAGAACCAGAGTAGCATCAGGCTTTGTAACAGAAACACTGGGCAGGGAGCATTCTACAGGAAAGTAAATCCTACTCTTCAATTCATCATCTAGCAAAAAGCCAAGCAAGTTGTAAGAGTAAAATAAGGGCAGTACAGACACGCACAATCTCAAGAAGTCTACATCCCATGTTCCCTTTCTTAGGAAGCAACTGAAGGAAATATTGTCACAGTGAAAAGACATGGGATTCAGGAAACCTGGTCAAGCACAGAAAAGCCTCAAGGGATGTGTACCATGGGCATTCCTGGGATGCCAGCCTGCCATGGGCAGCCTGTGCAGACAGGAGTTAGAGAACAGATGGCTGCTGGAGAGATCTGCCTCCAAGAAAAAGGAACCAACAGAAAATACAGTGTTCTTGAAAGTATTGAGATGCGGTTTCCCCAGCCCTTTTACAAATTTTTATTTTGGGACAGGGTCTTACTAAATTGCCCCAGCTGACCTCAGACTTGAGATGCTCTTGCCTCAGCTTCCTGAGTAGCTGGGGTTATATAGATGTACCCCACAACCCCCAGCCCATTTGACTTTTAAAATTGTATATATGCATTTGATTTTTTAAAAAACATTAAACCATGATACAGAACAGTCTGTATAGTATGCTACCATTTATGTAAGGAAAAAAATGTATATGCAAATATGCTTTTTTCTTTTAGTCATAAGATATATCTGGAAGGATACACAAAATATTGCTAGTAATGGCTATAGTTAGGGGTAATAACTAGTTGGACCACTCCCAGGCATGAACGATAGACCTTAACCTTTGAATTCATTTGAATTTTACACTGTTCACATATATTCTTCTTTTTAGGCTTTTAGGAAAGATGGAAAGTGAGAATAAGACTGAGATAAGACCGCAGAGTTCAAAAGAGAGTGAGTAACTCTAGTAGGACTTAGTTATTCAATGAATCTAAGTATATATTTCTTTTTATTAAGCAAATAGCATTATGCTTATAGAACAAATAGGCAAAGATAAGGGGAGAAATTACTCAGAAAAATACACAAAGAACAAGGAATAAAGAAATAAGAACGAAGAGTGGTTTATTACTTGGGGACCAGGATCTCGTCTTATCTGTCTCCTGGCTGAGAATCTCTGGATTTGTCAGCATTTCTGATTGTACAACATAGCAGGGAGAATAAAGGCAGATGTAGGGAGTAGCAGGACTTGAGGCACGAATGAACCAGGCTTGGAAAAGGGAGGAAGGAGACTTTCTTGTGAAGGACGGGGCCCAGTTAACAAGCCACCTGTGTTATTCTGCGGGTTGTAGCTAAAGAGCCACCTGCATTATCTCTAGCTAACATCTCACCCCGGAGAATGGCTGCACGGAGTCCTAGTTCTTCAGCTGTCATGTTTTCTTGCTATTAGAGATGTCACAGTCTCACCGATCATTGAGGCCTCTGTACACCAGCTGAAGGCTCACTTAGCAAGTCACACGCGGGCCTTGGGTTGACTCATAATTTTAACCAATAGCTGAACTATAAGTCAATTCAATAGTATTGAAAGCCTTCTCAGTGCACTTTCAAGCTGGTCTCCTTCACTTGTGTGCATCTTCTGAATTTTTTCTTGTGTATAAGGTTTGCCAGTGAATTCCTATCCATCTCATGAGATAGTACTATTTTTGTTACCAGCTGTTTTAACTAAAGATATATTGTCATCACTTTTAATATGAATAGTAAGGATATTCCTCTGCAGACTAGGCCTCGCTACGTGATTCAGGCTGGCATATATCTCACTAGGCAGTCCAAACTGACCTCAAACTCATGGCGATCCTCCTGCCTCAGCCTCCCAAGGCACTACAAGTGTGCACCACCACACCCAGCCCAGATCATTCTTACCAATTAATTTTATTCCACCATTTTACTCCAGCACAGCTGATTTAACTAATCCTCTACAAATAGATTGTTTTTTAACTACTGTAAACAATGTATGTGCTTTAATTACAACTCACACCCTTAACCGTTTCCTTTGACTAAATTCCTACACATACAGGTGGTGTGTCAAATGGCATGAATATGACTAAAAGTCTTATTACATCTTGTGAATTCTCCCCCAGAAATTTTGTACCAATTTATATGCTGAACTCCCAGCAGTGTTGAAGAATGTCACTCTCTCCTGGACCCTTGCCAATACTTGTTTTTACCCAGTCTAGAAGATTTCTAAATTTTAATTATTATTTAAATTTGTGATTCTTTGGCTTTCTGGTGGGAATGAACTGTTTGCATATGTGTTGGCAAACAAGCTAGTATCATTTTTGAGCCCATTCCCATCCCTGCTATACCACTGATGGGAGGGAGACTTAAAAGGTAAACTGAGAGATTTTTTTTCCTTCAGAATCCACAATCTCACAAAATAAATGAGTACACAAATAATACAGTTAGATTGTGGTATGTGAGCAAAGAGGAATCATGATAAATTCTTCTGTCAAATTAAAGTGTGTCCTGGATCAGAACATCTGAGGAGGCTTACAGGCTAAGGAGAAGGGACACATTTCCGAGAGCAGTGCATTTAGATTCTGATGATACTTGGTACATTTGGGAAGGGCGAATCACCTACTGTCCTCAGAGGTAAGTTTGTAAAAGATATCAGAGCCCTCTTTGGAAGAATCGGGCCTCAATCCTCCAGACTGGCGGTGTGTATCTTGTATCCCAGTCCTGATTTTGAGCTGCCCTGTCTGTAGAGGGCCTGAGAGACTTCTCAAAAGGAAGCAAGACCCTGTCTCTACCAAGATTCATGCAAAATAATGGTTCCTCAAACATAAAAACTGAGCTTGTATATTAATCAAAAAGAAAATAACAAACATCCGCCACATGTGGGGGTCGGTGAACTCTGGAACTTGTATTTAAATTATGGGTGAGTGTTCATTTGTGTATTGTGCATGCATTTTTCTCTGGAGGCATTCCATGGCTTTCTTGAAGGAGATAAAACACACCACATTACTGATCCGCACATTGGAGAGGCACCCAAACTTTTCAGCAGGAGAGGACCAGGGTCAGATCTGTGAAAGATAGACAGAGATGTAGACTGGTGGAGGCACCAGCCGAAAGAAGAATTCAGTATGAAGCTTTGGAAGATAATATAAATAATGGCTACGATTTATTGGGTGTTTACTCTATGCTGACAAGGTGCTATATATTTGGAAGTTGTTTTATGTCGTCTGCAAGAAGCCCATTTAAATGATAAAGAAACCAAAACCAAGAGGTTTTAAATTAGCCTAAATTCACCTGGCTGCAAATGACAGAATTCAGAGTTGACCACGAAGTCATTGATCCCGAAGCCCACATTTTTAAGCAGGATTTTTGCACTGACTCCCTTGTAATACAAATTCTAATAACAGTTCTTCTGCACCTTGGATCCCATGGCAATTAGCAGTTAATTATTTTAAGAAGCAAAGTGACTCACTTCGGAAAAGAGAACTGTATGACTAGAGATACTATTTAGATGACCAAACACAGACAGGCCTTGATGATTCTTCAGTGTTCTTGTTTCACAAAGAATTGATCGCCGGGCATGGTGGCACACACCTGTAATGCCAGTACTCAGGAGGCTGACAGGAGGATCTGCCTTGATGATTCTTCAGTGTTCTTGTTTCACAAAGAATTGATCGCCGGGCATGGTGGCACACACCTGTAATGCCAGTACTCAGGAGGCTGAGGCAGGAGGATCGCTGTGAGTTTGAGACCAGCCTGGGCTACATAGTGAGTTCCAAGTCCGTCTCAACTACACAGTGAGACTCTGTCTCAAAAAAAACAACAACAAAAAAAAATTGATCAACTGCTGAGATAATGGTATAAACCCAAAGGAATCCCTCACTCTGAGTGTTGCTTCTTGTAGTTCCTTGCTTTCCTTCCTTCCATGGAAGGAAATTCTCACAGATTTCAAATGGCAAGTGAGTTCTTTCTTGAAAAATAAATAAATAAATAAGCACAAGGTGCTATTTTCTGCAAGCTTCATGATTATTAGCACTGCACAAAAGAAGTACTGTCTGAGCACGTTCACACTTTCAGTTATTGTCGATGTGATGTGCAAACAGTGGCATTCACTTCTGCTTTCGGGCAAATATTAAATGCACAATAAAGAAACTTATAAAAAGCTCTGGACAATTCATTTTGGGAGCGGAGTGCTGCATAAAAAGTGCTCTGCTGCCCTATTGTCAAACGAAAAGCAAATATTACCTTTACGTATGTGAAACCTCCGAGAGAAGCGCTTACTGCTAATAACAGGTGGGCATGGAACTCTACACTGCGAAAGATCACACATTTTCCATCTTTCACAGCCATATGCACCTAGACGTGTTCTTTATGGGCCACTGGACAGACTTGACTTTTCCAGCCCTGGTTCACAGAAAAGATAAGAGGCAGTTATTGTACCTTCATTTGGCCTTTTTTTTTCTCTCATTGAGTTTATTGGTACTTTTTAGGCATAGAGTACGGTTACATTCACCATTGGGATCTTGTACCTTTACATGATGTATCTTGGTTCTCCCTTTTTCCCCATTCCCAGCCCTCCTTTTACCCCCCTCCTCCCTTCCCTGTTTACAAAGACTTTGTTTCCATTTTTTCCTTTTCTGGAAGGCTTGTTTTTATCATCTTTGAAAGAAATATACGAAACTTTGTATTAGTCCTCTATTGCTGGGTAACAAGTTAACACAAATTTAGGGGCTTAGAACAATACTATTTATTATGCATTTCCATGGGTTGGGTTCCAGGGATGGCCTGGTTGGAATCTCTCCTCGAGATCACAAAAGCTGAAAAGGTATATTAGCTGAGCCATATTTCTTACAGAAGACGCAAGTACAGAAAGGCGCCCTCTAGACCCCTCGGGTTCCTGGCAGAATTTCTTTCCTTTGGGCTGAATGGCAGAGGCCCCCTTTCCTTTCTGGCTATCAGCAGGAACAGCTCTGAGCTGCTTCTGAGCCATGCACAACTCCCTGATGTGCAGCCCCTTCCCCAGGTTCTCTCATGCTTGACATCGCCTCACTAGGAAGAGCCCACCCAGCCTGATTACCCAGTTTAGAACCCGCCTACTTGGGACCTTAACTGTACCTACAAAATCCCTCTACAGCAGCATCTAGATTAGCGTTTGACTAACTGGGAAAGGTCATCCTACCTTAGAAGATGGATATCCTGGGTCCATCTTAAAGGTCTCCCTACCACAAACCCCACAGGTTTCTCTTCTGCCAAGTTTAGTAATCTATTCTTCAGCAAGCACTACTAATCCCATACTTACGTGTCTCGTGGGACATTTCAGATCCTGCAGTAGCCATCATTTATGAAAACTTACTGTATGCCAGGGCTATTCTGAGTTTTTATGTGCATGGCCTCATTTAAGCATCACTGCACTTCTCTACAGAAGATATAATCAGTATCCTGAACTACAGAGAAAACTGAGATGTGACACGCGTGAGTAGGTGATGTCCCCACAGTCCGGTCTGGAAAGCAGCAGAGCCAGAATCAAATCCACATCCCTTTTCTTTCAGCGCCCTCCTTCCTAACCGTTTCCATCCATTGCTATCTTGCCATATTTGGGTTTCAAAAAGTCTACAAAATGCCCTCCAATTCTAGGCTGATTATCATTCATCCATTTCTCCTGTAGTCTAATTTGCCTCCATGCCTAATAACAGAAAATGTCACACAGACTAAATCTTCTCCTAAAGCAAAGGACACACCTAAAATTCAAATTCCAAGGAGACACCAGATGTTAGAGCACTTTATAGCCTGAATTTTGCTAAGGATGGCTCGGGACTTCAGGATCTGGAATTTATTGTGTGTTGTTCTTGGATTTTTATGATGTATTTTGCTGTCTGATTTTATGCCACATATTGATGAATAAGCTTCATCCAAAGGGAAACTCACCAATTCAGCCCTGGAAAGCAAATTCAGGTCTTCTTCCCAAAGTGCCTAACCTATGTCAGCAGGAATCAGAATAAAAATGGTACACATCCATGGAAAACTAATGTCCCCTGAATCGAAATAGCACTTTTGCTGATCATGTAGAAGAATGACCTGTGTTCCTGGTTAGAGGAAGAAACAAAAGGTTGGAATTGGGGAAATGACATTGACAGGACCTGCTCAGAAAGACACTTTGCTTTCTGATGAAAGGACAAAAATGACATTGATTTATATCTTAATTGTCAGCTGAGTCTCGTAAATAAGCAAAACTATGTAGAATGCTCTCTAAGGCCACAAATTTAGGAAGCAAGGACAACAGAGTAAGATCTTCATACCTAGAACTTTCTTATTTTCTCTGCTAGCTGCCCCTCTATTTGTCCTGATAGCAGATAGATATGAACTTTGGGCCCAAAATTTCATATGATTTCAAATGCCATGTTAATTTTCCTATAAGAGCCTTCCCACCTTTCAAAACCTGAGATTTGGGAGAGTTGGATTTGGGAGAAGGGCTGATGATGTGCAGTGGTCTCTACCAACAAGGTAGTTTTTGGCAGAGAGCAGGGAACAGCTCTCCATACCTGTCTCCCTTTATTCCAGACCCAAAGCTGAACTACATTTTGCAGTGTCCTTTAGAGGCAGGTGCAGTTGCATGGCTGAGTTCTGTCCAAAGAAAGTGAACAGAAGAGGTGCGCATACATGGGCACCAAACTGCTAGGCTTTGTGCATAACTCATAGCACTTGAGCCTTCATTCTGTGCCCTGAGAAGCCACAAGTTAAATACATTAGAGCCTGTTTAACTGAGGTCTTTGTCACCAATTGGAATTCATGTGATCCAGAAATAAGCTTCTATGGAGTTAAGCCATTGAACATTAGGGCTCTTTCTGTTATAGCAGCTACCATTACCTTGTCTAAAAATAGATGCCTAAATTCTACAAACTGCAATTAAGAAAGACAAGTATTTCTTGAAATACTTGAAGACAAGTATTTCTTGAAAAGAGAAGGGCTACTTGTTCAAGTGGGAAAACCTATTTCCATATATTGCTTTAATTGTGTAGGTCAGACTGAAAATGATATAAGTCAAGGGCTCCTGTCTACTGTAATAAAAGCTAGATGAAATGAAGCTATCCCAATCTATTTAAAAATATCTATTGAAAATTGAATTTTCATTTTTAGCTCTTTTAGAACTCATTCTTGTGTCATCTTTCATGATTAATGTGTTAGGGGATTTTGGTGTTTTCTCTTTGGAACAGGAAAAAAATGTTTTGCTACATTAAGAAAAAATTCATTCCTTTGAAGCTAAATATAAACAGAATATTGTGGCTTTCCATACTTGCTGATTCTTCTTGCAATAACAATTTATCTACACTTCTACAAATTAAATTTATGGGGATTATTTTATTTTACTAATACATTATTAAATTACTAATTATATTTAAAAATATATTAATGTTCTGGAAAGGGGGATTTTGCTTATAGTTTTCTTAATATGTTAATAGTCTACTAAGGCTAAGTTACTACAAGAAGGAAAATTATAGAGAAAATTTTGAAAAACAGATTGAGTCGTGCAAGATCAGGATTTTTTTTTTCCCACAAGTTTCCATCAAATACAATTATGTTACAAATATCTCCATCCAGATCCTAATTTATCTAGTGTAGTATTTAAGGCTTAATTGTTTTCCTCTATTTCTATGTCACTAAGGATGTTCCACATTCAAAAATCATGATTAATACTGAGACTCTTGACTTAAAGTTAAGCCCATAATTTCCATTAATACCAACATTAAAATAAAATTTCCTCAACATCATTCATGTACATCTCCATTGCATATCATTTATAGCCTTTAAAACATTGTTCTTTGCTTTATTTAATTCATTTACATTTTAAAATGCAATTTCCTTATTTCCCTTGTAGACTTTCAAAGTAGGAAGAAATATGACAAGCTTTCTGGTCTGTCTAACAGGATTTGTCCTCAGTTGCAAATTGGGAAATTGGCATTTTTGGTTTAAATATTAGATTCTCCTTGTATAAATACCTACAAACCAGTTCCTAGGAGAGGAACTGTGTGGGGCTCTGTTGACCAATTGAGTTTCTGAGTCTGCTTTGGAGCCAGGCCTGGGTTTTGGTAAGATTCTTCCTGGTTGCAGTCTAACTCTTGCCTATAATCTGCAATGTATTGAACATTCTTCTCATTTTCATGAGTGCCCTTCTACCAGCAAGTTTCTTATTCAGAGCCTCCACTATACCTGAGCCCCCACAGAACACTTGTGGTTTTTTTCCCCTTTTATTTGTACAGCACATGTTATCAGTCCATGATATTTGCATTCGTCTTAGAGGACAGGTGCATGTACTTTCCATATCTTGATTTGATTCTTTTTCTTCTCTTTCCCCTCTCTACCCACCTTCTTCCCTTCATCTCTAGATCTCTTTCCCCCATTTCCATTATTATTGATTTTTTTTTACTTTAGACCTGTGACATACGTATAATGATTACATTCATTGTGGGTAGTTGGCATAGGTACGTGATGCTCCTTAAATCTTTCCACCTCCCATTCTCCCTCCACCTACCCTTGGTGTCTTGGTCCCTCGCCCACTCCCAAAAAGTTTATCTCTCTGTTTTCCTTGATCGGTCTTTTATTTTGCTTTTTATTTCTACTTTGGATTATTCAAATGAGAGAAACCATATGGTATTTAAGCTTGTGATTCTGATTTATTTCCCTTAGCATTATGCTGCATGTGTTTTTTATATTTCTCCTTTTTCTCTTTTGCTATAAATAACTGTAGAAGTTAATTTAAACTGGAGTAGCCTCTCCAGCTCAGGGAGTACATTTTACGCTTGTTTTTAAACATGTTGTTTTCTTCCATATGCCTTGTTTTGGAGGGCTTCTTCTGAGCCATTATACTTGGAAGGGTATGAAGAGCCAAGGAAAATTCACCAGGGAATCATCAAGCCTTTCTCCATGAACTGGAGAGTTTGGCTTTTCCTCTCAGACATTATCCTTGAAGTTTCTAAATGATTTCCATAACTCTTCTTTTTTAGCCTTTTCCCAAAGGGCTAATGTTTAATGATTATCAGTAATTGATTTAAAGGAAATAGCAATCAAAAATGGGGGACAGGATGCTTTTTATTAACTTTGAGATAATATATATATATGTGTGTGTGTGTGTGTGTGTATACACAATTAATGTAGAATAAATTAAAATTTTTAAATCATTAGTGTAATGTAATCAGGAAACACCACTTGATAATCATGTCTAATTTCACATTTGGAGGAAAGAGAAAATGTGTCAGTGCATTTGTCACAACTAAAGGGTTTCAACATCCTCTGTTCCACAAAGCATCTTGTTCTCTAGATTCCCTGGGGCACTTTCACCCCAGCCTCCTTCAGACTTGCATTTTTGTCCTTTGAGTGTTGTTCTCCCTGAATGTCATTACTGTCAGCTCCTTAGGGGAAGAGAATGTGCTTTGAGCATTTTTGTATTTTCCACAACACCTGGACCTCAGGGCCATTGAATAAATGTTTGCTATATTTACTTAAACATCCCAAAAAACAATTTGCTCATCAAATTTGAGATGAACATGGAGGAGCAGCTAATAAGGTAAAGGTAAAAGCTTAAGAATGATAAAAGCTCCCAGAAGGCTGTAAACTTTATAAAAAGAAAAAAAAAACAAGACTTGAATGATAAGTGCAGTAATAATAATGATAGTAATAATCAAGATTAGAACAAAATGTATGTATTTAACAGCATATTGGACACAGCTGAAGACAGAATTAGTGAACTGTTAAATAACTCAGAAGAATCCATCCAAAATGAAGCACAGAGAGCAAAAGAAAAGAAAAGCAGACTAGAGGACAAGAGACACAGAGGGTACCCCAGGAAGTCAGTCACATATATAACTGGTGTCCTGCCAGAATGGGAAAGAGAAAGCGAGGCAGAAACAGTGTTTAAACAGAATGGTGGGTAATTTTCCAGAAATAAAAGATATCATACCAAAGACTAGAAAGATAGCAGATTCCAAAGAGACTGTGAAAATGAATGCAGACTTGGATAGAGTGAACTTGTACGATTAGCATTAAAAGACAAGGGCAAAATCTTAAATGCGGCCTTAGAAAATAGATTGCCATCAAAGAAGCAGAAATATTTCAAAGTTGAATCAAATGTTTATAACGTGAGTCATTTTTTTCTGATTTGACACCTTAACCTCTCTTGGGAGTCTGATTGTAGCATGTGAGGTTTACTTCTGAAGCTGGGGTGCAGGATATGAAAGATTAAGTGAAAAAGGATAGATGCAGTTTACCCTATCTCATTCTCCAGAAGTGCCAAAGGCCAAAATGTAGAAGGTTCAAAGAAAGCACATTTCTGCCTAATACAAGAAGAAATGTCTAATGATTTGAGTTGTTAGTACCTGGGTTACCTTATAGAAGAAGTAAGTCATCTACCGTGAAAGAGTTTAATTAAAAAGTTGATACGTTCATTTGTCAAATATTTGTTAGGCACCTACTGTTATACCACACGTAACTATAGATGCTCACAGTATTTAAACAAGTGCAAACAAAGAAAAGACAGAAGTCCCTAGAGCTTACACCATAGTGCAAGGAGACAAGCCATACGCATGATAAATAAGTAAATTATGAAAGTAAAGGTGAACAAGTCTGCCAGAGGTAGGTTTGCTATCTAAGATGTGACACACAGAGTAGATATTATTTTGCCAAAGACTTAAGGAAGAAAATGAGTGAGCTGTGAAGAGCTAGCAGTTAAAAGGGATAGATTGGTGGGAGTCATTTCCAACTCTGAAATTCCGTCTGACCTTGTATTTCAAGGTAAGTTTGGAATTTTAGCTAATGAAATACTATTAATTGCTGTGAAATAATAGAACTCAGGGTGACTTGCTATACTGTGTTTATTACTGAAAGCTGTTCATCTTCACTATAAAATGCTAGCAACTTTGCATTTGAAAAGCATTTCTTTTAAAATTCACAAAGAATGTTGTACCTTTTGTTGGTGTCTCAGAATTTGGAGATTGGAGCAGATAATTAGTGTAAGCTTCTTAGAAAACTAGGTTGTCACCACAGGAAGGAGTTGTAAAGAATCTTCACAGAGCATTCAAAAGTAGAATCGGAGGCTTGCTCTTCAGAATCAGATTGCTTTTGGGGAAAAAAGAAGCCAACAAATATCAGCTGCTTTGATTCTAAAAAATAATGTTTGTCTCTGATGTTGACTTCTGTGGTGCCAACCAGGTGATATAGAGAGGACTTTAACATGTACAGAACGGAAAGCCAAGAATATCTTCCTTGTTAACTTGTGGTCTTGTGTTGCAGGCAAACAAAAAATCCCTTTGGACAATTGAACCCGCTGAAGGCCTAGTTCCTTTGGAAGCTAATGTTCTCCTGACCCTCACTGCCAACCTCAATGACGTTCTGACCTTCAAGGACACAGTCATTTTGGACATTGAAAATAGCAACACCTATCAGATTCCTGTCCAGGCTTCAGGAATTGGTTCTACCATTGTTTCAGATAAGCCCTTTGCTCCGGAACTCAATTTGGGAGCACATTTTAGGTAGGAAAATATCATGCCCAATTTTTATCAATATTACGTATGTTGCACTGTTAGCTAATTTAAAAACTTGTTTTTTAAGTAAATAAGACAGCCAGTTCAGCCCTTCTCCTGTCACATCCTCTCTTTCCCCTTCCTCAGTGGGGATGTCAGTCGCAGAAAGACATTTCCTAGATATAGCTTGTCTACGTTCTCCTATCTGTGTCTGTCTACCCTAGAGAAGTGGATGATTTTAGGAAGTGTAGTCTTCTCCCAAATTGGCAGTGACTTACTCCTCTGTGATGAATTTAGAGTCTCGACTGTGATTTTTTCTCTTTGATTCCAATGTGCTGCTAGTATCACTCTATGAATATGAAACCTAAGCAAAATATACCTAGGGAGGCAAAAATTTATTGCAAATATCTTATCAGATATTACAAAGTTAGTAGCTTTTTTGGCATCATTTCTTCTACATGCCTCCTACCATACCACAATTGAAATAGCTGCATTTGTCTTCCCCTGATTATTCAGGAAAAGACAGAAGGTCTAAATATTTAAATACTAAGAGGCACAGTATAGATACCATAATATAATATGGATATTAAAACGTGTGAGGTTTGAACAGCAAGGGTAGAATATACATGTGGGATTTATTTCTGTTTCCTCAAGACAGTTACTGACCACTGGGCACTGGCTGGATTTCTGTCTTCCTATAGGAGTACTGTGATCACATTTCACAGGTCACTCCTCCTGTCTTCTGTTCTAACAGCCCCTAAAACCAGGTCATGTGCCCTGTGTTCAGAGAAGATATCACTAGGGGTGTTCAGGAGCCTCCCAATTCCGTCCTTGCTTCCTTTCCTCTGCCCCATCTGCAAAATGTGACACTTGATTGAAAATACCACAAACCAGTAACAAATTAAGTAACATGAAAGTTCGAAAGTTGAAGAGTTGAATTGCATATGTTTATAAAGAGGCATCTGGTTACACATGTCCTACTCCCTGCCTGTCTATTGGCCATAAGCTAGAGCATTTTGTCATAATAGTGCTTCCATTCTTAAATTTCTTTACATGTACCCAAATCTCATTATCAAAAATAGGGTACTAGAAACTTGATCTAACTGCACATTCTTAATTTGCAAATAGTGTCAGATAGCCCCAAAGGATATTCCAACCTTTGCCTGGAATTGGAAGGGTAACTAACAGTTTTCTTTAAATATATAAACAACTGTAGTTGTTAGCTGCTAATTTTTCCGCAGCATAAACCTGTTATTATTCTTTTTGGCATAAACTCATGTTGCCAGCAACAGCCAGAAGAATCATCAAAAACCAAGAATAGGGAAACTACAGCTCACTGCCTGTTTATGTAAATAAAGTTTTATTGGCACATAGCCAGTAACATCCCTGGCTGCTTTCACACTACAACAGAGAGTTGAAAAGTTAGGACAGAGATCACATACCCCAAAACCCTAAAATATGATGATGATGATTATGATGATGATGATGATGATGATGATGATGATGATGACTCTCCCCTTTACAGAAAATGTTGACTAATCCCTGGTCTACAAAAGCACAACCCCACTCATCACATGGTATGGGTCAATGCCCATAGATTTTCAGAGCTTCTGTTACTTTATAAAATGGGAGTTAACAGACTTATGATAGCTGTTTCGGTGATTTAAAGATACTGTGAATAAGTAGTGGATGCCCTACCTAGTTTATAAAACAGTATATATCACTTACCTATGTCCCCCAAAACCTACCATTAGCCATAAAGTTAGACTGCCAGGGGGACAGGGATTTGGCTCAGTGGTTCCACCACCGGCCTCGCAAGCACAAGGTCCTGAGTTCGATCCCCGGTACCCCCTCCCAAAAAATCAAGTTAGACTGCCAGGTAAATTTGTTCTATTGAGCATGCCCTGTGGACATGTATTTAGAGAGAAATTTTCTCACCTGACAGTTGGAAAGTATTTCTTCTCATTATTTGATGCTTTAACTTATTTATTAGATATGTCATTTCCTGAGAAGGAGGAGAAAGGATTAAATGTCAGTCCTAACAAAATATAAAAATGAAAAAGTCCTGAGTTTTTCCTTGGGGGGAAAAAAACAACAACAGAAAAAACAAACAAACAAACTAAGCCTATACATCAGTTTTCTAGATCCCAAACAAAACACGTCCGAACTGCCTTTTAAAAATCTGAGAAATCCCAGTTCATTCACAGAAAGCTAGGCAATCAGGAGATGTAGAATAGGTAATGAATGAACAAATTGATGAAACAGCCACATCTATCTGATAAAGTACATTTGATACAGTACAAGAAAAGTGCCCCGTCTGCGTGGTGTTCAGGCACTTCAGTCCAGTTCACTGGCCTCAGTTAAGGCTTAAAGGACATGTGTTGCTTCATTTCAGAGCATCCCTCAAATTGAGTCCATTGAAAGATATTTCACTCCATCCATAGAAATTTACTCAACACAGCTTAAGATATGCTTTTTTTTTTTTT
>NW_022900944.1:36874449-36898104 GCF_012274545.1 Fukomys damarensis
TTTTTAGAGACGGGGTCTCACTATGTAGTTGAGACTGACCTGGAACTCACTATGCAGCCCGAGCTGGTCTCGAACTCACAGTGATCCTCCTGCCTCAGCCTCCCGAGTGCTGGGATTAAAGGCGTGCACCA
The DNA here is from genome assembly GCF_012274545.1 of Fukomys damarensis. Taxonomy (NCBI): domain Eukaryota; kingdom Metazoa; phylum Chordata; class Mammalia; order Rodentia; family Bathyergidae; genus Fukomys; species Fukomys damarensis. The sequence goes on from NW_022900944.1 coordinate 36,874,581, forward strand.
CTACGCCCCACCAGATATGCTTTTTCTCCAGTTGGTATTTTGTCTTCCTTTCCTCTTTCAGGACCACCTCTCATTAATTAGAGTGCTTTGCACTTGAACTGTGTTCATGTGTCCTGGGCTGTGCTTGGCCTGCTGGGTGGGGCTGCCTTCCCATAGCCCCTCACCTTCTGATGGCAACTCTGGGACCAAACCCAGGTTCATGACTCCAAGTTTGGGAGCCCTTGAGTAGGAACTACTTTACCATCACTGTGGTAGACCCTAATAGCTTCATATCTTAGGCTTTCTACATTAAAAAAAAAAAATTAACGTCTTATCTTGTTACTCTTTTAAAGTATTTCCATAGGAGTAAATCCCAAGGGTATGGAATTGAACAGAACATCCATAAACTGGGTTCTCTCAGTATCTGCCTTATCTTTTCCAGCCTGGATACCTATTATTACCGCTTCAAGTTGACCAACATGGGACGTCGGATCCAACAGTTGTTCTGGATGAATGATAGTTTCCATCCCCAGAACAAGTTGAACAAGAAGGCACAGGTTAAAAAGGGACTTACTCGTGGCCCTTCCCAGCCCCGGGGCTCCCAGGAGCCCAGGGATCCATCAGGTCCAGTGTTTCAGATTCATCCCATCAGGATGGAGCTATCCCCAGGCCAGACGATCAATGTGACTCTGGAAGGCTATTCTGCAACTCCCAGGGTAAGAGGAAAAGCACATTTTGGAGCTATTTTTCTCCTAAATAAATCTTTGCTATACTGGATCTATTTCTTAGGAGAGTCCTTTGACATTTATCTGAGAAAGGATGTGGTTTCTCAAGGATTTTGTGCAGCACTGTTACCATGGCAGCATCCGTTGCTTTCAAGGTTCAGCTCTGCTCCGTTTTTGTTTGTTTCTATAGCTACAATGAGCCCAACCTTAAAGGACCATCCATTTCAGACAGATTCTCACTCTCAGGGTCAATAGTAACCAGCCAGAAAGCCTCAGGAGGAGAACATCCAGTTTTAGTCAAAGCAAATGTGCCTATTAATACTTATCAGTATTGATTTAATATTTATTCCAAAAGTATTTGTATAGATACTCAGGATTACCTTATCTATCCAGATAAGGCAATATATGCCTGGTTTATGCCCTCCCCACTAATTTCAGTAGCATCGTGTTTAAAAACATCATCTTTGAATGTGTCAGTGAAATAGTCATATTTATGTTCAGCAACTTTGATTTTCTTCTGTTACTTACATCACTGCACATTCTGCTTACATCATTTAATTAGGTCCAAACTATGTGTCTATTTATTATATTTCCCTCATGGAGTTTGGAAACCACCAGAAAAAAAAAAAAACTTTAAAAAGACTTCTGAAGTCACTTAAAAGTCTCTCCCATCCCACAAATGCAGGCTTTGTGAATGAAAAATGTTTACTTAAGCTTCTGCCTGTCTTACCATGTTAAGAGGTAAGAGTGAATTTTCTCCTCATGAAACAGGAAGCAATATGAGGTTTATATCTCAGAGACAAGATAGGAAAGCTGGTCCATTTCCTCACTTCTCTAGGGTCAGAGGTTTCACTTTCTTGCATTTCCATTATTTTTTCACAGAACATTTTCAGTTAGAATGCATCCCCAGTGCAAAAATAATAATAATAATAATAATCTTACAGCTCATCACAGAGCCTGTAATGTGTTCCTTCTCTCTGCTATTCAGGGGATCAGCTAACCCTTTGGCTTGTGTACCATGTGACAAACACTGTGCTGGGCACCAAGAGTACAGAGATGAATAGAAAATAACCCCTCATCTCGAAACACTCACAGCACATTTACAACGTAGTTATCAAGAGTTGAGCATATTTTTAAAAAGCATTAAATCCAAGCTACTGGGGCACGAAATTCAGTTTAAGCCTCACTAAAAGCTTCCCTGAATGTGCTTCCAAATTTCCAAGTCGTGCTATATAGTTGAATTCATTAACATTGCAAACCTGAGCACTCTTCAGTCCAAGAGATTCATGGTGTAAATTCACTTTGGATCCTTTCTACTTTATTTAAAAAAAAAGAAATCTTCCCTTCTTGGATGCAAAAAAGTTTGTTTTTAATGCATGATTTTTAAATATGTAGCTATGAAGGGCAAAATTAATCCAACCACAGTTTTTGACTAAATTTGATAAGAAAGGATGTAATTACCATTGAACTATAAGCCCCATAAAGGATTTTGTCCACCTTGTTCACCACTGCTTTGCACACCCAGCCTCTGAGATAGTCGCTGTTGCGTAATAAATTACACATGTATACATAGCAAGATATGAATGTGAATTGATTGTGCCCTCAGGGGCACTCAGACAGAAATGTACAATTCATCAAAGTCATATTTAACCAACCAGACCGTAGCTGTGTGACAGAGAGCGATCCCTGAAATTCAGGGAAATGCAGTCTCCCTCCATGTCCTCAGGCAGATAGTTTGGGATTGCTTTGCTCTTGGTAGGACGTCAAGTTTCCTGAGTCATGGTTATCCCAGAAGTGTTGCTGCATGTTGTGTACAGGTAGTCAAAGAAAAGTTGGTGTGTCGTGCTATGGTTGGCACCAAGAGGGGGAAGAGCTTGCTGATGACCGTGAACATCATCTGTGAGTTCATCACACCGCTTATCAAGCTCTCCGCCAGACAACTCGTATACCGACTAGAGAAGGTGAGCAAGGCTGTGCTCGGAGGCTGGATGCCCTGATTGGGGTCAACATGGTCAGGGTTGGGTTTTTTTTAATTTGTTTGTTTGTTGTTTGGCAGTTTGGGTGACAGTGGGGATCGAAACCAGGGCCTTTGCACTGAGCTACATTCATTCCCAGCCCATTTTTCTTTATTATTTTTTTATTTTTAGGAAAGGTCTTACTAAGTGGTTCAGGCCGGCTTGAACTTGCAATCCTTCTGCCTCAGTCTCCCAGAGTGCGGGGATTTCAGGCATGTGCCACCACACTCAGCTATGTTCACCTTTTAATTTTATAAGCAAAATTAATTGGACCCCTGTTACAACCATAGCCCACCAATTTTTTTTTGAGCTTCAGGGGCCAGTACACATTCTACTAAAAATTCTGAATCTTAACCTACAGTTGTTTGAAATAGAAATTCTATTTCCATCTTTCCTGATGTGTGAGGTCAAAAGGAAGGAATATTCCAGAGCACTGAAAATGTAAAATAAACATCATAGTGCAGGGCTGGAGTAGAATTCTGAATGATTTTCATAATCAGTAAGAAGAGCTACCACTTATTGATGGGCATCACTCGGTGAGAGCCATATCCATTGCGTACATTTTCCCAACTGTCTTTCACCAAAACCCTACACAGTAGGTTCTGTTGTCGTTCTCATTATATGCATAAGTAAGCTGAGATATAAAATAAGCTGTGTAGATCACTGAGCACTGATGGACAGTAAGTAGTCGACAAAAATTGTCTGATTTACATTTTTCAGATGTCCAGGCCTTTGTACGACTGTTATGACCAGGCAATAAATGGGAGCGTCAAGGGTCAGAGGAAAGATGGGAATGGCTGCTGCCCAGGGCAGGGGCTGGGATGGTAAAGAGGCAAAAGAGAGATGTCACATTAGGATTTGACCTACTCCTAAGCAGGATTCCAGTCGAGAATTGTTTACCCTTCAAAAGCAGCATGTATGGAACATCTGTCCTGATTCAGGGACTGTGCTGGTTCTGAAAGTCTAGTTTTAGACAAAAATCAATGCTAAGAGACTGGTAGAGGCTATAGACTATAATAAATAATTCAAATTTTATTGTTTCAATCTCTTTGTAAACACTGCTTTGAAGAGCTTTAATCCAGTGTGAAAGCATAGATCAGGAGACGTGGCCTTAGCTATACATGTGGCCATAGACAGCTTCCTTGGGGAGGTGACTCAAGCTACGATGGAAGTAAAAAATAGAAGTTAGTCTAGTGACAAGGGAGAAGAAAAGAACTGTAGGAAGAAGGAAAAGTTCGTGCCAAGGTCCTGCATTGGGAAAGGGCCTGAGAGAAGCCCACGTTGGGCAGAGAATGTACCATGAATGGCAGGAGATCTCCCTGGAGAAGGGGCAGGGGCCACATGTGAGTGTCAGGCTGGGAATACATGTTCAGGACTTTGGATCTTGTTCTTGTAACCATTGGAGGGGAATGACATGGTCAGAATTACTCATCAAGACAGCCACGCTGGCTGCTGAGTGGAATATTTACTCACACCTCTCATGTCCCAGACACTGCACCAGTTTCTAGGGCTGCAGCAGTGAGAATGGGCCCTCTCTGGAGAAATTCACAGCCCCTCAGAAGACTAAGCGTGGTGGAAGCCATTGCCCCATCAGGTGATCTATGCTGTCCTATAAAAGTGCTAGGTGTGGCAGTGCCTAGCTAGCCATGAGATCAACTGAAGTTTCTTTCATTACCTTGAGGTTGATAGGTAAATGTTCATGACCATTTATTCTAGTAGTGAATTCCACCATATGTCATTCATCAAGACATGAAAAAAATCTATTGAGCACCGCCCTGTGTAAGGTGCCCTGCTAGGAGATGAATAAAGCAGCTGTGGTCCAGTAGAGGAGGTGAGATATGCAAGTTTAATTCAATCAATAAGTCACATTCCAGTACCTACAATGTACTAGATGTCTACAGTGTACAGGGCCAAAAAGACACGGTGAAGAGCAGACTTAGGGGCAACATGGGCATGGAAGATGTGGAATAAACAACAGCAAAGCTAAACATGAAGCTAGCAAGCTCCAGGAGACATGTGAAGAGATGGTACCGTGAGTTTGTATTTGGCTGGGAATGTAGGGCACTGCTTAGCACATATGCAGCCCTGCCTGCAGGAAAAAATACTCTTACCCACAGTTATTAAGTTTCACTACTCTGCTTTAAATTCTTTCTTTTTAAGTAATCAGCAAAGATAATTATTGGCCACAGCTGCACTGAATTAGGTGGCCTCGTATTTTCTCTAAACACAGCTTTTCAGAGAAAATTCAGTGAATATTTATTGAATAGCTGTTCTGTGCAAGATATTATAATGTATGTTAAATATGCAGCTTCTTTTTATTAGATTTTTCTAAGGCCACGAACACTCTTAAAAAGATGTGAATAGTGCTCTTTTTTTGCCTCTTTATATCCTCATGCCTTTTGGGGGACATGGCATATTTTTACTTAAATGCCCATTGTTGTAGTTCATGGCTAGATTAAAATATGCAAATATTCTGAATATGGCAGCAACTTCTTGTTGAATTAAACAGTGGATACAGACACAACTCCCTGCTGTTTGTTTTCATCCTTCTCCCCTTCCCCCACATACCTAGCGTAAGTTGGATCTTTCCTGCTGGTCTAGTTTTCATTGTTCATTTCCAGCCCACATTTATTCCGTACCAGGGATGATGAATAAATGCAGCTTTATCACAGCATGTGTAACAGACCCGTTAGGTCATGGTATTCACATTTAATTGTCTGGCACCCAATTATCCATTCTTCTTCCTTGTTGTCCGCTCAAGGCAGCATGTCTTATGTGGCCCAGTAGAATATAATGATATGAACCTTGTCTGTGGAAAGGGTTTTTCTATAACTATTTCCACAGATTTGATCTACTTTATAATGATTGTACCATTCATAAGCCATGCCGATGAAACTGCATCTTTGTGGAATTAAAAAGGTCAATCAAAACTTTCGGCCTGTTTGCCTCATGAAGTTCCAGGAGCAGATTCTGTCTGCTGATATCTGGGGAGACAAACAACCCAGAGAGAAGGGGTCATTTTAAAATAGATCAGCTTCTCTGGGCTTTGACCCCTTCTCGTCACTACCCTCTGAATGGCCTCTTGCCAAAACCAACCAAGTGTGGCTTCTTCACTTCAAAGCCATCTGCAGTGACACAGCAGCCTCCAGGGAAGGTTGCTGGCTGGACAGGTCTCGGTTCTGCCTGCTACTCAATAGGCCTTAACATGCTGCTTCATCCCTCCCTAACCTGGGGCACACAACCTGCAGATGCAAGAAGAGCTGATGTCTGTGCTACATTAGAGGGAGGAAATCAAAGACTGGCATTGCATGGCCGGCACCACACCCTGAAATGACCTTGGAGCGCGCAAGAAGCTAGGACAGAGGACAGAGGCTGTAGCCAAGGGACAGTGGCCACCCAAGCTCCCCCAGGGCCAGGGACCCAGGAACCACATGGAAGTAACACTATGCATGATGAAAACTGAGAGACAGAGTCAGGTCAGAATGTGAAGCCAGGAGGATTTTACTGGAATTAAAGCCAGAATAAGAGGCAAATCTAAACACAGAGGCCTGGGAAAAAAGACCAGGATTGACTGGAGAGAGAGAAAGATTAAGCTTCTGGTCACTTCCTGATGATACTAAAACAACCCCCTCTCCAGAGCACACAAGAAAGAACGTGTCCCCAACATTAGAATGAGAAAAACCCAGTACTGCCAGAAACTTTCAGTTCACTCTCCATTTCAGATGCTTTCTCCTGTTGAAAATCGAAATGTGATTTATCTAACAGAGTGAGAAGATTCTTCTAAATCAACTCTCCTACTGATATCAGAAAAAAAATCTTCAGAAAACAGTTATAAGCATTTGTCAATTTAACAAGATAAGCATGCTGGCAATTTGGGTATTTTAAGCATAGAAAAAGCATTACTTAAGGGCAAATGTTTATCTCATATAGTGAGACCTAGATTTTTTCACAAGATATTGCTAATTTATTAGACCCTGTCCTATGATACTGTGGAAACTCCTGTAGTAATAGTTCCACCAGAGGAATGGCTTCTGTAGGTTTTCATCACCTGGGCAACAAGAATCAGAAATCTGTCTTTTCTCGGTTCTGCAGGTTTGCTTTTCAGTATCTGCCACACATCATTCTACATGATTTATATAAACCTCTACCGGAGATATACCTAAAAGGCAGTACAGGAGACACTGAATTCATTGTTCACCATGGATATGAGACTTTTGTTAACTACAGCTTGGTTTGTTTCTTCTTTTTCCTTTTTCACAGAAACCTAACACTAACCTGGAGCCTGATTTCCAGCCCTTAGCCATAAAGAACATTTCCCACCTGCCTGTGAACATGTTGCTCTCAACGCCGGAGCCCTTCTTTATATGTGAGACTGATAAATCCCTGCTGCCGGCAATGCCTGAGGTAAGGTGAGGGTGGGCTGTGTGTGTGAAAAGGATGAGGATAGTAATAATATACCACCTGCCTTCAGAAAAACAGAAGAAACCAACAGGAAAGACTACAGAAAATTTCACGAGTAATAAAATGAGTAATAAACTCCAGTATCAATCAGGAGGAGCACTATTGTGCATGGTGTGACAATTTCCAGCTCACTATGATGACCCCTTTGCTCCTGCACATTATAACGCAGCCAATATATAGAAACCAGGGGCTTCCTACTAGAGATAGAGCTTTTAATTCTCCTCAATCAAAGTCAACCCTAACTCCACACTCCAGGAAATGAGAGACTAGCTAAGACCAGTCTCCAAAGCAGCGAGCCCATCTCCAAACTCTAGAAAAACTGAACAAGGCTGGGGAGGGACTCTGAGCGCACCCCTGCCACCAGGCTGGGGCAGGATACAGCAGTCTCTGAACAGCTCTATAAGATGGGCCCTGAGAGCCTCTGCTCGGTGTGAGGACACCCGTGAGAATGCCTGACCATGGTCAAGTGGTGCAATAGGACTGTGGCAAAGGAGGTTTGAAAGGAATCCAGCCCCCTACACACACGTGTGCACACACACATGCGCGTACGCACACATGGGTTCAATGATCCCTGGCTGAGTGGATCTCCTTCAAGCAAAAAGAAGAAAAGTCAGCTAAGATCTCTGAACAGAGAAAGAGAAGGAGGAAAGGATCTTCAGCAGAGCCAGATGAAAACATATTGCTGCAAGAGGACTTAGCCAAGGAGGAAAACCAAAAGTACAGGCAGGTAGTTCTCTACAGAAAAGAAATCAGGAATGAGTCAAAAGTACTCAAAGGGGAGATGAAAAGTAAACTCAGGGAAAATATTTATCTCATATAGTGAGACCTATAGGAAAACAAGCGGGTGAGAGAACAGGAAGACTGACACATGCGCACCATTCTCAATCTGGGTGCTGGATAAGGCTGATGCTTGTTCCTCTGAGACCCTAGTAGGACGAAAGTAGAAATTTCCAAAAGAGAAAGAGCCCAGAGAAAGAAAATAAAGGGAGAGGTGGCAGATAGGCATAATCAAATAATGACAGACTTAAGAAGATAGGAGAAGGCCAGTGATTTAGCTCAGTGGTTCCACTGCCTGCCTCACAAGCGCAAGGACCCAAGTTCGATCCCCAGTACCAAAAAAAAAAAAAAATGTTTAAAAAAAAAAAATGTTTAAAAAAAAAAAATGTTTAAAAAAAAAAAATGTTTAAAAAAAAAAAATGTTTAAAAAAAAAAAATGTTTAAAAAAAAAAAATGTTTAAAAAAAAAAAATGTTTAAAAAAAAAAAATGTTTAAAAAAAAAAAATGTTTAAAAAAAAAAAATGTTTAAAAAAAAAAAATGTTTAAAAAAAAAAAATGTTTAAAAAAAAAAAATGTTTAAAAAAAAAAAATGTTTAAAAAAAAAAAATGTTTAAAAAAAAAAAATGTTTAAAAAAAAAAAATGTTTAAAAAAAAAAAATGTTTAAAAAAAAAAAATGTTTAAAAAAAAAAAATGTTTAAAAAAAAAAAATGTTTAAAAAAAAAAAATGTTAAAAAAAAAAAAAAAAAAAAAAAAAAAAAAAATGTTTAAAAAAAGAGAAGATAGAATGATTAGAGTGAGTTCAAACAAAAATCTGCATCCCAAAAAATATTTTCACAAGCAAAGTTGTGAAAAGTAAACTTGTTCCACCCAGTGGGCTCTGGATTATCTCCGGGCTCCGAGGAACAAGCATGAGGCAAGGACTGAAAATGGAGAGAGGCTCTGTTCCAGGTCCCAAGACAGAATGGACAGCTGGCAAATCGTGCTCTTCCCTTAAGAAATTACTTTAGATATTTGGGGTAATTTCATGCTTCGAGTGTTATCAGTGTCAGTGCTGCAGAGTGAGCCACCCTCCCTCATTCTGGTTCTGGGCACACCTGGGCCTTGATCACCACTCACCCAAGGACGCTGCTCAGTGGGCCCAGTGACGGCAAGCATTCAGAAATGGTGGCCTCTCGGTTGTCGGGATGTCGGTTTGGCTCAGGAACTACAGATTCTTGTAGCAACTCTGGTAGTGCAGTTTTCACCTTTTATATTATTTGCCCATGTGCACATGATTTTAAAAATAGTTTCTGTATCAGGAAAAATGCCAACAACCCAAGAGAAAAGCAGGCAAAAGAAATGAACAGAGGTTACAGAAAGAGAAACAAAATGATCTCTCTGTCTGCGTGTCTCTCTCTGTGTCTCCATGTCTCTGTCTCTGTCTCTGTCTATCCCCCGACCCCACCCAATAGCCCAGGCTGGCCTCACACTCACTATTCTCCTGTCTCACGCACCCAAGTGCTGGGATTACAGGTGTACACCGTCACAACCTGCTAGAATGACTCTCCTCACATGAAAGTATACTTGACTTTGTTCACATTAGAAGAAATCCAGGCTAAAATTGTCAGGAAATACATTTTTAACCTATCTGATTGGCAGAGAGCGAAAATTGGAGTGTTCGGGGATGAGGAGGAGGTGCGGATGACATGCGGACGCAGGTATTCTCCTGTACTGTCGGGCAGAACACGTTGGGAGGCAGTGTGGGAATGGCTACTAAGACATACAACGTCCGTACCCTTGGACCTCATAATCCCACACCTAGGAATTTATTCTACAGGTGCAGATACAACATACCAGCTGAGATATATAGATAGAGATATCTTGATTGAAAGGACAAAAGCTCAGGAGCCAACACTCTTCAATAGGGTAAACGAAAGCAGAATTATGCAGTGGGAGAAGATTATGCTTTTTGAAAGGATAGAGGAGGGGCATACCTGTGGTCTCAGCACTCTGGGAGGCTAAAGCAGGAAGATTGCAAATTTGAGTCCAGCCTGGGCAACTTATGGAGACCCTGCCTTGAAATTAAAAAATCTATAAAGGGATGGGTATGTAGCTCAGTAAAGAAGAAGAAAAAATGAGAACCAAGACCTGTCATGTAAAGGTACAAGAGCCCAGTGGTGAATGTAACTGTACTATATACCTAAAACATATCAGTAAACTCAATGGAAAAAAAAAAAGAATGCGGTACTTCCATATGCACTAATACTGAATGATTTCCCAGTGAAGAGTGAAGTAGAGAACAGTGTGCATGGCGAGCTGTCTTGTATGTAAAAAATAAAACCAATGAATGTGATCCATGTCCACTGAATATACCTACAAAGATAAGGCGAGACACCAGCAACCTTGGTGGGTACCTCACAGGAGGAAAATTAATTGGCTTGGCTAAGAGGTAGGAAGATGGGCACAAGATGACTTGATTCTCATTGCCCCATCTATTCAAAATACAAATTGAATATTTTTAAAATATTTTGCAAAATAAGGCCACACTTGGTCCTAGAACAAAATAATGTAGACTATTTAAAAATGAGATGTACCTTAGTGAAGTCACAGGACCTATTGATAACCAAGGAACTCTGGCATCTAAGAAGAGACCCATCAGAGACAGATTTCATACTAACGTCAGCTTTCTCCACAATAACTTAATACCAGAGGGACTCAGCATCCTGAGTCAAAGTGTGACCTAAGAATTTCATAACCCACCAGAGCATCCTTTGAGAATAAAAGCAACAGATACGGACTCTCAGGAGCCAGGAATCACTGAATGAGCATTCATATGCCCTTGTCCAAAACCAAGTTCAGTTTACCAATAAAATACAGCTGTCCAGAAGAATCAGTTGGAGTACTTAGAGGTGAAAATACTGTGAAGACAACTGCTAGGGATCCCCCAATCTAATGACTGATACTGTGCAATTCTGGGGCTGGGATTTCAGAGCAGAATGTTTTAAACCTCTGCTCTGTCAAATTCACTACAGCTAATATTTTGGAGGTAAGCAGAGCATACATGTGCTGATTTCATCCCTTTCATAGTTGGGTGTTCATAAAAGCTACTTATTCTTTTTATTTATTGGGAAGGGGTAAAAGTAACAATTAACATTTATATACCACACACTATCCTGAAACACATCATATATACACATATATTAACTCATTCCATCCACTTAAAAAGAGATGGTAGTACTATTACCCTATTTTATACATGGAGAAACTGAGGTCCAAGGGCATACAAGGAGCACTCAAAATATACGATAAATGTTTAAAATTTTTAAATTACTACAGTAAAAGACATGTTGCCATTACTCTTCTTCAAAATAGTCCCCTTTGCTTTAAACACAACCCACTTTGTGAAGCAGTCCTGGAAGTCCTCTTTCATGAGTGTCCTTAAGAGATGTGATTTAAAAAATACAGTGAATTCTGCTGTCGAGTGTCATCCACCGGAAAAGCAGGCTTGTAAAAACATTGTGGTACGTTCTCATCTATCCTGTTCACCAGATCCGGTACCGTGAAGCTTCCGGCTCTTCTCCAGAGTCAAAATGACTATGAAAGCTAAAAGTTTTTAATTGATTTAGGACATTGATTGAGCCCTAAGAGCACAACTAAAGAAACTAAAGAGGACTTCCAGAACTGCTTCAGAAAGTTACAAGAACCATGGGATAACTGTGTTTGAAGACAGGGGGAGTTGTGGGGGCATTCATGGCAATGCGTCTTTTATTGTGATAAATTTAATTTGGGTAATCACCATGTCTTTGCTCACACCTGATACAGCTGGTAACAAGGAGAACCACAGGAGGTGGAAGCAGGCTGGACCCAGAGTTTGTAACCTTAAGAAGTAATGTCCCTTACATACAAAAAAATTCTTCAGTTTTTTTGAAACTCAAAACATGTATTAAATAAAATGGTGTAGTCTAGTTCCATTTTTCTAAATTCAACTGTTTCTCCATTATGTGTGGACTAACAGTTACCAAATATCTGAGAAATAATATATAGGGAGATTTTGAGTAGATGTCTAATTTAAATTTTGTGCATATATATACATATTGCACACGCGAATCGTTTCTATCAAACAACAAAGTCATTCCACTGGGAAAAAAATTGTAGGTCAATCTTTAAAGATATTTAAACACCAAATAGTCCAAAAGCAAGCACAGAAATATCACAGTCTATAAGGAAGGGGTCCAAATTGTGTCCATCCATGTGAGCCAGTGGTAAGATCAAAGTACAGGTTGTCAGTGTGACTTTCAGATGGGATGAGGTAGATTGAAGCATTCTGTCCCTCTCTCTTCCTCCTCCTCCTCCTCCTCCTCCTCCTTCTTCTTCCCGCCCCACCCTCTCACTGTTGAGTCAGGTGATTGGCTTTATCAACTGAAGCCATCCAGTCATGTCACTGAAGTGCACAGGTGACTACCTGGACAGTTTCAGCCCAGCAGAGAGGTGGGGGCTCTATAAACACTGCATTCTTCCTCAAACTTCCAAGCACTGGCTGTAAAACCAGGAAGTGACTTTCATTGCCAGTTGAATATGGGAATTGAGCAGTGCCTATGGGAAGGTATTATTGCAGGAAGAGACATCAAGGAACATGTAGAGATTGGAATCAAAGAATAGAGCAAATAAAATCTACTGAACAAACTCCGCGCTTCTCTGGAACGTCACTTTAAGTTGAATAGAAAACCAAGGTAAACAGACAATGCTGTGCTCAAGAGTTAGGATTGCAGACATTGGAAAGAAATTAAATTACCTAATCTGTCCCTTTTTGGGTCACTCTGGACAGTGTCCTCCCCTCCCCTAGTGCTTTAGCAAGCTTTTTAAATGTTCCTTAAGCAAAGAACATTCCCTCTTGTCTAGCAGGAACATTTCACAATCTAATTTCTTTTCAGTTCAGAATATTTAATAGTAACTATTCATTATAGGCTTGGCCCCTTACTAGTCCCTCAATTCTCATCCCCCTACAACTGTTACCAAAATCGTTTCTTTCAAATACTTCTCTCCAGATTTTCCTTGCTTTCATTTCCAACTAACAAAATCCATGCCTTTGTCTATGTATGACTATCTACATTCACATATGCTTGTGATCTTAGCCTATTTTCTGTCACTCTAATACCTGAGACTGGGTAACAGATCAAGAGAAGAAGTTTATTTGGCTTCACAGTTCTAGAGGCTGGGAAATCTAAGATCATAACACCATAGCAGCCTCATGCTGCTTTAGCTCACAGTAGAAAGTAAGCAAGCAAGTGGGCACGTGTGGGAAAGACAGGATGGGGCAACCTCGCTTTATAACAGCCACTCTCATGGTGACTGATCTAGTCCCATGGGAGCAAGAACTCACTCCTCTGAGAAAGGCACTAATCTATTCTCAGGGCTCCCTCCCCAATGAACTGAACACCTCCCACTGGGCCCCACCTCTCAACACCTCTATAATGACAATCACATTTCAACTTGAATTTTGGAGGGTCAATCATAGCACTAGTTATTTAAGTATGCGCAAGCATACATGTGTGTGTGTGTGTGTGTGTGAATATATGTGTATATGTGTGTATACATACACAGACGTAAATAAATTTGGTTATCTGGTTTCATGTGTCAGGTTAGAAATTCACAGTACAAAAATGGATAATTCCTCACTGTCTTATTTGTAGCCGATTAAACTAGAGACTAATGAAGCAAAAAACCTGCTGGTCAAGTTTGACCCTTCCTACAAAAATGATTTGAACACCTGGGTTGCAGAAGAAGTCCTAGAGATTAAGTATGTAGAACACCCACAAGTGGACTTCCTGAACCTGCGCGGGGAAGTACATTACCCCAACCTCAGCTTTGAGACGATGGAGGTAGATTTTGGCTGTATCTTGAATGATACCGAGGTCGTCCGCTACGTTATGATCACCAACTCCAGCCCCCTGCTGGTGAAGTTCCGCTGGTTCTTCCTTGTGGACCACGAGGAGATTCAGAGAAGGTACAGAAATACCACAGACCTCGGCTGCTCATTCATTTTCTCTTTCGGGCTTTGCACTGGGTTTCCTGTGTTCTTCGTATGGTCTTTCGTTCATATTCTTATTTCTGACAATTAAATATTAACAGAAGTAATGAGGATCTAGCAGTCATGCAATCACTAGAAATTTTTTACTGAAAGTCTTGTAGAGCTTTTTAACTTATTATTTTATTGGGGTAAGAATACTTAACCTAAGATATACCCTCTTATCAAATTTTAAGTGTATAATACAATATCTATTCATTATAGGTACAATGTCATACAGTAAGTCTATAGAACTTAGCTTGCTTAACTGAAACTTTATGTCTGTTGGTACCCATTTTCCTTCACCTCCAGTGACTGTGACCACCATTCAACCCTCTGACCTATGAATCTGCTTATATTAGTACTGTAGATAATATTTAGTATTATAGATAGCTCGTATGAGGAGAACCATACAATACCAGCCTTTAAGTAACCATCCTGTTTCTCTGGGCATGACATCCTACACACTGCAGAATTGCCTTCTGTTTAAGGCTGAATGATATTCTATCCTGTTGTGTGTAAATGCCACATTTTATTTATCCATACATTTGTTGATGAAAAATTCAGGTGTTTCGTGGTCCTGTATATTGTGAATATCGCTGCAAAGAACAGGGCACTGCTAGTGTCTCTCTGACATCTTGGTCTTAATGATTTTTGGATAAATACCCAGAAGTGGAATTTCAAGATCATACAATAGCTCCATTTTAAATTTTTGAGGAACCCCTATACTGTTTTCTATATTGTCTGCACCATTTCACTTTCCCAGCAGCAGTTCTCCCACACCCTTACCAACACTGACTGTCTCATTTTATGTAACAGTCATCCTACCAGGTATGAGATGCTGCCTCATTGTGGTTTTGATTTGCATTTCCCTGAAGATGTTGGCAGTGAATAGTTTTAATATACTTGTTGCTATTTGTGTGTATTCTTTGGAGAAATATCTATTAATTCTTTAGCCCATTTTTAATTGGGTAATTAGCTCCTGGTTTGGGGGGGGGCTGCTATTGAGCTACAGGAGTTCCTTGTGTATTTTGGATATAACCCCTTATCAGACACATGGTTTGCAAAATTTTTTCCCATTCCATAGGTCACCTTTTCATTCTGCTGATCATTTTCTTTGCTGTATGGAATCTTTTTAGTTTAATGTAATTCCACTTATTTAGTTTGGTTTTTGCTGCCTGTTGAGTTTTCTAAGTACGCATTTCAAACCCAGAGTATGGATTGAGTAGGACTATTCACTGAGTATGTGCCCTATATTGCATATTTATGCTCTGGTCTATATATAGCATATGTATAGGCATACGCACAGTTATAAAATAGTGGCAGGTAGTGAGTGCCACATTGTTTTTTCTCAATTGGCAACCAGGAATGGTAGGGTTCTGTGTATTTCCTTAGTGGATGTTTTGACAGCTCAGTTTTTAGCATGGGCATGTTGAACGGCCATCCTTAACTGAGGAGACCTCATACTGTTTCCTCAGTGGCTTGTCAGTGCTTCCTGTACAGAATCCTCATCTTATATGTGACAGCCACCCTTTCCTTTCTTGTGCTTGTTACCACAGTAACAACAACTTGTGCTGGATGTCATCCGTAGACATCTAATGATGACCCAGCATAACATTGAAACTGGCAGCCAGTCCTGGGCTGAGCACTGGAGCCTGCTCATGAAGTGCCATGGGCTGTTTGGGTTTGTAATGAAATTCTGTAGATGGTGAACATTTTAAATAATTATGGAAAAAAATCGGCCAACCTGACCTAATGCTCTTTGAATACCAGATTTTGTGAAATTATTCTGATGTAACATAGCTAAGTGAGTTTATTCCTTCTTGAAGCAAGGACATCCTTTTTTATTTTTAAGAGGACATTTCCATAATTAAAATAATGACATTTTGAAAATGCAATTGGCCAATGGTGAAGATGGTGCGCTTGATTTTTTTATTGATTTAAGTGTTTATTTGACCATTTTTCTTTTCTTCAGTATCTTTGTATGATTTGGTATTGATCTCTGCTTCTACGTCATTTGTTCATTCATTCAATCAATCAGAGTCATTCAGAAAATATTTGATAAGTGGCTCTTGTGGACCAAATATTGTGTGAGAACGAGGGATGTAGAAGTGAGTGGTACTTGATCCCTGTCCTTAGGCCCATGGGGGAAGCAGATGTTGAAACCACAGTGGTTATGTTATAATGCCAGGTCCTCAGGAAGGAGATGACCACTGGAGGAGTCATGGCTACATGTTCCAAATGAGAGGCAGGAAAATATTCTACATAATGGGAACAGCATGTACATGTTAGTTAGATTTCGTGGATTCATATTCTTGCAAGTTGCAGAAAACCTGAACCTAGGCCAAAAGTAAAAGGAAAGGAAAGTCATTGTTTCCTACAACTCCAAAGCCCAGATTCATTCCGGCTTCTGGCCTGGTTTAAAGCAGATTCAAACAGTAGTGTCATCAGAACCAGGCTCTCTGTCTTTTGGCTCTCTGTCTTTTGGTTCTCTGTCTTTTGCCTTTGTGTGTTGCCCTCATTCTCAGGACAGCTTTTTCTAGTCACCGAATAGCCACCAACTCTCCTGGGGCCATGTCCTTCCAAGCTTTGAGCCACTGGGACAACATCAGCTCTTCATCACCAAATTTCCAGGAGATTCACTCTTATCAGGACAGCTTACATTTCCTGTCCCTACCCCTAGTCTGGTGAGTGATGCACTAGCCATTGTTGGCCTGGCCTGGCCTCACGCTCACAGATGTTGACCTCTGGACCCTGAGACTGAAGGAGTTGGAGTGGGGTAGATCTCCAAAGAGAAATCTGACATAGGAGAGGAAGGGTGCTGGAGAGCAAGCGACGTATATGTACCACAGTGTCAACAGAGAGAACTCGGGCTTCCCTGGGCCGGGAGATGTTACGGGAGATGAGTCTGGAGATGTGTGTGGGCAGCAGTGTGTGAGAGCCCTACTATCCCACAAGGACCTCAGGCTCTTTGTTGCAGGCAGTGGTGAGACTTGTAATCAAGAGAATGACGGTGTCAGGGTTCTTCCAAAAGATAACTTAGCAGCACTCAGCCCAGTTGACCATCACATTCCTTTCTTGACTTGGACAGCACCACGCTGCCCTGCTTTTTCTATTATTCCCCAATCTCTCTCCCTCCCTCCCTCCTCTCTTCCTCCCTCCCTCCTTCCCTCCCTCCTCCACTCTTTCTCTCTCTCTCTTCCAGGAAGAACTGAACTAGAGTATTGGGCTTCACCCCAATACTTCAGCCTTCACATCCAGCCCTCCTCTCTTTCTAACAACTGATTCCCATTTTTCAGTCAGTCTTTGTGGCTGAGGCCACCAAATGCGCATCTCAACCTAGATCCCACTCTGAGAGTCCGGGGCCATGGAGCTCTTGACGTCTTCTCTTAGATGTCTTCAGGTGACCCGTGTCCAACACGCCCCATGTAAACTCTAGTTCTCCTCCTGCTGCTTCCTGCCCATCCCTGCCTCTCCTCCAGGGTGTCCTGCCCCAGTAAATAACATTACTATTCTCCTGAGAGACATCAGACTCCTTCGTTCCCTCACCCCACATGCCCCACCAAGTCCATCACCCAGTTCTCCCTATTCTGCCTTTTAGAAACCTCATTCCTGTTTCCATTGCTCTTCCCTTGTTTCAAGCCCCTGTCATTGTTACCTGGGTGATCGTGACAGCCCTAACCCTGCTTCCACACATGCACCATGATCCCTTCTCCACTCAGCAGCCAAGTGATAATCATGTGGCCACCCTTGGATAATTATCCATGCTTCTCAGAATCCAGTGCAAAATATCACCGTATTCTACAAGGTTTAGCATTTTCTGGTGCCCAGATTCCTCTTCAGTTTCCTCCTATTTATTCTCCCCTGCCATTCACCACAGTGTCCTTCTCTCTATTTGTCTAATTGCCCCACTCCTACCCAGCTCCCTCCTGCTCCTCCCTCAAATCTCAGCTTCAACACCCTTCCCCCAGAAGCCTTCTCAGAGACCTTGTTCAAGCCGAAGTCAGGCCCTGGGCGTTGGTGACCCCACCTCCGTGGTGATGCACATCATAGCTGTACTTCTGGCTCGCTGTCTGCCTTCCAAGCGGCCTTGAACTCCTGTAAGGCCAGTGGGCAGAGCCCCCAGGCCTAATACTATCCTTAGCTAGACAAGGAACTTCAAAGGGTGTTTTTTAGTCCATCAAATGCTCCCTCCTGGGTGTTTGTAGAGAGATGGAAATGGTTTCATAATTGCTTGAAGACTCTTTCCTGTCATTTCGCAGGCACCTGCCAAATGGAAAGGTTCAAGGCATAAATGTTACCTAGAATAGACCCAAAAAATGCCACTTGCCCTCCAGACAGACTCTCCGTGCAGAACATCAGAAAAACATAAGAAACACTGGCTAAATGTCATTTTTATCAGATATATCAACACTAACCTTTCTTTTTCAATTAGCATTCTTAAGTCTCATGGGTAGTACCTGAAACAAAAGCGTGAGAGAATTTTATATTTCTTTTATTAGGCAGATATGAGGACACTCTCGATATTTCTGTCACAACACCCATTCACCTGCTGGAGTGCGTGCGTGCATGTGAGTGTGTGTGTGTGTGTGTGCACATCTGCGCACATGTGTACAAGTGTGTTTGTGTGTGTGATTTTGTAAGCTATTCTCTCTTGTTTGATAATACATTTTTTCCAAGTTGGTGCTTATGTCACATATAAAAATAAAGAAGAAAGTAAAATGACAAACATGCTAAATAAGTGCTCACAAGGAGGAAAGCCAGCCCCTGCCTTAGGGACATACTGATCCACCTGGGCTACACCCAACACAGGACTCTCCACAGGCGGCGGAAGATGACAGCCTGTCCTCTGTCACTCAGACGCACATAGAGGGTGCTGGTATGAAGCACAAAGCTGAATGCGGCTGCTGGTGCAGCTGTCACTACAGACACAGAGCCCTCCGTGAGGTCTGTCCCTTCCATCTAACTGAGCAGCATGACAAGAACATAGTGCTCCCTGGCACCTGTGTCCGAGAGGCCCTGCGCCATGCCCACACCCAAACCAGCCCTTAGTGTGAAGAGGCCAGATGAGAGGAGCGGCCCAAGGTGCCGAGTGGCCCTGGCTGGGCTGCTGTCTCTACCCTAACCCAACCGCAAAGCCAAGGCAGTGCCAGGGCCCAGAGTGGGCGGCCAAATGGTCTCTACAGGCCACCCTGGCTTTTTGTTTCCAAATGAGTTTAAAATAACAGAATACAAGGAGGACCTACGGGAGCAAGGGACCGTGATGTCCTCATATTAGTTTTCTGCGACAAACACCAGCCGCCCAGGGTTGTGACTGGCAAGGAAGAGAAAGGACTGTAAGCACAAGCAGGAAGCCTCATTGCTGGATGCTTCAGCCTGTGTCTTCATCTTCCCTCCCATTGCTTCACAAGTTGAACTTTACTAAAATATGATCTTTTCATGGTAGGTAAGGTCCTGAGCTGTGAAGCCACACATGGCTGGCTGGAGTCCAGGCTCTGTCCTCCTGGTCATGTGACCGTGATTGTTGGTTTACTCACTGTAGGAACCTTTAAGAATCACGAGGATTAGACCAAGTGTGTCTATAAAGTGCATGTGTCCCCAAAATATGCCAAATGCTGCCAGATCGGTGGCTGTTTTGGTTTTCTAAGCATCCGTTGATCCTCTCCAAAGTCCTGGCCCTGTAGGACTCATTGCTGATAATCCCAGGCTCCCTTTCTTCCTGACAAAATGTAGCAAATGCTTTTCTTATACTAGGCTGTGTTTATCAAAGCCAAAACCAGGCCTTAGCCAAACATAGGTAGGACGGGCACATGGGCATAGGAGGGCCAGGGTCGGGGTCCTTCCTCAGGGCCACTCACTCCCTCTGCTCCCTCTGGAAGCGCTAGGGAAAATCTCTTCCCTTGCCTTTTCCAACTTCTAGCGCTGTATTCCTTTGCTCACGAGCCCTTCTCCATCTTCGAAGCCCATGAATAGCATTCTCCAGTCAGCCTCTTCCTCCCCACCCTGAGGTCACCCCAGACCCTCCTCTCTTCTCTGCAGTCTCTGCTTCTCTCGGACAAGGAAACCTGTGATTGTATCAGTCGGCTCAAGAAGGTGATCCAGGGTAGCATTTCCGTCTGTAGAGCCTTCCTTTGCTCTCATCTGCAGAGTCCCCTTTGCCATGGCAGGTAATATTCCAGAATCCAGGGATTCAAATGTGGAAATCTTGAAGATGTCCATCATTCAACCTCCCCCCCAGACTCCTGGCTCCACTGGCATCGAGTTCATGTACCCACTTTATTCTCTTCCAGTCCATGACAGCTTTGATACTTGCTCTACTATTAATAAAAGTAAAAGCAAAAGGCAGCCTTGCTCTAACTAAAATTCAGAATTTGTTGGCTCAGGGTAACTGAAAAATCTAGCATTAGGCTTCAGGCACAGCTTGATCCAGGGCTGAGACAATGTCAACTGTCCTTGGTGTCTCCCCTTCCATCTCTTGGCTCTGCTCTCTTCCATGCAGCTCCATTCTCATCCAGGCTCTCCACACATGGCTCAGGACGACTCAGCAGCTCCAGCTCTGCGTATGCCAGGCTCGAGTCTAGGAAGGAGATGGAGGCTTTTTCCCTGAACAAAATCCTGGCAAACGTTTTGCTCTAACTCACTGGCTGTGGTCAATTCCTGTGTCACTTAACTGTGAGCTGGAGAACTCAATAGCAGCCCTTAGTCAGGATGAAAATTAGAGATAGGTTGGCTCCTGAGGGTTCTGAGGCACCTGAGAAAAGAAAAGGAGGAGGAATTCCAGGTAGCAAGAAGCAAAGATGCCCACCCTAAGGGCTGCTGAAGCCCACAGTATTTCCCCTGCTAATCCTGAGCCAGAGAGATGGGGCATCTAGTTATGGAATTAGGTATCACCCGCTTGGAACAGTATTTGAGGGGCAGGATCACCTTAACAGTATCCCAGAGACATGATAAGATGCTGTGTCCCTCGGACACTGGAAAAGCAACTCACAGTGCGACCTCACTCCCAGCATAGCCCTGTCACCATGGAGCCCATAACACGAGCTGCCCCACACATTTTATGGTTCTGCAGCTTTTGATCTTTTGTATGAAAGATAACACATTTGCTTTCCAGGCCTTAGGGCAAGACCACCAGTATAGTGTGAACAATTCACGTCTTTATTAGGAGAAAAAGGTCTTTTAACAGCTTTCCAGAGGAGCACAGAGAAAATGCGTCAACTGTATGAGGCCAAGTCCTCAGCACGGAGACTGTGGAAGTGATGAAAAGTCTCCACAGTTTCCGTGAACAGCAATGACTATAATCAAGTACTTATATTCCAGGCACTACTCTACCTCCATTACATGTCCCCTGGCAACCTGGAGAGCCATGGTGAAGATTCCCCACCTTGAAACAGAGGCCAGGCACCTGAGCTCACACAGCAGGCCCAAGACTCCATTTCTGCATTGACCGCAAAGCCCCTCCCTTAACCACCGTCTTCTACCAGCACACTGTGTCACACCACATTGTCCTATATATTTTATTAGTGTGTGCATTTTTCATTTAAATGAATCTCCCGTGACCACACTATCCAGACACGACAGCTCGTGCTGTGGGATTTCAGAGGTAAATAAGTCCACGGGAATTGATGAGCCAGCGGGGGACTGCTCGCTTGTGGGGCGCAAGGTGATGGATCAGCACTCACGGTGTGCCAGGCGCTTCCAAAAACGGCTTTGCTCACTCTCCACCGTAACCTTGTTCCCACAGCACTCACTTAGGAAATAACTCTTGTTATTGGGATTTTTACCGACAGGGGGAGGGAGGCAGGCACAGAGAAGTGCCCAGAAACAGCATAAAAGAAAGGAATGAGGAAGGAAGGGAGGGAGGAGAGAAAGAAGAACAGGAAAAGAGGGAGAGAGGGAGGAAAAGAAGAGAAAGGGGTGTGGAAGAGTGAGACAGAAAGAGTCAGAGAGTAGGGGAGAAGGAAAAAGAGAAATTAAGTAGGAAGCAGGGTTTGCCTGTCATGAGTTCATAAACAAGATGAGACAAGAGGTTCATAAAACCCACACCTAGTTTGTTCCACAGTCGGAAGGCAGCGTGTTGCCCTCTACTTCTCCACATTGCAGATATCGCATGGTGAAGGAATCCGGTGGGACTTCCACAGGGTGTCCTGAGTTGGGATGGATGGTCAGGTGGCCCAGAAAGGTGAGAGGACTCCCACTGGCCCTGAGGACTGAGAGAGGAGCCCTTGGGTGGTGGCTCCCAGTCCTGATCATGAGTCCATGGTCCTGCAGCTGTGCTTAGAGGTGGGGACCTCCCATCCTGAGGCTGTGCCTTAGAGGACAACTTCAGCCATGACCATATCCCAACTACCGTGATGGCTACTGGTTCCCGTTCCGGGCAAGAACCAAGGATTTGCCTTGACGTGGCTGATGCCACAAGGAGTCAGACTTCTCAGCTGTCCCTGTGTGTGTACCAAGTAGGGCCCCCCCAGAGGGCACAGTGGCAGCAGAGCCTACTTCCTGCTCCTTTTTGCTCACTGACCCTTTCTGTGGGGGCCACAAGTCCATCACCAGAGAGCCAAAGGCTCTGTAGTTGCAACCATGGACTGAGTCAAATGTCACAGTGGGATTGTCACCATGACTTAGGGTCCTTCTCGCATGTGTATATAAACCAGCTTCTAACAGATCATCCTTGAAAGAGGGCCAGGCAGAGCCCCAGGAAAAGCTATCCCGCCTCCACTCAG
Organism: Fukomys damarensis; assembly: GCF_012274545.1. Taxonomy (NCBI): domain Eukaryota; kingdom Metazoa; phylum Chordata; class Mammalia; order Rodentia; family Bathyergidae; genus Fukomys; species Fukomys damarensis. The sequence continues at coordinate 36,897,302 of NW_022900944.1, forward strand.
GAAGTCTTGACTGACACCATCCTGCTAGCTGTTGGCAGGTTTGGAAATTCAAGTCGTGTTGTGCCCCCCTCTTCCATGGTAGCTGGATTGTTATTCCTTCTGGGTATTGTGACTGCAGTTTAGTTTACTGGCACCTAGAGAACAGCAATTCCTGATGGAAAACAAGATGAGATCCAAGGGGTTATTATGCTTCTTGAGAAAGAATACCACTTATTTAAGTAGGTTTGAAATATGTGTAGAATATAATTATACCTAAATGTAATATGTTCCCTATGATATATAAATTAAGGTTTACTACATAGCAAATGTTTTTTAAATAAATGTAATTTAAACACTCATGCATATCATTTAACTCAGCCTGTTCAGACTATAGCAGAGCCCTTCTCTATGTAAATCACCTCAGCGCAGAGATGCTGGGTGAAAGAGGGGGCAGAGGAATCTTCCTTCCTCCTCCCCCTTACAGCGTTTCCTGGGTTTCTTCTGGAACTCCTTGGAGCTGGGACTCAGTTCGTTAATTCCAAATTACTATTTGAACTTTACATTAAGTCAAGTCACAAAGCAGTGTTGAAATTCCTCTTCTTGCATAGGAACTCACTTAGGTATACTGGATAAGTCCTTGGGCTGCCATCTTAGACTGTATGGCTTAAACATTTGGCATTTATTTTTCTCCATTCTGAAAGCAGGAAGTAGAGACCCAGATAACAACATGGCCAGGTTCTGGTGAGGGCTTCCTTCTTGCCTCATAGACAGCCACCTTGTGTTAACCTGGAGGGGGGGGGGGGGGGAGGGGGGGGGAACTCTGG
>NW_022900944.1:36898512-36948013 GCF_012274545.1 Fukomys damarensis
GTAGAGGGAGAGCGAGAACTCTAGTGTCTTTTTTTAGGAGCACTAATCTCTTGAGGACCCCACCCTTATTACCTTATCTCAACCTAATCATCTCCAAAGGACCCAACTCCAAATACTATCACTCTGGGGATTAGGGTTTCAACACATGAATTAGAGGACCAGGTGCAAGTCATCCCATAGAACACATTAAATTCAAAAAGACATCAATTACTCTGTACCTGAGTCTTTCAACTCCCAGGAAAATCTTGTCATTGTTTCTTCCAGGAACTGACCAGTGCTTGGCTCCTGCATGCGAAGTACTGGACACATAGTAAACTGTCAGTGCATGTCAGCTGTTCCTTTATTTATTTTCCATCATAGCAACTTACCAAAAGTTTAGTAACTGAAAACAATATAAATTGATCACCTTATAGTTGTCAAGGTTGGAAGTCTACCATGAGCCTCCCTGGGCCAAGAGCAGGATATTGGCAGTGCTGCCTTCTTTTGAAGACTGAGAAGACCCATTTCCTTGTTGGCATCTAGGGGCTGTCAACATTCCTTGACTTGCAGCCCCTCCCAGTCGTCAAAGTCAGCAGTACAGCATCTCTTTGACCCTGCTTTTGTGCCTTTCTGTGATTCTTCTGCTGCTTCCTTTTCCACTTTTAAGAACTCTTGCATTGGACCCACTTGGATGACCCAGTATAATCCCCTCATCTGAATTCTCTTAACTTAGTCAGATCTACCAAAGCTTTTGCCATGGAAGTTAACACAGCCAGAGGTATCAGGGATCAGGGCGCAGGTTTCTTTGGGAGTGCCACTGTTCTGCCTGCCACAATTACTAACACTGGCTGTTGGGGTTGTTGGAAACAAGGTGCACCAGCATGTTTGTGCTCTGAATAGAGTTGTGAAAAGTTAATTCCCATAACATAGTAAATAGTTGAAAATGGTAACGTTTTTGGTGGTGTGGTGGTGGTCTTAGTGTTTCCCCAGTTGCTCTGAAAGAGTGCATATGTTCAAAACACAACCTGTGTGCTGAGGAACAAGGGGACAACCCTGTTACTTTCCTGCCCTTGGAAAGCAAGGACTTTGTGTGCAATTGGCCCTTCCTTCCAGAATTTCATGTGGGAAACCACAGCACAAGCCAGAGACCTCGTTTTTAAGCCTTTTGTTTCAAAGTTTTAAACACTGGGAAAAAACCCTGTTGGCCTCTTAAAAATCAAGCAGCCCTAAGTATAGAGCAACAAGGAAACAGAAGCAAGTTGGGGAAGAACTCGGGTTCACTTCAGGAGGACTCAGAAAGAGAAATTGACAAGTAAGATCCTAAAGGCACATGGTTTAATATGCAAGGCTCTGGGCCACCAAGGACCTTGGTAACTTCAGGAACCTGCCATCTGGGCAGGATTGCAGAGGAAAAAGGATGGGACTTCCCAAGGGACTGGGTGGAATAGGAGAGGGTGCACCAAGGCTGCCATCTGCGTTGAAGCAACTAGATACAGTAGTTGAAAAGCAGTCTTGGAAGGAGAACGAAGGTCTGTGACTAGAAATGATCATGAAAAGGCTCCGTGAATAGCTAACACTATACCTCCCCACGGAGTAAGAATTAATGTAGAAAGTAGAAACTTGAGCTCCTTCACCAAGCGGCATGGTGACTAGGAAGGTGCTGTGTGGCACCAGACTGATGATAGGAATGGACTCCAGGGGTGCGTGTGATGATATTTTTACACAAATCCGCAAATCTCTGTGATACACCTTAGCTCCTCATGACACAGTATGGCCATGTGCCCCTAGCCCCATCTGTTTGGTTAAGAATTTGGAAACTGGAAGTAGCGACGATGAGGACGGAAATCTGAGTCCTGCTCGGCCCAGTGTGACACATGAGAAGTTTGGTGGCTCGGTGGTCTTGTCTTCTCAGTCTTGGCCCTTTGCACTTTTAGGGGGAGGAGCTAGGGATGTCAGGACAATGTGTTTTCAGTGTTAACATTCTGTGGTTCTCAGAGCAAGAATAGAGCTTCTATTTAAAGGGTAGGTAAAATTAGAGGACTCAGCAAGGAGACCAAGAAAAAACATGGTAAGAGAGTCAGAAGAAAGCAGCCACATAAACCAAGAAGAATACATTTCTTTAAAGGGGAGAGAGAAAACATTCCCATTTCCAGTAATATGGTGAGTCAAAATACCAATTTAAATATGTACTTTTTTCTTTTGTTTTATTTTTAAAGTAGAGACAAGCTGACAAGATTTCTCCAAAAAAAAAAAAAAATGTCCCCAGGAATCTGAGTGTGGGTGCCTTAAACAACAGAAATTTGCTTTCTCACAGATCTGGAGGCTAAAATCCTGAAATCAAGGTGTGGGCACAGCTGATTCCTTCTGAGGACCATGAGGGAAGGAATTGTTCCAGGCCTTTCTCTTATAGATGGCCGTCTTCAGGCTAGGTGTTCACACTGTCTCCCCTCTGCACACTCTCCGACTAGATTCCTCCTCTTAGAAGAACACCAGTCATATTGGGTTAGGGTCTACCCTGACGGCCTCTTCTTAATTACTTCTGCAAAGACTATCTGAAAACATATGTACTGAGTAAACGAAGAAAAAGACTTCAACATAGGAATTGTGGGAGACCAATTTAGCCCACAGCCATGTTTAATTTTTAAAAAATTTAGATCATTCAATGTAGGAGGAAACATTAGAAAACTAAAAAGGCCATGCGAAGCCAATCAGTCAGAGAGAATGGGAACAATGTGGTGGGAAAGTTCTGTGAGGCAGCCCAAATAGGTCACTGAAAGCTACACTGAGGAGCTGGATGTTTTTCAAAATGTGGCACAAAGCCCTGGGAGGGTTGTAAGTAGGAGAGTTATGTGAACTGCCATGAGTTGCTCAGCAGAAACAACCATCCGTGGAACACACCACTGCTGGAGGTCATTCTCAACAGACCTTCGGCAAAGGTCACGCTACTGGGTGTACTGGAGGGAGAAGGGAAATTATCCCAGACTGAGATAGAAACTGAGAGGAAACAGGGACTTCTGAACCAAGAAAATGTTATCCTTATGCATAAATTTCAGCTACCAGTACCTAATAAAATAATAATCCACAAATTATGAGATTAATGTCAATATAGAATCAAAATGTTATTGAGGGCAGGAGGGGAGAGATTAGAGATTATATGGAATTACTCAAGAAGAGGAAAAAGTTACATTTTAGATAGTAAATTTAATTCTAAAAACGAAATAAAAGTACTTGGAAGAGGAAAGATAAAATGGAGAAAGACCCAATCAAAATCAAAAGTTTGGGAGAAAGATAACATGGGAAAGATATGTGGAAAGAGTAAAACACATAAAAGTATAAAATAAAATGATATAAACTTAAATGTATTAGTAGTTGAACTCATCATAAATAAAAAAGAATTATGAAAAGACTGTGTTTTGGGGTTTTACTCACAATATTCTATTTTTTAAAGACCTCACCTGAAAAATAAAGACAGAATGAAATATAAAAGTGGAAGAATGAAAAGGATATAGCAGGCAAATGCAAGAGGAGTCCTCAGGGAGCTAGGAAATAAAACAAAAAGAAGAGTTCCATTTCTAGTCAGTGATTTATTACAGATCCTAGCCAGTGAGAAAGATACAAAAATAAATAAAAGGAACTAGATTTGGAAAGGAAGAATTTAAATGGTAATTTCATGATTATCTGCATGGAAAACAAAAAATAATCTCACAGACAACTTACTAGAACTAGTAAAACAACTTAATGAAGATGGATTGGTATAAAGTTATAATGATCATTTGCATATCTGTATAGCACAAATGGAAAATAGAACACAATAAAAAACTTTTTCATAACGCAGCTTCCAAAAAACTCAAAATATACCTATATAAAATAATTTTATTAAAAGTCACTAAAGGAAACCTTAATAAATGGTGATACGTATTTTTTCATTGATTTAAAAGACTCAATTTAGTAAAGATGTCATTTCTTCCCACAATGATCTATAGCTACCATGCAATTCCAATCAAAATCCTGACAGGTTGATCCTAAAATTTATATGAAAGAGGAAAGGTGTGAGAATAGCCAAGCCACTCCAAAATGCAAAAATATAATAACGTTAAAAATGCATCCGTGTACAAGAGGCAAACAGAATGAAAGAACAGCACAGAGAGGCCAGAAACAAACCCACAAATTCGTGGAAACATGACAAAATTGAAACTTTTGAATGAAAGTAACCCAGGGACAATATGTTATCTGTATAGAAAAAAATCAGAAATGATCTCTAAACCTACCTTATATAAGAAATTAATTCCATATGGGTTAAAGATATAAATGTGAAAGTCAAATTTTTTAAATTAAAAGAAAATATCAGATGGGCCAGGGATTTAGGAAGATGGAGGAAGAGAAGGAGGAGGAAGAGGAAGAGGAAGAAGATATGGAGTAATGTCTTGACGATCTCTGAGTAAGGAAGAATTTCTTAAATAAGATACAAAAAACACAAAGCCATAATGAAATTATTCATAATTTCTGTATCAAGCTTGAGAGCTTCTATTCATCAAAAGATACCAGAAAAAAAGATTGAAAAGACAAGTCACAAACTGAGAGAAAATTTTAACATATAAAGTATCTCCAAATGATTGGTGTACACAATATATGAATAATGGCTTTGCAGGAAAAGACATCATTGGATTTTAAAATGAGAGAACATGATGAGCAACTATTTCACAGGAAAAAAAAGATATATGAGTGACCAATAAAGAAGAAAAAGATGTTCTACTTCATTAGTAATCTTGAAAATGGAAATTAAAGCAGCAGCTATACCTACCAGATTGAATAAAATTAAATGTGACCATCGCAAGTGTTGTTGGAAATGTTAGTTTCGACTGATGCTGCCGTCACTCTGGAAAACAACCAGTAAAGTTGACTGGGAACATTCCCAAGGCCCTGCGTATCCCCCTGGCCTGTCTGGTTTTGTGTGATCTTTCCTCAGTCCTGCCTTTCCCTTCTCAGAACCCTCTCTGTACCTCAGGTTTTGTTCAGCAGTGCTTCCTAGATTGACCCTTCCCTCCACCCTGCCCTCGTCCCACCCAGATCAGCCCTCCAGGATCCTCCCAGCACTGGGCCAGGTGGCTTTCTGCCCTCTGCTCTCCCTTAGCCACAGCCCACCAATGATAGCTTTTCTTCAGGCTCAACTTTCATCAGCTTCTTTCCTTCCCTCTGATTCAGGAGGAAGAGGAGCCCTCCGCATTTTGTAAAATTTAAGAGTGTTTTCAAATATACAGAAAGTAGTCTCTGCTGTTATTCAAAACCAACACTCCTGCCTACTCCTCTCTATCAATAACCTCCCCACGCCCTGATATTGTGGAGCTTCCTGTCCCTTTCTCAGCTCCCTCTATGGAGCTTCTGTGTAGATTCTGGTCATGGTCCTGTGCTACCCACACCGCCGCAAAACCCTTTCTGGGAAATCACTTCCAAGGGCAAGGTCCATAGTGTCTTGTTTTTCTTATCCAGGCAACGACTGGGATGGGTCCCTCTTCTTCCAACCTTCCTGAGCCTTTCTGTTCCTGTGCCCTCCTTTGCTCACCCAACACCATGTCTTAGAAAGCCTTTCTCTTAATCTTCTGTGTAAATCGCCAACTTTGTAACAGGCAATGATAAAGAGATGGAATACACTTATCACTCCTCCTCTGCCCCCAACCCAACTCAGACTGCCTTTGTGGCCCCTCACTTAACTGAATCTGCCTCTCCGCAAGGTCAGTACTGATCCCATTAGCCAGGGAAGGCCTTTGCTTACTCCATGTGTTCCTTGACACCACTCTGGCTTGTGTGTGAAATTATATGATATGTGCAAAAGTGTATGTAATGCGTTTGTGCAGCCTAAGAATAATAATAAAGTGAATGTCCACCTTTCATTGTCCTGTTACAAATATGCAATTATTAGTAAACTGAAGTGCCCCGTGACAGAAAACACAGGCTGCCTTGCACTCCCTTTACTGATGTCCCCAGAGACTTCGCTTGGTCCTCCAGGCTTCCTGTAGCCAAGCCAACAAGAATCTCCACTCCTGCTGCAACAGATCAACTACTTTTTCTGACCAGGGGATCAGATTAACCTCAGAAGCTGAGAGTTGACCTCAAATCTGCCCCTCAAACCTTTGACCTCAAACCTGTGACTCAAGGCCAAGCAGAGGGAGACCTGAAGAGTAAGTAGGCCATATTAGTTCCTTTATATTGAACTTAAAACTTGTCCCTCTGTCAAGCACCCATATAGTCTGCTTCTATTTGCAATTCAGTTTAGGTCAGTTTCCTGAGGTTTCACATCTGTTGAGATATAGATAAATTAGTGGGAAATTTTCTCACTTGAGCTTTGAGTATTGTAAAACTTTTTGTCCTGCTTTTACATTACTATAGAGGAAATCTAGTCACCTTATTATAGATTCGTTCTTTTTAAGGTATTTTCCCACTGTCTCTAATATCGGTGGAAAGCATCTGCCTTTTAGAGATTCAGTGCAAGCTAAGCTGGCTTCTAAAGAAATCAGTGAAAATTATCAATGCAGATCTGAACTGAGTCAGGGTTATGTCTGCTCAGCTCATTTAGTGATACAATTCACAGAGAGTTAGTTTGATTTATCTTTGCACTGGTATTAATTAAAATTCCCCCAGAGCAAGCTCCGTCTGTGAGAGGCCAGACAGTCAAGAAACTGACTTTAAAAACTACACAAATATGAAAGTACTTCTCAAGAGCTTTGAAGCTGATCAGATTGTAGGGGAGATTTCACAGTTTACCTGTTTGGTGGCCTTTCCAAGATCATGTAGCAGTGGGGACACCTTCTGGAGCTTGATAGAAGTGGCCCTTTCACACAGAAATCCCTCCAGAGGACTTCAGGGTAGATTCTAATCAAAATCCTCTAGTTCTTGCCTCACAGCAAAATCCGTCCTGGGAAATCATTTGAAGGGCAAGATCCGTGATGTCTTGGTGTTTTTGTTTGTTTGTTTGTTTGTTTGTTTTTTCTAGACAACAATCAGGATGGGATCTTCTTCCAAGAGAAGGTTCTAAATGATATATTGTGTGTTCCTTGTGTTGTGGGTTCCGGTCACATTAACATAAAAAGGCCTGCTTTAGATTTGCTGCCTGGGGCGTGATATGGCATGAAGTAACCCAGGAGAGCCCTTCCCAGTTGATCAGGTAGATTCTCTGGCAAGGTTGCTAAGAACATGCGCTCTGACATCAGACTAACTTAGCTCGGCCATTACTTGCTCTCTGAGCCTCAGGTCTGTCATCTAAAGACAGAATAATTACAGTACCCTATTGTGAAGATAAATTAGGCAGTGCTTATCAAGTGCCCAGTACCTGGTAGAGAATGAATGATAAATATGGTTGGTTGTACTTGTTTCCTTGGGCTTCTACCTAATACACTTCCTTTACCATTTTTTTGTGGCCTTCTCCCTACCGTCTTCTAGTCAGGAGCCGTCAGCCTTCGGTGCACATTCGAATCATGTTAGGAGCTTTGAAGCAGACTGATGCCGAGTAAATCAGAATCTCTGTGGTTGGGTCTCAGGCATCCATCTTTTGTAAGTTTCCACAGATGATCCCAAAGGACAATCAGCAGCAAGACCCACTATTCCAGAAAGTCCCGCTGGGACTCCTTCTGAATATCTGTAACATCCCGTAGGGTCTGGTTATTTGCGTTTCGGCTCCTCAGTTATCTCTCCTCACCTTCTCCTTAGCACAAGTATCCAGTCGGAACACAATGATGTCAAAGAGGAAGGGTCGGCTGCTTTCCATAGTGGGCTGGTGTCTGTGGTTCAGCTTCCCTTTCTCATGTGGCAGAGCTAGGGACAGAAGGGGAAGCCACGACCATCCCCCTGTTTCCACATATCATTTGCTTCCCAGTGTTGGGGAAGTCAGCAAGTGTAAGATCACAAATCTGAACAATAAGGGTGGAGACATGGTAGGGACTTTGCATTTATGCCCAGGGAGCTCAGGAATTTGCTCATGTGCAGTACAATTCAAAGCAGTGTTTCCAGTCGGCTCCATTTATAAAGAGGAATCAGGGCCTACGCAGCTGGAGCAGGTTTGTAATCTGTGGATTCAGAAGGAAGGAATGGCAAGTTTATTTACAAAATGAAAGAAGCTGAGAGGCAGAAGAGGCGCGTGCAAAACAACCTAATGGCGCCAGATCAAAAAGTTGATGCTTGTGTCACATTTTCTAATTCCTCATTGGCTAAAGAAGTCAAGTCAAGCCCAGATTCAAGGTCTGAAGAAAACAGACTCTCCCTATTGATGGGAAGAGGAAAGGCAAAGTTGCAATGCAAAGGGCCATGGCACAGGAATTGGAGAGTCATCGAGGCCATCTTTATATCATATGATATATCGTGGACAAAATAGGGTCTTCCAAACACTTCTTAGTACAGGGCACTACAGGAGTTTTGACTAGAATTATTCATTCATTCGACAAATATTGAGCATCACTTCGCAGCTTGGTACGGTAGCAAGTGCTAGGGACAGCAGTAAGGAGGCATCCAGAGCTCCCGCCCCTACTGCCGAGTGAATTATAACAAGATCTGTGGAAGCATGGAGATGGCCCCTTCTCATAGGTCTGGGGGTCCGGGAAAATGTCCCATCGAAGCTAACAAAGCCAGGGCTTCACGTTTACGTAGATGTTTACTGGACAAAAAAGATGAGTATTTCAGATCAAGGGAGGGTGTACTCCAAGGCCTGTGGATGGGAAACAACCTTCTTGGGATTTGGAGAAGTTTGGTCTAGACCCAGGCAGACAAGGCGCAAGAATTGAGGACAGAAAGGCTCAGGGACAGTGATCAAAGAATGGGTAGCTTGACTATAAAGGGCCATGTAAACCTCAGTAAGGAGTGTGGGCTCTATTCTCGGGAAAATGTGAGAATCTTCTAGAAAATTTTAAATGGAGGAGTGAAACGATCAGAAATTTCACTCGGGCTTCAGAATGGAGCCTGGATTAAAAGCGGATAACCCTAAAACAACCAAAACTCTGAAGTATGCTATAAACCGTGGTGGAAAACAAGACCCAGTAGGATGTTTCCTATTTCTGCATCATATATACATAAAAATGGAAATCAGGAAAACCACACAGAAATCGGTGTTGGAAATCCAAACAAAGATAGGAGCAGCCTTGGTCAAAGAAGTGGAGGTAAATGTGGAGAGGACTGGGGAGTTCTACAGACAGTAGAGCCTGAGAAGGGGGAATGACAGGACCAGGACCCTGGGCTCTACTGCACATCCCAAGATGCTTTTCTTCCCACCACTCCCATGTCCTGTCCGTGAGCAAGGCTGAGTGGTTTGCTAGAAAGAAAGGACGGAAATAAGAGGAGGCAAAAGTGGATCGCCTGTGTCCCTCTATATTTGCTGTTTGTGCTTCACAACCACATCTTCCAATGCCCAGGAGGGAGGAGGCGTGCAAGAGCAGTGAAACTAAACTGGCAGCAAGGGAAACAGTGCCCCCTCTGTCCTCCTAGTTACCGTTCCCCCTTCACGCCACACCTGCCTCCACTGGCCCCAACTCACAGCTTCTTAGCTCTTCACCATCGCCATCACTGACATCATCATCATCATCGTCTCCTTCCATCTGGCACCTACACGCCCCCTGTTCCTTCAACCAACTCAGTCATCCCTAGGAGAGCCAGGCTCTTTTTGTTCTTTTTCCTTTACAGATACATTTCCCTGCGTTTATCTATCTTTTCCACTCTTCCCCAAAAGCATTGCTCTTCATTTTAAATACAGTTAGACTCTATTCTCCATCCTGAACTTCCTCGTGCATCCAGGACAGTCATTCTGGGCCTTGTTTCAGTCCAGACATGGCTGTAATCCCCACCAAGCCCCAACACCAGAACAGCCCCCATTCACTGAACATGACATGATTGAGGCACAGGGCCAGGATTTTTACATGAACTACATTTCACGACAAGCGGATGAGGAGGGTCTGTCCCTAGCACGGTATCCAGGTCACACAGTGCATAAGTGGTGAAGTCAAAACTCAAACTCGGGCCACATCAGCCAACTAGTAACCACTTTTCTCCAACCCTCTGTGCAGCCCGTACTTCTCTGGTGGGAGCACCTGTACCCTGAATCATGCCCTCTCTGTGTCTGACTGACCCACTGGCCTCTAAGACCCTCAAAGCAAGGGTCTCTCATCTTTGGAACCACACAGTGCAGAGCCTAGATGATTGCTCTTAGGATCCTTCGCTGAGGGAGAGCTTTCGGGAGAAAGTGTGAAAGCTAAGGGGAGCTAGAGTGGGCAGGGGGAAACAGAGGAAGATGTGGTTTCAGAATCACATCGGCCTGATCCCAAGGGGGACTCTGGACAATAGAGTTTGTTCAATCCAGAGCAAAGGAGGCTGGGCCCTTGCAGCACCACCCCCATCCATCAGGCCTTTCCCGATGAGCTGAGCCCTAGGGGAGGCAGGATATGATCTCCTGGGCAGCTGAGGGCTGGTGAGGCAGGGCAATGCTCCAGAGAAGAGTGCAGTGAACATCCACGGTGCCCAGGTGATGAGCGCATCTCCTAAGGGGACCCAGACAGTGCATAACAGCATCTGCCACAGTCATTACTTTGAAAACAGCATATGCAGCCCCTCTTTCTCCAGATAAACAAAGCACATCTGTGGCCCTTTTTATACAGCCAGAGGCAGGGGCTCTTCTCACCTGGAGCAGTGGACACTGAGATCCAAGTCTAATGAATCAGTGAATTAGAAGTCACTGTGTCTACTGTAAGGATGCCTGCCCTGCTGTCTTTTCTGCCCCCGAGACCTGGGCTGCCTGGCACAGACTTCAGCGCGCATCTCACATACACTTTTCCATCTGCAAACATGTGAGCTCCACTGCAGAATATCCACTGGAACACACTCTTGTTCTCTGGGGCTTTATTTTGGCACAATCTTGCTTCCAGTGAAGAGAGAACAGAAAATGAACATGGTGGATTTTTTTCTTCTTCTTTTTTTTTTTTCTTCTTTACTTTTTTTTTTTTATGATTTGCAGCACAAAAGAACATATTGATCCTTATCCAAGAGTTCAGAATAAAACATGAAGGGAGAAACTGCTGATCCTAAGCCAGTGCTTGCTGGTCAGCAAGTGTAGGACATTCATATAATTCTGTTTTAGCCAAAGGGGCTGTCCCTTTCCTAGCTTCTCTAGCAATTCTGATACAGGCAGCTCTGGAATTGGAGAAATATTGATTTTCCTGTTTGTTATGCACTCTTTTCCAAAAATAAGTAAATCTAATCCTGTTTGGGTCAGTATAGCAGCAAAGTAATCATCTATACCTGAGGATAAAATGAGGTCTGATCCAAAAAAACAAAAAACTCTAACGATGTTCTGATTCCATTTTCTGGATCAGGTTTTCCTATTTAAATAAGTTAAAGGCTTGATATTGATAAAGGTTAAATAAGTTAAAGCTTTGATCCTGTCACCTGGGGTGCAGGCTACCAGCAAGAAGGGCTGCATTACCATCTCCTCTCTGTGTTTCCGAAGAGACCTCTCACTTCCTAGTTATCCAGGTATCATTGGCAACTGAGGTGTTGTTCCCCTCAGGTAGGCAGACACTGTGTAGCTTTGTATTTTTCCTTTACAGCTATTCCCACATACTCTCTTTTCATTCAGCACAGCAGCCCAGGGGGTGTAAATGGATACAAGAGTGTTATTTTGTGTGTGCAGCAACCAACACAGGGTCCCCTCGGGCATCTCTGCTGACTCGGGTGATTTAATAAGTGCTCAGAATTGCCCTTTCCTGGCCTCCACTGCCCCTAACTGGTACGGCTTCAGTACTAACCCCACGTTAATTATCAGCTCCATCCTGAGCTGTCATGTTGCCATTCCCACCCACGGTGACTCTTCTGTCTGGCTGTCCATTTAGAAGTACCTGAGAAGACTAAAGAAGTCTAATGCCTGGGCCCTACTTAAGACCTGCTGAATCAGAATTTTCCCAAAGGATGGGGTTCAAGAATATTTATTTTAAAATGTTTCCCAGGAGATTTTTCTTGCATCCAGCCCAGTGTGGATTCTCTGGTCAGAATGATGTGGATTCAACCTAAGGTAAAGTCAACTACAGACATCTGGTCTGGAACAAGCCAGATGCAAGCTTGGAAAGATGAAAAGAGCTTTTCCCTCACTTCTCCAAGGCCATCTGAGATGGGACTGTGGATGCAGAACAGCCACATTACCCTGCAAGCTGTCAATTGTTCTCATTTAGCTACTCACCCTCCCACCCATCCACCCATCCATCTTCCCAACCATCTACCTCTCCATTCAATCAAACGTCTATTGAGCTCATGCTCTGTGTATTAGACCCTGTGTTCTGGAGCTATAAAGAGGAAACACCTTGGCTCCTGCACTGCAAGAGCTCACCGTTCTATAGAGTAATAACCCCAGCCATGGATGGTTCTAGCCCTATGTTTCCCCAAGGGAAAGTGAACTGATATTCCTTCTTAAATCAAGCAAACAAAGTTCAGCTTAGAGCTCTCACCAGTCAAGAAAACAATACTGTTTTTTTTCAATTGATTTTTCAATGGTAGATAATATTGGGTTTTCATTTATAATAGTAATATAAAATTTTCCTTTAAAATAAGCCTATTAATAAACACACAGTGTATTATCACTATACCATCATCAAATGGATAAAATTTAAAAGATTGAATACCACACATAGGTGAAGATGTGTCCAACCAGAACTCTCACACACTACAGGTGGTCCTATAAAGTGGTACACCCATGGTGGAAAACTCTTTGACAGTTTCCTATATTGTTAAATATACATTTACTGTATAACCCAGCCTTTCCCTTCCTATCATTTTGCCCAAGAAGAATGTTAGCTTTCCATTAGCATAACAAATATCTAATATATTCAACTTAGAAAATGTTTTATACATTAAGTTTATTGGTACGTTTTAGGTACACATTATGATCACAGTCATCATTGAGATTTTGTACCTGTACATGATATATCTTGATTCTTATTTTTTCCCATTCCCCTTCCCTCCCTTCAACTCCTCTACCCCTCCCTATATACATAAGTTTTGTTTCCACTTTTTCCTTCGCCCCTTTTTTTTCTTCTTTCCCTTCATAGAGTTGTATTTGGCTCACAGTTTTGGAATTTTTAGCCCGAGACCAATTGGTTGGCCCTGTTTCTTTGGAGCCTGTGGTGGACAATGCAACGTATCGTGGGGGCAGACGGCAGAGCAAAATCACTCATCTCATCACCTTTGATCACCTCATTGCTAGAGAGCAAAGCAAGGAAGAGGCCAGAGAGCCTCACTATCCCCTGGCAGAGCATTTCTCAGTGATCCTTAGATCTCCCAGTAGGACCCATCTCCCGAGTTCCACCACCCACCTGTCAGTGGTACCAAGCTGGAGTCCAAACATTTAGCACAGGGTCCTTCATGGACATTCCAGATCCAAACTAGAGCAAAGAATGAAAACATATGAACACACAAAGACTTGCACACAAATGTTTATAGCAATGTTATCAATAGCATCTAAAGCTGGAAATGGCCTAGGTGTCTATCAACAAGATCAACATCCATGCTTTGAAATACTGCTCAGTTACTAAGCAAAAAAAAAAGGCCTGTTCTTCCATGTAACATGATAAATCTCAGCAACATTATGCTGAACAAAAGAAGTCAGATGCAAAAAAGTATTATGAAACTGTAGCAAATCTATAGTGACATAAAGCATGTGGCACTTTATCAGATGATGTAAACATTCTGTCTGTTAATAGAGTGGTACACAAAGGTGGTTAAAATATCATCAAATTGTAGTTATGAGTGCATTTTGGAGATGAATTATTCCTCAATAAAATTGCTTTGTTAGGTAATACTTAATATGGCAAACATTACGAAAGTGGCAGTAGAACACCCAAAGTTTAGAAATGAAACTCTGAAGACATTGGGGAGGGGTGACGTCTCCGAAAAGAAGTGCGGATGAGCTTCTGTGAGAGTTCAGAGAGAGGGAGGATTTCCTGCAAAGGGAAGCTGGATGGTGGTGGGAGCTTCGTATAGTAGGTATTTGTGCTGATCCTCTGAGTTCACATGAGGCCAGAATGAATATACAAGTGAAGTTGGGTTGAAGTTAATGTCAGGGGCTCGAGATGAGTGAGGAAGGGGAAGAGAAGAGTCCAAAACCACCAGGGTGACAGGAAGGATGGGGGTGACCCAACCACCTTGGCCTTCATGACATTCAAAGGCCTTTGTCATCAGTGAAACCCGGACAGAGAGACTTCAGCACCACCAACTTGAGTGGCCGCAAAGCTTAGCAGTGGGACCAGGGCTAGGGTGAGACAAGCAAGGCACCCATGACACAGTAAAAGGAGGCAGAGTCATGTGAAAAGCCTGTGCCCACACGTCCAGGACCCTGGAGAGGTGTCCTAGTCCTGGCCACACTTTCCAGTTATCTGTATCAGATACCTTATTTGATTCAACTCCTCATTGAGCTCACGGTCTAACAGGGATAGGAAAGATGAGTCCATGTGTAGGAGCCCAGAAGCCTGTTGATGCTCAGAGGAGAGATACCAGACCCAAAAGGACAGGTGGTCAGAAAACTTCAGGAACAAATGAAACCTTAGCTAAGACTTGAAGAAGGCAAGTGCAAGGGAGGTTACAGGGTGGTCCTTCTAATTCTGTCTGGTCCAAGATTGGGAATCTGACCTTTGAAAGTGAGCACCCACTGGCCACCACTTTACAACAGCTGATGTGCACCTGTGTCACCTCCCTGTTCCCTCCAGTCTCTGTAGGTTTGTGACATGGACAAAGAAGCTCTCTACCACCCCCACATCCCAGACAGAGTCTATCCCAGTAACCTCACTGCCTGCCAACTCACCATCAGTCTCAGCAACACTCAAGTCTGCTGATGCAGTTTTAAGTGATTCTATGAAGTAAGTGAAAACGAAAACACAGCATGGATTTTTCTTCGGTAGCATTATTTTCTGTAATCTCTCTTACATCTGCAGTACCTATTCCCATGTATTCATTCAACCATCAAACAGCTAACAGTTCATGAGTGAGTGTCTTCTATGGGATAAGCCCTGGGTCACCCCTCTGTGCCCTCAGGAGGATATAGAATTCTGAACCCTGGGGGATGGAGCCCTTCACATTGCCCTCTGCATAGGGTAAAGGTCTACAGCTGCATCAGACCCATGGGAATAAGCAGATAATCCACTGACCACTGAATCCTCACCATAAAATGCTCCGATAAGTTATGAAATTTAACATAGAGCACTGAGGACCCGTCCAGGTCATCTAAAGAATTAATTGGTGGAGCTCCCTAGAACTTTTTGTTAAATTGGGCATAGCCTTGATCCTCCAGCAAAGAAGGCTGGAGCCTACAGAAAGTTGACCAGGTTAGAGGCCTAGACTTCACATTTGGGAGCAGAGGCAGCCCAGCACTGCAAGCTGACCTCTTAAGAAAGGTGTTCCATGAATGAGACCTTTCCTTCCTCTTGGGGTGAGCAGAGGGAAAGAGGAAGCCAGGGCAGGGAGCTATAGCTGAGATTGTGCAGTCACTGCTGCCACGTGAGTGACACTCTATTTCATTAAACTCCTCAGGACTTCCCTGACGGTTGAAGATGCTGGACCTGAAGAAAAAGAACTGAAGAAACTCAGAGCATCCACCTTGATCTCAGATGTATGACTCCTTTGCCCTGGGGGAGGGTTGACCAGGAGAGGGTCCTTCCCAAAAATGAAGGCAGATTCAGGAACAGAGAGGCAAGTGCAGTGCAGAGGTTGAGCTGGAAAGAGGCTGCATAGATTTATTCAGATCACGCCTCAACTAAACCTTCCTTCAATACCCTACTGTGAGCCCAGGACATAGATCTCCTCCATGATGGAAAAGCCAATTACTGCATCTCCAAACCTGGGTCACCTTGTGTTCTTCCTACCCCCTACATAGAGGTTACTAAAAGAGAAACATTTTTCTCAGAACTTCCATAGTAAAAATGAGATGATCAAGAGAATTTCAAAATGTATACCCTTAAATTCTCCTTCTAGAATGATACCCTAAGGAAAGCATCACACAAAGATTTGAAAAGATGTTTGTCGTGACACTTTAGCAATAGCTGTGTGTCCATGATGCCATATAATATTTTTAAATAGACTTCATATCAGTCGCAGCAGTGCACAGGTGTGAGCAGGCATTTTCATACTTTGTAAGGCAGAGTGTGAATTGGCATAACTTCTGTGATGTGCAACTTTGCAGGCATATCAAAATTTAAAGCACATAATTCCTCATCTAGAAAAGTATTTCCCGGCTAGGCCTCTGTGCTTACATAAAGACATGTGACGATCCTTGTACACCACACTTTTGTTTGTGAAAGCAAGAAAAAGTGGAAACAACTGAATTCCACCAATAACAGGCTAATTGAATAAATTGAATTACATCTGCACACTGCAATGCAATGAATTCTTTTTAAAAAATGAGAAAGTCCTCTATATACTCATTTGGGAAATCTGTGATATATTTAGTTAAAATGCTAGGTGCAAAACAGGATGCACAATGTGCTACCAAGTATATAAAAGCAACCAACATTTTCTGAGCCCTTACATGCATTGCTCTATTCTAAGCCTATTTTTACATGAACTCTTTTACTTCTCCCAACAACCCTATGAAGTGTGAGTACTATTGTCTTTTCCCATTTTATCAGTGAGAAGACATGTCCATCAAGCTATGGGGCTGGAATACTTGGCAGTCAGGCCGAACATATATGTATTTTATCTCTCAAATAAGTATATAGATATGTTCGCATATGCATAGAATGCCTCTAGAATACAAGCTTCATGAGGACAGGAATTTTACTCCATCATATCCCTAGTGCCTAGAACTGGTACTCAATAAATACTAGTCAAATAAAGAAAATAACTAAATAAAACATATCAGAAACTGGAAAGGAGCACTAAAAAATTGGAGGGTTGAGACAGGAGACAAATTTTTTTTTCTTCATATGCTTTTTTAATATTTTAAATGTCTATCATATGTATCAACTATTTTTTAATATTTTCAATGACACTTGTGGAGAATATTCAGTCACATGGGAAGATGACATGCTTGATGTCATCTGAAAAATCAGAATATAAATAAAGTATATAGACATATATTTATAGTATAACCTACTGATCAATTTGTTTCTTTAGAGCTTTCTTTTCAAATTTTACAAATATTTTTCAATTTGTTTTAGAAAAAGTATGTAAGTATATAAAAAAACTTTGTTTTTAAATGTTGCCTTTTTTCTGTTTTCAAAGATGTTTGTCATAAGGGTTGAGGATTTAGCTCAGTGGTTCCGCTGCCTGCCTCACAAGTGCAAAGTCCAGAGTTTGATCCCCGCTACCAAAAAAAAAGAAAAAAGATGTTTATCATAGAAAATTCAATAATACAGAAAATGTAAAACAAAAATCCTCAATATCCCATCACTCACAGAAAAAAAAATGCTATTGAAACAATCATCAGACAATCAGATACCTTGTACACAAATCTCAGAATGAATGTATGCCCACTCACACCTTCAGCTGCAAGAGGCCTGTGCAACTTTATATGAATGGAGTTGCTTCGTTCCTCAGTAGTACGCGATGTACATCAGTCACAGTCCACCAGTACACATTGTGTGACCCTCCATGGGTACAGGTACCACATACACTTTATTAAAGTGAACCCCTTTTGATCAGACAGTTAGTTTGCTTCCAGACCTCGCTATTATAAATGGCACCGTGGTAGACATCCTACATTTGGGGCATTGTCCTATTACCTCCCTAGGAAAAAAATGTACTATTTCACGATCATGTGCAAAGTACTTCTTTTTTATAGGGGAGAGGGGCACATCAGTGATCTATTATAAATGCTTGCTAGCTTTTTTTTCACATTTTTAACTTCCAGGGGAGGAAAAGTAGCTCTTTTGAAACACAAAGTAGCCAGAGCCAGCTGGATTTTGAAGAACCCCTGTGGATCTTTCAAGAGGAGCTGGTTTCCATGGGGATGGAAGAAGTAAGTAATACCTCCTGGGTCCTGAGGTCTGCAGTACACCTGTTCTAACTGAGCACCTGCCCCGTGTTAGTAACTTGCATCTCACAGGTGTTGAGGGTGCTCGGCCTGTCTGTCCGTGGGCAGGACTTGGCAGGCCCGTCGTGCTGCCAGCCGTACTCACGTAGGATGACTCTGTCTGCAGGTGTTCGACATCTTGCCCCTCTATGGAGTCTTGCGGCCATACAGCCGCCACCAAATATCTTTCACCTTCTATGGACACTGCGACATCGTGGCACAGGCCAAAGCTCTGTGCGAAGTGGAAGGTGGGCCCACCTACGAAATAATACTGAAGGGACAGGCTTCCGTGATCAACTATTCCTTTGACACCAAGGATATTGACTATGGGCTACAGGTACTACAAACCAGTGGGGGGAGACTTCCTGGTTTTGTCTTACACATGAAAAATGATTCTCATCCTTGAATCTCTCCTGAACCCCAATAAGCTCAGTCTCAGCCTCACGCCTGCGCTGGATCCCTAATCTGTTTTCCTCATCCTGATCACCCTCCTGCTGCCAACCACTTACCAGACATCTCCCCTTGCTTTTCTCACCAGCTCCTGGAATTCAACTTGTTGGATGCTCCTGTTTGCATACAGACGCCCGTTCCACCTCTCTGGTTCTTAGTAGCACTGCCGTTTCCTCACTCTCAGTGGGGATGGCGGGTGTGCAAGCCTTTTCCACTGCTCTCTCCCCTACACCCACATCCTTCTAACGTCCAGTGCTCGCTACCTCCCCTGCCAGGTCCCACTCTGCGTCAGTTTCCTCACCCGCTGGCCTCTGTAACCACACTGCAGGCCCTCAGTGAGCCATGCCTGCCCATGCTGTGTGTGTTCAAATCCATCTGTTCGTGTGCAGATTCTGATTCTGTAGGTCTGTGAATCTGAATTTCTAACAAGCTCCTTCAGACCCATTGCAAGCAAGGGTTGCAAACATCGCTGGCAGGTTAGTTTTCCCAAAGCTGCCTTTCATCTTTCATCCCAATCAGCCTATGACCAATTCATCCCAGAAGTGTTTGGGAAAGCCATGTCATACTGAGAAAAGAGCACAGCTGTATATCTTGTTTTGCTTCCTACTGTGTTACCTTAGGCACACCCCCTCACCTCCCGAGCCTGGGTATCCTTCACCTAGAAGAGGAGAACTGGTATCATATCTGTTCCTCCACCAGGAGGTTGCGGCTACTTACGTACCTGGTCAGTGCTGTGCCTTGTAGGCCCTCAGTCAGCATGAGTTCCTTTCTTCGTCACACAGCGACTCAGGGCCAGATTCCTCCACCTGCATGAGGATAGCCGAAGTCCCTCTATGGACTGGTGCCCCTTACCCAGAAATTTCCTTACTAAAATTCCCCATTACAGTCCTTCATTCATTCGATTGTGATCCAGCTGGTTGGCCCACTGACCTTCACTCACCCTAGTCCTTCCTACCTCCGTCTTGCTGTTATAGTATCCTGACATCCTCTTCTCTGCCCAAACCCAAACCTTTCCGTGCCGTGAGACCAGCTCAGCTCCTTTCCACAGTTACTTTCTCTTATTTTATATCCCCTTGGCAACTAGGAATAATCTTTGCTGTAATAGAATGTGTTTTCTAATTTTTACTTGGGGAGAACTGTCAGCTCTCTTTTCCTTCTCTCCTCAAGCTGTTTGACCACGTCACAGAGCGTGAGATCACACTGAAGAACACCGGGAAAGTTGGCTTCGAGTTCAAGGTTCTAACTGGCCAGCAGTCTTCCCCAGACAGCCTTCTCCCCGGGGTGCCACGGATCGTGCCTCTGTCGGTGAGTGGACAGTGGGAGGGGCCTATTCAAAGGCACAGGCCACACCCCAGAGGTAGGTGAGTACAGCTCACTGCCAGGACTATGGGAGTAACTTTTTAAAGTTATCATCGAAACAAAGAACTCAGAAGGAAGAAAAATAAATAAGTCCAGGCCACTTACTTATCAAACAAGAATTAATTAAATCCTACATTCGCCAGTTCCTAACCAGTAGGGAGACAGCAGTAAACTAGACAGGTGCAACCTATGGATTTATTTTTGCATGATAATAAAACTAATTTTATTTCCACCAATATTTTCATACTTCCTCTGTAAATCCCAAAGGCTACCTCTCCACTAACTACACCGAATAAAAGCAGTTTTTATTAGTAGATGTGAAAACACCGATAGACTGCAGAGTTTGTGTTTTAAAAGCAAATGTACAGCTTGTTCATATCATGTTGACATACTGGCGTGGTGTCAAGAAACTTCTGGTGAAATTTTCTCATCGTGAAAATAGTGCATAATTATTACAGAGAAACTGAAAAATATTAAAACAAATAAAGAATACATAAATAATTATTCATAATATTATAATCCAAGAATAATGAATGTTATCACCTTTGATGATAAAGTCTGTTCTTCCCCTTAATTATCACATATCTTAGGTTTATCGCTGGTCTCCCTAGTCTTATTTGACCCGCTTATCTGTTCCTACATTAACATTATACTCTTTTTTTTTTTAAGAATACAGTTTTATTTATATCAAAATAACATAGGAATAAATTTAACAAAGAATGAAAAACCTATAATCTGAAAAGTACAAAACATCATTGAAAGAATTAAAATAGATCTAAGAAGATGAAAGGCTACTCCATGCTCATGGATTGGAAAATTTAATATTATTAAGATGGTCATACTCCTTGAATTGATCTATACTTTCAGTACAATGGCTATTAATTCTCCAATTTGCTTTTTAGTAAAAAATTGAAAAGTTGATCTTAAAATTCATAGCAAAATACAGGAGACCTGAGAGCACCAAAATGAACTTCAAAATCAAGGTTGCTAACAAGATAATGTAGTGCTGATGTATGCTAGACATATACACTGATTGAGTGGTATTTAAAGTACAAAACAAACACACTTATGAGCAATCTATCGAGTACCAATAAAATTCAGTGGAGAAAGAATAGCCTTTCTTCCGCTGCCTGCCTCAAAAGTACAAGATCCCAAGTATGGGCCAGGGCTATAGCTCAGTGGTTCCGCTGCCTGCCTCACAAGCACAAGGTCTCAAGTTTGATCCCCGGTACCAAAAAATAATAATAATAATTGATTTATTAGTATTTATTAGTATATAAAAGGGAACCACTTTCATTCTTTTGCATATGTATATCTCCTTATTCTAGCACTGTTCTTGTTTGAGGGGGGTAACATTATACTCTTAGTTGCTGCACTTTAAAACACATTTCCGTATCTGTAAGGTCTGCTCCTTTTTCTTCTTTTTCCAATTTGTCTTAGCTATTCTTTAAATTTATTCCTATGTTTTGTTTCTCTAACTTTCTAAGATGAATGCCTATTATTATTTCTTTCTTGATTAATATTGAAAACTGTAAGGGTCCAGTATTTAGCTCAGTGGCACCGTGCCTACTTCGCAAACACAAGGTCCTGAGTTCAATCCCCAATACCAAAAAAAAAAGAAACCAATAAGACTGTTTATTTGCCTGCTTATACCTTTGGCCTCACCTTATATATTTTAGGAAAAGGATAGATTTTAAAAGTAGAATTTAATTTTAAATATGTATAAATTGCAATCATAATTTTCATTATTGCCTAAATTGTCCAGAATTACTTTTATTTTCAAGGATAATTGTAAGATATATTTTTATTATTTCTAAATGACTAAGACTTTTGTTTTTATTATTTAAGCTCTTATTAATGTTAATATTGAAGGTTTTTTATCATGATCAGATAATGTGGGCCTACTTTATGATTTTATTTATGTATTTTAGTGGCCTAAAATGATTTTTTTAATCTCATGAATGCCTGCAAACAATGTTTCCTAGTCTATAGAATCTAGATTATGGTGACTACTATGTTAACCTGAATAATTATAGCATTCAAATCTTCTTTATTTTTTTCTGTTTCAATTTGCTAAGCAGTATTTAAAAATTTTGTGCATTTTCCACCTATGTCCTATAAATATGTGAGAATTTTTGTTTTAGACATTTTTGTTTCTGTGTTGACACAAAGAGTTCATGACTCTGAAGTGGACTGTAAACTTTATTTTAAATTGCTTCTTATTCCCTTTTAATGCTTTTTGCATTGAATTTCACTTTATCTCAATATTGTTATTCCTGAGGCCAGGGATTTAACTCGTGGTTCCGCTGCCTGCTTCGCAAGTGCAAGGTCCCAAGTTCGATCCCCAGTACAAAATAAATAGTTGTGATTCCTGCTTTCTTTTTGGCTTACATCACTTGCCCATTGTCTATTTCAAGTTTATCATCCATAAAATATGCATAGTTGAGGGGTCAGGGTTGTAGCTCAGCAGTGCCGTTCATGCCTGGATAGTTCATCGTCCTGAGTTTGATTCCCAGTACCAAATACACACACACACACACACACACACACACACACACACAGAGTTGAATTTCATTTTTTAACCTCTCTAAAAGCCTTAGGTTTCAATAGGTAAATTTAATTCATTCTTATCATTACTATACCTGAAATAAACAGTATTTCTTTCATTGTATTTCCTGCATTACAAAATTTTCTTAATGTTTATTCTATTC
This sequence comes from Fukomys damarensis, assembly GCF_012274545.1. NCBI lineage: Eukaryota > Metazoa > Chordata > Mammalia > Rodentia > Bathyergidae > Fukomys > Fukomys damarensis. The sequence goes on from NW_022900944.1 coordinate 36,921,031, forward strand.
TTTTTGTCACAAGTCCTACATTTTCCTTGCCCTTTTTTTCTAACTTTCTTTTTAAGCACTTGAATTCGCCTTGCTGCTATCCATGTAAATTGATATAACTTTATAGAGAACAATTTAGCAATATCTATTAAAATTACTCTTTCACCCAGAAATTTCATTTCTAATTATCATACATAAATATTCCCCATTTATAAAATTATACATATAGTAGAATATTTTCTACATACTCTTTAATGACAATAACCCCCAAAAAATAGAAATAAGAAATAAGACTAAATGCCATTGTACTCACTTACAGCACATATACTAAAACTAAATGTTATCATTAGGGAACTAGTTTTTTTAATGTATTTATACTATGTGATGGAATAATATGAAGCAGTTAAAAGGATGGATAGCTCTAGATGTACTACCAGTGAGTTAACTCTACATTGTTAAAAAGAAAAATATTGTAAAAAGAAAATGTGAAAACTGTATTTTTGCTACATTTAAAAGTACATATGTATATATGTAATCTGGATTCATAAGCTAATACTATTTTTACATCTTTGTTAATTAGTGATCGTAGGTCCATAAATTTCTTTGTTCATGCTGTGTTTGACCAGACTGGATATCATAAGAGGAAATAGGATTTTTTTTTTCACTCTTGTCTATTCAACAATGGTACGTGAACTTATTTTTTGAAAGGTTGGTGGAACTGGTTTTAATGTAGCATATTCATAGAATGCAGCAATAAGTTATACTTGCAACTATGATTTATCATATTATATTATAAAGGATGCAAATTAAAATCAACAAAGGGAAAGGTCAGACGGGACAAAGTCAGAAGAAACCAGGATGAGCGTCCAAGCGTCCTCTCAGTGGAGTCACGCAGGACCTACGGTCCCCCAGCAACGAGTCGTGACAAACTCTGAGCTCATCAGGGGCCAGCATTTTTACTGGGAGCTTGTCACACGGCACACGTGATCTGCCTGGCACAACCCCAAATTCCAGAAGGAGCGAAGGCGCTCGGAGTGTTTGCACAGCTCGGAGGCATCGCTGAGGGGGAAGTGGAGAGAACCCACCCAGCCTCTCAGCTCCCAGGCGCCAGCTGGGCTTTCTGAGAACAGAGGCCCCCAGTCTGCTGTGCTAACCTTTGTGTCTGACAGTGCCTTGCTTTTGAACCAGCCTTTGTACGTCCCCATGAGATTTTCCCCCTCTGTATGTTTTTCTTTTTCTATAAGCCAACTTTCCCATTATGAAGACAAAATTCTCATAAATGAAAACAAATATAGACGTAACTCAACAGTGTGCACGCGTGTTTGAATGTGTAATAAAATAGAGAAAAACTTCCCCCTAGAATTCCACACGGGAACTGGTTTTGCGGGAAAACACGCTGCTCGGTGCCGCGGATTGCCGGAGGAGGGGAGAGTGGGCAGAGAGAAGGTGCGAGCCGGCCTGAATCCCAGAGACCGAGAAACAGAACACATCTTGCAGTTTGACTCCCCAGTGTGGCCCCTTACACATGCCTGTGTGCACGCTCTTGCGCACGCACACGCTCCATAATACGTGAAAAATTTCATAAAATGTTTTGTATGGGCGGTTATCTTGTGAAATTTGATGCCGTGGGTCAGCTGTGTGCGGTGAAGTAGAGAACAGTAAGGAAGGGGCTTAGACAACTTCCCCACAACCAGAGCAGAGGCGGAGGAAAGCAGCGCCTCTCCCGGGAAGCACAGCTGTGGCATCTGTCCCAGCCAGGTGTGGGGTTGAAGTCATTTTATTTTTAGGTTTTTTTGTTTTGTTTTGTTTATTGAGACAGGGTCTCATTATGTAGTTGAGACTAACCTAAAACTCACTATGTAGCCCTGGTCTCCAACTCACAGCGATCCTCCTGCCTCAGCCTCCTGATGCTGGGATTACAGGTGTGCGCCACCACGCCCAGCTGAGGTCATTTCATTTACCCTACTAGGATTACTGGACCCCCAGTTTGTACGCATGTATCTAAATGAAGTGCATATATGTATATACCAACATGTTGTCATTAACGTTATTTGTGCAGAGCTTCATTAATGTTTTTCTTCCTTCTCTCACTTTTCTTCAGTCTTACGCTGTTATGCAATCAAAGATATATTCAAAAATTATAAATATTCCTATCAAAAATGACTTTTGTAACACTTTCATGTAACTGGAACTCAGTCCCATATTATTTTCCCTAGTTCAGATTGCAGTCAGATTTGGTCATTTATTTATTTAATTTTTGTGGTCTGTTTGTTTTGCTTTGTTTTGGTACCAGGGACCGAACTCAGGACCTTGTGCTGGTGAGGCAGGAAGCGGCACCACTGAGCTAAATTCCCAGCCCAGCTTTGGCCATTTATAATCATGCAATTCTCCTACCTTTTTATTTTCTGATTACTGACCTAGACCTTATTCATCATTTTTAAAGTTTTACTGTCTAACATTTTATGTATACAAAAAGAAATCTATGTAACATGTTTGACATGTAAAGCACAGTATCTATGAACCCAGCATCCTTAAATCTAGAAGATTACTAGTATATTTGCATCTACTTATGTGTTGGTATGCATATAATCTACTAAACTGAAATCTGCCTGGGCTCATTTCCCTATTTCCTTGTAACCAATAACCACTAATCTGAATTTTGTTTTTATCATTCTTTTTTAATTTTTTATTAAAATTTTTATTACCTACATATGTATTCTCGAAGTGCTTGACTCTACTGATTATCCAAATTTTTAAGCACCTAATAGTTTTCTCTAGCATTTTTCTAGTGCTGGAAATAGATAAATAAATTTTTTTAAATGTATTTGCTCTCATAGAGACATTATTCTGTAAGACTTTGCTTTATTTTGAGCTTTATTTGTTTAAAGGTATGATTAAATGTAGTCTGGTGCAAATTGATTTTTTTCACCCAATATTCTGTTTCTAATACTCACCCGCAGTAGCTATATTCACCTATTTTTCACTACTGAGTAATACTCCTTTGCTAACTATATTGAAAGCAAATTTCCACTTTCTTATCAAAGCACATTTGGCCCCCCCAACCCCCTCACCAACAGTTTGCTAGTAGAAACAATCCTCCTATGAATTTCCCCCTCTGGGTCTCCTAGTCCACAGGTAGTTTTCCTAGGAATTCTATGGTGGAATTGCTGGGTCATGGGCTATGTGTGTGCCCAACTTTATAAAATGATACTAAAATGTTCTTCCCAATGTTTATCCCCATTGATAGTCCCACCGGAGGTACATAAGGGTTTCCTGTGATACGTATTCTCCCCAAAACTGAATACATTTTACCAGTCTTACAGTTTTAAAAATCCTTATTATGATCTTCACTTGAGTTTCCTGATGAACCATGAAAATGAGCATAATTTACTTTTTTTGTGGGGGGGTACCGGGGATTGAACTCAGGTTCTTGCGCTTGCAAGGTAGGCCACCGAACCACTGAGCTAAATCCCCAGCCCAGCATAATTTACTCTTTTTGTTTGCTCTTCGTGTTTCCTCCTTTATGAGATATCTGTTCATATATATTCCCTATCTTGCTATTATTGCTTTCTTGTCACTTCCTTACAGTGTCATAGGAAAAGACCCTGGGGGAGGTGTGTGAGTACAGAATAACCAGAACAATGGGCCTCTGGGGTTGTTTAGTCCATCACATTCCCAGAAGCAGAAGTCCAATTAAAAATCCTATGTTCTCCCTGGCCTTTCTGCTGCATAGGGTTTTATCAGCTCTTATAGGGAGCAAGTGTTGAAGGTTTACTATTTACCCGGAATACCTGAGATCTTTCAAAGGAGCTTCCAGATACAGATCGCCCACCTGGACCCGGAAAATATCACTCTGAGTGGAGAGGGAATCTTTCCCCGGATCAGCCTGGATCTCCCCAGGAACCTCCAAGGTACCACTGCCCTTAGTCTTTCCCATTGGGGTCTACATTTTGTCTTTGCTTCTGTAGATTTATTTATTTACCAAGCAGTGCCCTCTAGTTCCCTTCTGTGTTACTCCTCAATTGCTAGAAAAGAAAGGGGGCAAAAATTGAATTTGACTGAGTGTAATGAGATAAACTATAGCCTATGGTAGTCCCAAACCAAGCTCCCCCGCCAATTTTACCGTCATTGACTTACGTATAGTGGCATCAGAAAATTTCACTTCCAAAAGCCTTTGAGTCCAGTGGATGCTCCTTTGGGGCACAGTTTTCCTTGAGTCCCCTTTCCTAATGCCACACTCATAGTTGTCTTCTCAGCTGAGGTGAGGGCTGACGTGCCGCCAGGTGTCGAATTCTCAAAATATAACTGCACAGAAAGGCAGCCACAGACCCCTTATTTGGGCATCACATGCTTTGAAGTTCAAATGAGACATTATTAGTTGTCTAATCAAGGCTTTTCTAGTCATGTGTGGCCTCCAAAGCCATCCTTGTATACCAGGCTGATATTTCTACCTTGGCAGATCCCCAAACTCGGCTGTAGATTCTCTGGCTTTTGCTTCCTGACATATGGGGCACAGGACTAAGGGTCAAGAAAAACCTCTCGTCCTCTCCAAACTTCTTGGAACTTCTCAGAATCCACTTTCCCTACAGAGCTTTGGCCAGGCCCTCATTCCCCAGCCTTCCTCCTGCCCCGTTCCTTCAAGTCACTCACATATCTGCTCATGATCACTTGTTAAATTCTATATGTTTGCTCCCTGAAAATGTGAATGCTAATGTTAATGAAGCTAAGACCGTGTTGCACTCTAGTAACTAGAGTTTCAGCCAGAGAAGGATAATTCTCATCCCTCAGTAACCAAAGGGAATTGGCTCTGGGACCTTCCTGAAATGCCAAAATCCATAGATGCTCAAGTTCCTTATATAAAATGCCATCATATTTGCATAGAAGCTGTGCATGTCCTCCTGTGTACTTTAAATCATCTCTAGATTTCATACAATACTTACAACAATGGCAGTGCTACTGTAGTGTGCACTGTGGTACTCTATTGTTCAGGGGATAATATCCAGAAAAAAGTCTGTATGGGTTCACTACAGACAAAATTTTTCTAAATATTTTTGAACCATGATTGTTTAAGTCTGCAGACACCAAGCTACAGATACAAAGAACCTACTATATTGTCAAAAGGAAATCTTTTGCCACATACTTTGAAAACTGGGTTCCCAACTGGTCTGACCAAGGCTGAAGACATAGCTTGACCAATAAGGGCTTTAAAATAATTTAAACTTGAATGACATTAGTTTGTCTTATGCTACAGTCTGCTACAGTCTCAGCTTTTCCTTTTGTTTTACAGTAGGCTCTGTAATCACTTCACCTACCTTGCCCCAAAGCATTGGAATTTGCTCTGGCTTAACGTGAATTTGAATATGTGAAATCTCTCCACCAATTGCCTTCCTGGCATAGTTAGATCTAGTTAAAGCAAAGCTACCCAAATATATTCTCTTGCCAACTGAAACTTTAAAAACATGAAGACTGACCTAAAGAGTGACCAGGTGCCCCAATTTAACCAAACTGGGGTGAGGGGATTCCCAGGGAGTTGAGGTTTCAGTGCTGAAGCTGGAAGAGTCCCAAGTGGCTGTTACTCCCTTCAAGTCTTTCAGAGTCACCTGGTTCACTCAAGTTCAATGGCACGAAACTCAGTGAGGTCTCACACAAATGTCCTCGCTCTCTAAGTAGAAGTAGAAGACATGGGCAGGTAAAGCGTTTTACCCTAAGCTGAGAGTCTACATTTGGGGCATTAAGTCATAGTTTTTCAACCATCCTAATTCCCTTCTCCTTCCAACCACCACAGGCAATGGAAAATATAAAACCTTCTTGGATCAGGCCAGAAAAGATGCAGAAAAAGAGTACAACAAAAATGAAGCTCTCAATCACTCTGAGATGGTAACTGAAGAAATACCTGAGGACGAATCTTCTGAGGTAGGACTAGCTTCCCGCTGCATAGAATGGGTATGGGGAAGGGTGGTGTGGGCCAAGGTCCAGGGGCAAGAAGGACATGAGGAAGAAAGGAGAAAGATGGAGCTAAGACAAAGGGAGGACTGGGGCAGATGAGCCTAAAAAGGTGAGAAGCCACTGGAGAACCTGTTAAGGGTTTTAATAGGTTTCCTGAGGGCAACAGGAACCCACTGAATGTTTTAACCAGAGGATGCTGTAATCACATTTGCGTCTTTAAAAGATCCCTCTCACTGCTTTATGGAGTTTTGAGGGGACAGGGCTTGAAGGAATAAGGGAAAAGAAAAAATATGAGAAAAGGAAAAAATGGAAACAAAGTCTTTGTAAATAGGAAAGGGAGGAGGGGTGACATTGTAATCGTCGGGGTAAGGGGAAAAAATGAGAACCAAGACCTGTCATATAACGGTAAAGGATCCCAATGATGAATGGAACTGTACTCTATACTTTAAACGAACCAGTAAACTCAATAAAAATAAAAATAAATAAATAAAATACTCTTGCAATACTTTAATATTTTTAAACTCTTTATTTTTGTTTGTTTGTTTGTTTGTTTAGACAGGGTCTCACTATGTAGTGAGACTGACCTGGAACTCACTGTGTAGCCCAGGCTGGTCTTGAACTCACAGTGATCCTCCTGCCTCAGCCTCCCAAGTGCTAGGATTACAGGCGTGCACCACCAAAGTCACAAGATTTATGTACATTTCAAATAGATACGAATAACTTCAACTACATTTTCTAAAAATTACTTCTCTAAAGTAAATGCCCTAAGAAAAAGAAGAGAGAAAAGACTCTTCCCTAGTTTTCAAGCAGAATTCTGCCTCTTGATTTGTGTTTGCATTAACATGCTACAGTTTTGTAGCAACCTCCACTATTGCCCCTCCGCATCCTTTACCCCAGCGACCACTAATCTGTTATTCATCAGTATACTTTGGTTGTTTCAAAAATGTCATAAATGGAATAATATAGGAGGTAACCTTTTGAGATTGGCTTTTTTTCATTTAGCATAACACTCTCGAGATCGATCCAAGTTGTCCAACAGTTCCTTCCTTTTTATTGCTGAGTAGTAAGCACTCCATGCTCCTGGTGCTCATGAGCATGTTAATATGCTATATATCTGTTTAGATACCGACACCTTTTTGAGGACCCCAATCCATTGTAAATAGATAAGTTTTTTGTTGTTTTGTTTTTGTTTGTTTGGTACCGAAGATCAAACTCAGGTCTTTGCACTTGTGAGGCAGGTGGCAGAACCACTGAGCTAAATCCCCTGCCCCACCCTCTTTTTTTAATTCCCCACAAGAACCAATTTTGATCACTGAGTAGTGATATTTTCCCGTCAGGGATTCATGTTCTAGAACAATTTGCTGAATTGCTCTTCTCTCTTTCTCCAGTTAAGTTCTTATCTCCAGATGGAAGTAGACCAACTTATAGTCCAAGCCTATGCACTAGAACATCAGAAAACCATTATCCCTGATCCCACAGAGAACACCTGTTTCAGCCACTCCAGTCGCTGCAAACTAGCCAGGTGAGCGCCCTGCTGTGTTGTGTTTGTTTCAGAGTGTGGCAGGGTGTCCCTGAGGTAGCGACTAATCATCTTGGGATGAAATCCACAGATCTCATGTTATCTGCCATCCCCTAGCATGGAGCCAACCAGGCAGGTTTCTGCCTCTTGAAATCAGAAGACTCCAGTTGTATCTAATGGTTAGGCCCTGTTTCTCGTCCATGAGGGCCCCCACTGAGTGTGTCCTGAGGTGATGGCTAAGAAAGACATGTGGACTTCTGAGGAAAGTTTGTTGTTTCTAATCCCTATCCTAGTGGCCTTTGGTTGTTCTGCAGTCTAGAGAACAAAATTGTGCACAGGCAGTGGGAAAGAACCTCATACTGTCTCACTTTGGGAAAGGTAGCCCTCCAGGCTTGAAAGTGACTAGTAAGGAGATCCCGCTCACTGTTTCAGAGTCCAGCTGCCAGAGTATATCCTGGACTTTGGCTACACTGTCCTTGGGGATGTGCAAACCCACATCATCAAGATCACCAACACCAGTCACTTCCCAGTGTCCTTCCATGCAGAAAAGCGTGTCCTTCATGACACAGGTAACCAGGTTGGGGAAACTCCTGTTGTACTTCGGCATTTCCAGCAAAGAAGCCACCCATCTGTCCCATCCTTCTGGAGCAGGACTCATACACTGACTCATCATCCTGCCCCAGAGTAGAGAACTATGTAGAGCAGCTTCTGTTTGCTGCTCTCTTTCTCACAGAGAAATTTTTTTTTTGTTGCTTTGTTTTGTTTTTTGCCTTGGTCCAGGCTTCAGTACTGAGCTAGACCGTGTAAAGAATCTGCCATACTATGAAACAGAAACATTTGAAATTAGATTTGACCCACAAGGGGCTAATCTTCCCGTGGGAAGCAAAGAAATCCTACTGCCCATCAAGGTAAGATGCACCACCGGGCCCCACCCCCTGGCCCTCCAGGTCTGCAGCTCTACTGGCCAATCACCCCGGGATGATCCCTTTGTTATGACAGAGCCATGATCTTCCCTCAAGCCCATGCCACATGATAACAGCAATTTTATGTCCACTCCAGGTGGTTGGAGGGCCAACAGTTCACATCTGTCTCCGAGCTAAGGTGATTGTCCCTGCTATGACACTGTCTTGTGGAAAAGTGGAATTTGCTGCAATTCAGTGTGGACAGTGCATGGTGGAAACAATTCAACTCTCCAATCATCTCCAAGTCCCTTGTGAATGGTTTGTCCACAGTCCTAAGCCGATTAACAAGGTAAAAGAGTTGTTACCTACCCATCCTTTTTCAGCCATTCCTGTGATCACCTCAGTCTCCTGCTCAAATTTCTGCAGTAACCATTGCCCAGGCCCTTAGACCAGCATTCAAGACTCTACCAGGCCATGCTATTAGGTAGAAGGTCTTAGTCTCCTTTGTACCTCTGGTATCTACATATTCCCTGACACCTGAGAGATACTCAAGAAATGTAGGTTCTATAAGTATAGAATGGGATGAGTGCATTCTCCAATGATGATGATCTAATTGTCTATAATCTATAAACCAGCTGGAGAAACACATGCCAAAATACTTAAGACGGAAACTACATGCTGACTTAAAGCCAAAGTCTCGGATCTTTGAGATCCAGCCCATGTCTGGAATCTTGGATCCTGAAGAGATAGTCAACGTGCAAGTGAAATTCATGCCAAAAGAAGAGGTAAGCTAGAAAGAAATGCGGCTTGGTGGTAATTCTCTGGACCTCTTTAAGCTTTACTCAGTCCATGTTAGCTTGCGTCTCAAGAGAACCTTTCTGCATCCTGTGCCTCACTATTCTGAACACGGCATCTGCAGTGATTCTGGTTTGTGTTGGCACTGGGTGCCTGGTAGGTGAGAATCAGCAGATGTAACTAACACATCAAGTTTTATCAGTAGCAGTGGATTAGTGGCCTTCTCCCTCTGCACTTAGCGGCTGTGCATCTGAGCAAACTACTTAGCCTCCCTAAGCCTCCGTTTGCTCATAGATAATATAAAAAGTAATAATATTACACATTAAAAATCCCTTATTGCAATTCTGAAATCCAATAAGCTCCTTAAGCAGGGAGAGGGATTTCATAAGTTTTAAATCAAAACTTACTTGGCAGAAAATCTTATCTGAACTGACAGAAGGCTCTTTTGCCTTTACTTACCCCACTTAGTTTCCAGAGTCCAACACTGCATGTGCAGAAATAGTAATGTGTTTGATTACAGAAGGCCTTCCTGAGACTCTGCAGGGGGTATCAGGGAACATAAAGTATACACACAGTGTCTGCCTTCTTAAAAATCTGAATTTGAAAACATCTGGCCCCTGTGGTTTCAGACAAATTGTTGTTGACCTGCAATAGCTACCTCTGGATCATCTTGGAAATTAATAGCATCGAATAAACTACACAGCATGCTGCTCTGTGTATAGCAAGTGTCTCAATAACTATTAATTCTCACCATCAGTAGTCGTGCCGGTAAGCACTTCCTGGGGGACTGTCTCATAAACATTTCTTTTATAAACACTATGAGCACAAAGCTATGCCTACCCAACAACACAGCAAAAATAATAAAATCCTAGAAACAGAGAGGATCTCAAGATGTTCTACTGTAAAGAATTTTATGCAAAGCCTAACATTTGAGAGATATTGTCCTGTATTCTTTTAAAAGAAAAACCAAGGGCCGGGGATTTAGCTCAGTAGTTCCGCTGCCTGCCTCACAAGCACAAAGACCTGAGTTCGAACCCCGGTACCAATCAATCAGTCAATCACCGATGTGAATCTTATGGAGTACATATGACGAATGCCCATTTTCCTGGTAATGTCTTTGAGGAAATGCTTCACAATGTTTAATGAGAAAAAAGGAAAAGTGAGTGACTTCTTATCTCATTCGTCAAGAAAGCCCATGTTTGCATCTTTATCAAAGTCCCCCAAAGCCTTTTGTAAGAAAGTCAATAATACATTTGTCATCCCTACAGAGTCTTGAGACTGTGAAAGGGTATGATCAAAAGTTTGGATTTTCTTTTCGTTACCAAAGGAGGGAAATATGAGCAAAGATAGCCCCCCAAAATTTATTTGTTCAAATAGGTCCACGAATCTTTAATTTGAATTGGTCAAAGTGAATAAAATGTTTCCGCCAATCGCAAGAACTTACTGGCTGTATGCTAGGAGTGGGTTAGCCCTGAAACCTATACACTCCACGCCTGTGTCCTCAACATCAGCAGCCCAGAGATATCACTGGTGTTCACACCAGCAGCTCTTAGACATCAGGACACGCATGCAGAGTGTACCAGGCTGGAAAACAAGGAGATAAATGAAATGTTCTAGAAAGAGCTTCATAAATAGCAATCAAAATAGAGAAGTCTGGGTATAAGGTGCTGGGCCCTTAACTACATTCTCTTAGCCGATAATTCATTCTCTTATTATCTCCAACACAGGTATTTTCCATATGTGTAGCCACATCCATATACATTAGATCTGTCTGATTTTTTTCCCCTAAGCTAAGACACTTTGGGAGCTCTTCAAACCGGGGAGCCACTCAAGCCTCCAAACTCAAGCCATGCTATATCAGATGGTCTGAAAATTTGGTTTAAAATGCAGAAACCCAGCCTTACTCTGCCCCCACAAGGAGCCAGATTTTCTAGGATGGGGCCTGGGAACCTGCAATTTAGTGGGTTCCCTAATAAAATCAGATTAGGAACCACCAAATGGGAAGTAGATTTCTGTGCCATTTTTGAGAAGCCATGTGAATAGCTATGTTTCGATATCGCCCAACATGTGACTGTATCAGGGGGACTGAATGTGCCAGCTCTGCATTCTGCCAGATTTAGGATGGAAATATATAAAAGTGCTCGCTTCAGAATCATCCTCCCAACAAGCAAGGACACAAAGATATCTGTACAGACTCCTGTGAGTCATTGGTAGAAGACCGCTCCTTGAAGGCGTTCTGTGCCCATGGGTAGCATGGCCCATGAGATGAGAGGTACAGAGAGTGACAGTCAGAATGTGACAGGCTGAGCACACATGAAACTCGAAGTGCCATGAGGACCCACTCAGAGGGCCTATGACAAGGGAGGAAGCTCTCGGTGTAGTGCTAGATACCCAGCATCTAGATGCCCGGTGATAGCCGTTGCTCACGTGCTCCTTCTAAGAAAAGTTTTCATTCTCTCTCACCTAAATAGGATAAGTTTTTACCCCTTACTTTTACATGGCATGTAACAGAAACAAGTACAGATGCTTGTTCTGTCTTCATGTTTTCCAGAAATTGTACAGCCAAACCCTGATGTTCCAGATCGCCCAGAGTGCTCAAAAGCTTACGCTGCTGGTACATGGGCAAGGTCTGGAGCCACGCCTGGAATTCAGCCCTTCTGTTCTGGAACTGGGACCACTGCTGCCTCTTGCCTCTGGAGATGAGGCCGAAGTGACCGTGAAGAATCCCTGCGATTTTCCAGTTGAGTTTTACTCCTTAGAATTTGATCAGCAGCATCTCTTAGAAGAGAAGGTGAGCAGAAGTCAAACATAAGCTCCCTCTCCTAATAGGCTGGGCCCCGCTTGTACTTGTGCCCCTCCGTCCACATGGAATCATTTCCTTCTGATTTCCCCCCTCTCCCCTTGAGCCTTTCTTTGTCACTTTGCTGACGACTACTCTGCAGCCTTCTTTTCTCATCAACTTCTCCTTCCCAGAGCACAATTCATTGCCTTTTTGCGGTTGCAATATACACTTGAAACAATAAATTGAAAAATGAATGCATGTTCACGTTTAAAATTCAGAAAGTAAAGAACTAGGTACAGCGACATGCCTATATCATGTCTGAAGTGAGCTTCTTGCAGATGGCTTGTAATTGGCAAAAAATTTTTAAATATATTCCAGCCATCTCTGTCATTTGTATATTTAGATCATTCATATTTAATTTGAACATTGGTATGTTAGGGCAACAATCTCCTGTTTTATTGTTTTGTTGTTTGTTCTCTGTTTACTTTTTCCTGCCTTCCTCATAGTTGCTTCAACATTATTTGGAGTTTCAGTTTTATTTATGTAAAATGTTTTTGAGTGTCTATCTATATATAGCTTTTTAGCTATTGTTGTACATATTACATTATACATATGTGTAACTTATAACCAATTAGTGTTGACACCCAGCCTAAATATATATTAGAAACCTTTCCTCCCTTTATTTCCCTTTACCCTCTTCATTTTTAGAACTGTCTTAATATTTCCTTATATCAGATAGTATAATTTGTTTCAACTGTGAAACATAAATTTCTTTCTTTCTGATGTTCCCAGATTTCTTATTATTTCCTTTCTGTTTAGAGAGCCACATTTAGCTGTTCTTTCAAGGTAGGTCCATTAGTGAAAACATCTTAGTTTTCCTTCATCTAAGAATGTGTTGATTCCCCCACCCCTTATTCTTGAAGGATTTGTTTTTTCTTTTTGCTACATATAGAACTCTTGGCCAATTCTTCTAGCCCTTGAAAAATATGCCACTTTTTCACCTCCATGGTCTATTGAGTAATCCAATGTCATTTTAATTGTCTTTATTTCTCTCTGTAAAGCTTGATTTCTCTCTCAGTGCCTTCAAGGTTTTTTTCTTTGCCTTAATTTACAGAAGTTTCACTATTTTGTATTGTAGCCCATATTATGTATTTATTCAGTTTGGGACTTGCTCGATTTCTTAAATCTATAGAATTTTTCTCTTTTTTCCAAGTTAAAAAGATTTGGCTATTATTTATTTGAGGATTTTTTTTTTTAGCCCCATCCTATTTCTATTCTGCTTCTAGGACTCCTATGGTAATGTAAGGTTAGAATTTTTGTTACCGTCTCACAGTGGAGGGTCAGTTTGGTTGTACACAAGGTGCTTGGCTCGTGATTTCATTTCTTGAGTATCTTATATGTGCTGCTCCACTGTTTTCTCTTTCCCATGTGTGAAATGCCCAGGTAGACATGGACCAAAATAAAGATCTTGAATCCCATATGTTCAGGGTCCAGTCATACTTTTTAGACCTCTGCAAAGATCCAGTAAAACCCAGGAAGTATTTCTAAGAATCTCATCCTCCGGTAGCAGCAGGGATTTTACAACATAAACAGAAAGGAAACTCCCAGTGAGATCAACAGCAGTTCATGCTCTCCCCTTGCACAGATCTTGCGCCAGCTGAAGGGCTATGACTCCTACAATACCCTGCTGCTACCACCTCGCGCTCCAGGGGAGAAGCTGCCCCCAGAATTATATGAGTACTTTAAAGAGATGAAGTCCAAAGAAGAACAGATGAAGGCAAAATATCTGGAGAGTCTGGAGCAAGATAATGGTGAGAACTCAACATGGAGAACCCATGGCTCCAGCCACTGCCCTGCCCTCTTTGAGTCACCCTTGCTGTTGGAACTACAGGTTCCAAGTGCCTTATATATTTTATGTCTAATCCTTACACAGTGGATCCTATCATCCTCATGTTATGGATGCACATTCTGCTCTCTCTAGAGTCCACTGGGCATTGAGACTTAACAACTAACATCAGTAGGAAACTTGCTAGAGATGTACATACAGATGAGAAATAAGCACAGAGAGGATAGATCCATAATTTTAAATGATGAATGCAAGATTCTAACCCAAGTCTTCCTGACTGGAGAGTTCATAACTACAGCAACCGCTATACTTTACTGCCTCCTAGGGTGTGTCTAGCACTTGCAAAGTAATGTGTCATGCAAGACAGAAATTGGTGCTCTAACAGAGGGAAGAGGTGGAAGTTCACATGAGAAAAAAGCCAGCCCCTCCTTGGTCCTCAAGGCTGCTTTCAGAGCTGGTCTGCACTCTCCTAATCTTGACCCTTCTGGACCAGCACCCCAGAGAGTCATCCCATCATCTGCCCAGGGCCTCTCTTGTGTATTGCTAAGTAGACTTGACTTGTACACACAGACTCTTGGGACTGTGTGGCTGGTGTTGCTGTGCCCCTCTCCTTCCTGCTTCTCTGTCCCTCGGCCTGGAAAGGTCCCTATTCTGGTCTGACTCGCTCTCTTCCATGTAACGGTCAGCACACAGGTAATTATTTTCTCCAAGCCCGTCCCTCCCCACTAAGCAGGAAGCCTTCCTAGAGGCAGCAATCACATATACCTCCCTTCTAAAGCCAGCGTATGAAACAGTCCCTACCCACACCTCATAGTGCCCAGCCAGTGGTGCCGTGTGAGAGAATGAACCAGTGGAACCCTTTCTCTGCCCCTTGGCTGGCTTGTGGCCTTTCAAGGAAAGAGACACTGACAGAGAGTATTAGTTTGGCAGAGAAGAAGGCTGCCTCCCCACTCCGTCACCCAGTCCTGTTTGTTGAACATGGTATTAGTTTGCTAGGGCTGCCATAACAAATACCACAGACCAGGTAGTTCAACCAAGAGAGATTCGTTTTCTCATAATTCTAGACTCTGGACGTCCAAAATCAAGGTATCCATTGGGTTGATTTCTTCTGAAAGCCTCTTCCTGGGGATGGTCCTGTCCTCCTTTGTCTTTCCATCACCCTGTTCACAGGAGGGCTACAACCTCTCAGGCTCAAGCCGAAATGCTAAACAGAGATGTCTCCCCTAGGTTGGGGAGTCACGACGCCCTGTCCCAGCCTATTGCCTCTCCCTTCCCCCAGATGGAAGAGGGGACAAGAGGAGGTGCTGGGCAGGCAGTGGCAAGTGTGCTTACTGGTGACATGGCAAATGTTGATGAGAAGATAAGGGGAAAGCAGGCTGCAGGCTCAAAGATACACTGTAATCTTGGTTGTGGTTCTGGAAATTTCAAAACTAAACATCTGAGCCGTGCAGCTCTGTCCTGGTATAAAATTCACCTTCCATTCCAGTCGCTGTTTCTTTTCTGCCCCGATTTCTTTATACAGCTGAACTTCATAATTAGGGGCTGTTTTGAATTTTCTAAATTTCTGAGGCAATATGTAATTTGGTTATGCAGACAAATGTTAAAATATAGAAACTCTTTCTGAACAGCCAACTGCCTGCAGTTTTCTCTGGTGGGGTCAGAGAGTCCAGGGTGAGGGTGCCCGGCACAGTGATTCCCCCGTTTGTCTTCCCTTCCTGGCCCCCACCTCCTTCATTCCCTTCCCACCTCATCTCTGTGTGTTTTGGTCCTTGCTCGCTGGCAGGATCCGAAGAGCAGACCGTGTCAGGATCCTCCTCTAGCACAAATAGAACATCAGTCAGCCAAGGGACCTCTGTCACGTCCTACTTTGAGGACCAGCACGACTTTTTGACAGAGTCCACATCCTACACAGATGAAGATGAGGACGAAGGCAGCCTGGAAAAATTCATCTTTCAAAGTGAGTGACCGTTTTAATGTCTGGGAGTCCATTCTTCTGATCAGAAATGGAAACTGTTCAGTACCTTGTCACCTTTCTCCATAAAATGTCTCCTCTGGATTCCCCAGTGCTGGGTCGCTGCCCACCACACGTGCCTTCCAGAGAAGCCCTGATCCCCCCTTCCACACTGAACCTTGAGCATGGGTGCCTGTGGGGCAGCTTAGCATGTGATGTACTCTTCTTGGCACAGTAATTTGCATTTTAACGAGACTGAAGTATCCGTCTGAAGGCCTGAATCACTCGTGTTAAAATTCCAGCGGACTGAGAAGAATTCTGGGGGAGTAGAGAGCATTCTTCCCAGATTCCCTCCAATGGGACCATTAAGGAACCCTCCTCTCCACCTCCCAACCTGTGAGCCCATTTCCTGACCTTTATTTTCTCCCAAGAGATGCAAGATGTCAAAACCATATTTAGAAATTTTGATTCAGCAAAATTGCTTGTGTGGGAGCTATTTGTTTGCCAGTCAGTATAAACCATGAAGAAACATAATCCAACTTGTCACGGGCCCACCTCAAGGAACAGGGTCCATGGAAAAGACCAGTAAGATCTTTGAAGAGTTTACTTAAGGCAGCATTCTTAGACCTAATCAAATTTACTGGGCAAATAAATTAAAGCAAGAGAAGGCAGTGGTAAAACTGAGACAAAGATAGAAGTTCCAGGTTCCTCATATTCGATCCAGCCTAACTCTATTAGCCTCTAAGTGGCTCTAGCCTCCCATGCAACCTTTCCCCAAGCCACACGTCCTGGCCCTGTCGCCTCCACTTCCACATCTGGGCTCTCCCGAGCCACGCCCAGACATCCTCTGCAGACAGAAGCAAGCGTACTACAGTGCTTTGGAGGGAATAGCCTAGAAACCATATAAATGTTTATCAGTAGGGGACTAGTTACATTATAAATCTGTACAAAGGTGTTTATTTGGCAGCTATTTGCAAAGAGAGCAAGATCTGACTTTTACTCAATGGGAAGATGGCCAATACAATTTAGAGTAGCAACCTGGCTTTGTTATCACCTAATTAGTTGCCCAGACTCAAAAGTAAAAAAAAACAAAAAAAAAAATTAAAGGCTGGGGATATAGCTCTGTGTGAAGACCCTGGGTTCAATACCAGAAGGAGAAAAAACTTTGTATTTACAAAAATAAGGAGCAGGGTAGATTTGGCCTGGGACTATAGCTTATCAGCCTCTGCTAGCTAGATCATTATTTCATTCATTAATACATTCTATACTATAAAATTAATATTTATTGTTTATTTGGCCCTTCCCCTTAATATTAGAAATTCAGCTAACTATAAACCATTCTCTTCGTCATAGAAATGCCCTTTTTATTTTTCAGCAGGAGAGAGTCCCAAAAATAGAATTCAAATCAGAGTATTTGCATCTTTAAACTTTCATGGGTATGGACAAATTATTAGCCAAGAAGGATATTGTTGTACACTACAGGTGGAGGCTGCTAAAATGTTTGCCATTTTAAATCACCAGTGTTTGAGAAGAAGGATTCATTCCCATTCCCCTGAGCATCCACATAAATTCTAGGTGCACATTCATGCATGTACAAGTGCGTACAATCACGTGTTTTCAAGTTACAGCCGACAAGATTCAGAGAAGCCACAGCCACGCTGTAGAGGAAATTGGAGAGGTGGAAAACAACCCAGTGAGCAAGGCTATCGCTCGCCACCTGGGCATTGACATCTCTGCAGAAGGCCGCATGGCCAAGAGCCGGAAAGGCATCGCCATTATCATCCATGGGACACCCCTGTCAGGTAAGTGACAATTCTGAGCAGAGGGTAAGAGGAAGAATGCCTCGTGTCTCTTCCATAAACACCTTGGTGTCTGGGGTGGTAATGTGAGCCATGTGGTTAGAGCAGTCACTAACACTTTTATCTGAGGGACAGCAGAGCAAAGTGACGAAGAGCCTGTACCCCGAAGCCAAACAGTCCTTTGTCAGATCCTAGCACTGCCATTTATAGCTGGGCACCTCTGGGAAAGTTACTGAAGTGTTCTGTGCCCAGTGTGTTTGTCTGTAATATGGTATTAGCAGTATTATCTCTTTACAGGGTAGTTGTAAGAAGTTAGTGGCAATATTTGTACAAAATGTTTATCTCAGTACTTGGCGTGTAATAATTAGTCAAGTAGCCATATCTGGACTTCGCATCTTTGTTGAAAAAACGCTTCAATCACACACTAAATAGTCCCAGAAATATTTTGCCAATCATAAACCATAAACCATCCAGGAGAGAGCCATTTTTTAACAAAGGTCCTTTATTGCTCTCCAAATCACATGTGCCAACTTCAGCATGAGCCCAAAGGAGCAACGTCACCCACCGTGGACAAGATCTCAAACTTCAGTAGTGACTTCCAGTTTACACAGCTCTTCCCCATTCATTTCTTTCTCTGTTTAAACTTCACAACACCCAGAAAAGAGAGTTGGATTGCCTCTACCCTATAAACTGTTAAACTTCAGAGAAGCTGCAGAATGTCCGCCCCAGGGCACCCTGACAGTAAATGGCAGAGCAGAGAGACCTTGGAAAGATATTCTAGAACCTCCAAAGCTTCTGTTTCCTTGAAAAGGGGCAAGGAAACTTTTTCCAGCCCAATTATAGTCACTTAGACAATGAATGGAACATCTTCTATGTTTCATCACTGAGAAGCTCCAAGATCTTTACAAAAGTAACCACACCTTACCTCTTCTTTGAAGAGCCTTTCCTTGAGAAGCCATAAACTGGAGCCTAAAAGTTCTAAGGCCAATACTCTTAAATGAAATAAATAGGATACACATGTGTAAATACCGAATAGTTTCTCTGGTGTGAGAAACTGAAATAAGGATCAAAATGTATAATAGGCAATGTGAAATAGAAAGAAAAGGTCCAAAGGGGAAGGGAGTAGGAGGAGTAGGGGAAAGGAAGAAGGAAAAGGAATAAATATAAGAAAGGAAAAAACCGAAACAAAGTCTTTGTAGATAGGGAGGGGTGGAGGGGTGGAGGGGAGGGCAGGGGAATGGGGAAAAAATAAGAACCAAGATACATCATGTACAGCTATAAATTCCAAATGATGAATGTCATTATATTGTATGCCTAAAATGTACCAATAAACTTAATGAATAAATAAGTTAAAACTTCTAAGGCCAAAACGAAGCAGCAGGTACAACAAAGCAATAAAGAATGTTTTGAAGATCTTCCATTTTCCAAAACACCTTATGGCCATTTTTGGAGAAATGAAAAGAGGGTTGCAGAGATAGTTGATGGACCAACAGAAATTTAAGACAGCTGGAGAGTTAATCCTAACAATGCACCATCCTGAAGGGAGGCACTAGCTCCCTTTCCACCTCCATTTTCACCTGGGGAAGACAAGCATTGTCAAGTGGAATGTCAGCTTCAGCAATAACAATCCCGGCTTTTTTATGGAGCCTTGGTGTTTTCAAAGAATTGATTAACAATTAATAGTGTCAGATCATTCACCATTGGTGATTTTTTTTTCCCCCTGTTTTGGATTACGGAGAAGTTAGCACTGTAATTTTTGAAGATAACAAAAGCCACTTTTGCATATAATGTATATACTGAAGGGTTACCCCAAAACTGTTAAATTGCTAGCCTCAGAGATATGGGGTTAAGAAGGAGAGGAAAGACACTTCGTTTTGAATTGATATTTCTCTGAATTATCTGAGCATCGTTCTTTTAATAATTTTAAAACATTAAAATATTAAAGAAATATCTACAACACTAGACTATTGTAAAAGAGAGGGAAGTTATATATGCAAACCCTTTGACAGTTTCCTCTGTAAAGTCTTGTAGGCAGATGATTAACAATGCGGACAGATTAACTGCGTGAATGTTCACTGCAGCACTGTTTATAATAATAAAAAATTGAAAGCAATTGAAGCATCCAATATGAGTAACTGGTTAATAAGCCATAATACATTGATGTGGTGAATTAATTGCCATTGAAAACAGGGTCTTTGTGCTCACTGAGAGCAGCAGTCTTCACAATAGTCAAAAGACAGAAAAAGCCCAATAATCCATTGAAGGATGAACAGATAAATGGGAAAAATGGGTTATTTGGCCTTAAAAAGGGATGCAGCTCTGACACATGCCGCCCCCTGGATGAATCTTGAAATCATTATGCTAAGTGAAATAAGACACACACAGAAGGAAAATTATATGATTCTATTTATGTGACGGGCCAAGAGTGGTAATAGCCATGGGAAAGAAGGGTAGAGTGAGGCTTGCCAGGGAATGGGAAGAGGGGGCATGGAGAGTTAGGAGTTTATTCCTACAGAGTCTCAGTTTGGAAATATGAAAAAGTGCTGGAGGTGGATGCTAGTGATGGCTGCAATGCATTTAAACCTGGTTAAAATAATATTTTATGTTATACATATTTTACCACAATTGTTTAAAGTGTCATGCAGGGGTACTGAATGAATAGAAAGATTTTTTTTTCAGCTTTAATGGAGTTTATTGGTACATTTTAGGGATACAGTACAGTTACATTCATTGTTGGGATCTTGTACCTCTACATGGCAAGTCTTGATTCTCATTTTTTCCCCTTACCCCTACCCTCCCTTCACCCCTTCCTCCCCTCCCCATCTACAAACACTTTATTTTCATCTTTTCATTAAGAAAGATATTTTTTGTTGTTGTTGTTTTTTTGATACCAGGGATTGAACTTGGGTCCTTGCGCTTGCAAGGCAGGTGGCGGAACCGCTGAACTAAATCCCCGCTCCAATATTTATAATATAATGTATCATTTCATGTAAGAAAAAGCCATACATATTATTTGTAATTTATATTAGTTTGGCATTGCTTCTGTAACAAGTAACCACAAACACAGTGGCTTAAAACAAAACAGGGCCAGGAATGTAGCTCAGTGGCGCTGTGCAAGCATAAAGTCTTGAGTTCATTTCCTGGTTCTGAAAACAAAGGAGGAAAAAAGAAAAACAATGGGAAGAAAAGGTTCAAAGGGAAAGAGGGAGGAGGGGTAGAAGGGAAAGAAAAAATGAGAAAAGAAGGAGAAACAGAAACAAAACTTCTGAAAATAGGGAAGGGTGAGGGGTGGAAGGGAGGGAAGTGGAATAAAAAAACAAAAACAAGAAACAAGATATATCACATACAGGTAAAAAATCCAAATAATGAATGTGATCATAATGTATATGTGAAATGCACCGACAAACCTAATGAGTAATCTTTTAAAAACAACCAAATCTCCACTTTTGCAGTACTAGAGCTCAGAAGTCTAAAATGGGTCAGCAGAGCTATATTTCTTCCAGAGGCTCCAAGGGACAATCCATTTCCTTGGCTTTGCCGGCTTCCAGAAATCAATTTCCTGATTCAGAACCCTTCCTTCTCCAAAGCCAATGGTGCATCGCCCCATCTCTTTCTCCTTCTGTTGCCAAATTACCTGTTCCGACTCCAGCCCTCCTGCCTTCCTCTTAAAAGAACTCTTGTGATTAGATTGAGCCCGCCCAGATAATCCAGGATAATCTACCCTAAGATCTGTAAACTGATTGCATCAGCAAATTCTGTCTTTACCATGCAAGGTAATATATTTGCAAGTTCCAGGAATTAGAACATGGATATCTTTGGGGGGCTATTATTCATAATCGCCCATTTCTTTTATATGAAATACAAATAATTCCACTAAATATATTAATTTAGCAACCATGAGTTAACTGTGATATCTCCAGATGAGTAGATTATAGATGTTTTAATTTTCTTTGCTACTGTTATTTCTGAATTTTTTGCTTTCTTTTTAATAAAAGTACTTTGCAATGAAAGTGAAAATCAACACAGGTTATTCTTTAAAGAAGTCATCCTCTTAGAATCGGAGACACTAGGACCTCCAAGGTATTTTCAAGGCTGTCTGGTAAAATCTGTCTTCAAAACTGAGGAGGAAACCCAGCGAGGAGTGGGTGGCGGAGCACAGGTAGGTCAGTGGTAGGATTAGAACCAGGTCCAGGCCCTGACGCCGGACTCAGATTTGCCTTCTTCATGCTGCTGCCCCTCTGGCCACTGAGGTGAAGCACTCAGGTCACTTTATAGGAGCCTCGGTTCTAACAACTTCTGTCTAGGACATTGAGCAAATAAGAAATTCAGTGAAATTCAATATTCCGGTCTTTTCTATAGGAAAGACACCCAACGCTATCAGCATAGCCAAGTACTACAATGCAGCCTGCTTGAACATTGACTCCGTTGTTCTGGAAGCCATATCTGACAGCAGCAGCATCCCTGGGATGCGGGCCCGTGAACTCTGCATCAGGGCTACCATAGAGCTGTCCGTGAAGGAAGGAGAAAACTCTAGTAAGTCCCCACTCTCCCCGATTTGTTGTGGTCAAGTGGCTGGCACCCCTGCCGATAACACCCTTCTTCTCTGTGCCCCACTGGAGGCTGACTGGTAACAGCTGCCAACATGGCCCAGAGAAGATGTCTGTCCACCGAGCATGTACAGGCCTCCTGCCCTGCCTGATGCAGGCGTGCTCTTGGCATCTTGGAGAATGGGACCTTGAATGAAAGGCCACTGAGTGGGCTGACACCTGGAGGGGAGTGAACATGGGCTCGCTCAGCATGAAGGCTGCAGTAGAATTTCCATTTTCTGTGAAAGAGCAGGTTGGGATGAGTGGATTTCAATGGGGCAATTGGAGCTTTGGTAGAAATGAGCTTTGAAGGAGCAGGAGAAAAGTAATAGGCAAAAATAAGAAAGGACATCTCAGACCACGAAAGCAAGGAAGTTAATAGAACTGTATAACAGGGACTGGAAGGCAGACTAGTTCCGCCCAATCATAATTGACCTTCATTAGCAATTTGGATTTTATTGAAAAGATGAATTGGGGCAGTTTTCACAGTAAGGTTTCCCAGCAGTCAGAAAGTCATTGTAGAAAAGCTGCTCTTATAATCTCTTGTGAAGGAAGCAACTGAACCTGAAGATGGCTGGGTCTGGGCCAGCTGACCCACAATACCTGAGTGGCAAAGAATTGAAGGCGTCACACTGAGGCCAGACTCTTAAATGAAATGAATAGGACACACGAGTAAACACCGAATAGTTTCTCTGGTGTGAAAAACTAAAAGTGCAAATAAGGTTCAGATGGTATAATTGATCGTGCGAAATAGGAAGAAAAGGGCTAAAGAAGTAGGGGAAGTGGGAAGGGTAGGGGAAAGGAAAAAATATGGAAAAAGGAAAAAATTGGAAATAAAGTCTTTTACATGTAAGTAGAGAAGGGTGGAAGGGGTGAAAGAAGGGCAGGGGAATGGGGTAAAAATAAGAACCAAGATACATTATGTACAGGTACAAGAACCCAGTGATGAATGTACCTGTACTGTGTCCCTAAAAAGTACCGATAAACTTAATGAAGAAATTTTTTTAATTTAAAAAAATAAAGAATTGAAGGAGCGGCAGGCATCCAAGATCAAAGAAAGATTTTTCAACCACAAAAACTATGGGGCAAATGGTATCATTTTCCAAGATAGGGAAGGCAAGGAAGAAAAGCTCACTGGAGAGGAAATGAGTTGCATTTTTTGATCCCATTTGGTGAAGCCTGGGGTGACTGCCTGCCCCTCCAAAAGTCAAGAATCCTGGCTTCTTTGGATTCTACAGGGCAGGAGAGCATCTGCTCAATGGGAAAACACTGAACTTAAAACAGGGAGCCTGCTCAGAGCTGGATACCTCTTCTATAAATAGCCAGAAGAGGGAGCTACGGACAGGGAAAGGTCAGAAAATCGTAGAAGAGATTCGACAGCAGTGAAGGTCAGGCCTGGGTAGGAGGAGCCGGGTCAACAGTGAAGTGGGCAGGCGTTACCAAGATGAGGTCACTGGTGGTAAATGCTTGTGACGGAAGCAGGCAGAGCCTGGAGGGATTTGGCAGGGACAGGGCCTGGGCTGTGATTACAGCAGGACTGGGGGCTGAGGGCTTCATATTCTTTCGTTTCCAACAGTCCGTATAGCTATAATCAACTGGCGGGCGGGGAGGGGTGTCCCTAAACCCTAAAGCAAAGTAGGTTGTGGTGATAACTTTCCGGAGAATTCTAAGGGTTTATTTTGCTGAAATGGTTAACAGAAGCAATGAGTATTCGTGTCTGTGAAAGCTAGAGAAGCACTGATGCCGCCTAGCACATGGCTGCAACACACCATCTTGGAGGACCAAGAACATCTGCTACACTCCTGTTCCCCTGGGCACACTGGAGCCCCAGGAGCCGTAATGAGACAGGGCCAGTGAAGGAGGCCAAGCAATAGGGACCCAAAGGCTAGAAGGTGACAGGGGTTTATCAGAAAGGCCAAAGGCACTCCTGCAATGGTTTTCCCCAAACAGTTTTTAAACACATGGAATTTTGTGGGGGTTTTTTGTTTGGTTGTTTGTTTTGTTTTGTTTTTGTTTATGTTTTGTTTTTTGGTACCAGGGATTGAACTTGGGTCCTTACGCTTACAAGGCAGGCCACGGAACCGCTGAGCTAAATCCCCGGCCCCAACAAATGGAATTTTGGAAGGGAGCTTCTCAGGCAGTGGGGGAAGGAGGATCAGGAGACATTAACCTTGAAGTCGTGCTGCCAACAGTGCACTGATTACCTAGCTTGTCTGTTCATTTGGGTGACTCCACCAGGGATGGAGAAGGCCCTACCCTAATTCATTAGCCTCACCATTGCCTAAAACCTCAAAAGTCAGGTGCTGGGTTTCCAAGGCAGGGTCATAGTGTAGCCGCAGTTTCAGAAATGATCCTCAGAGCTGAAAGCGAAAGTAGATTCAGACCAATCTGGGACTTACTGGAAGGGTGAGCAGTAAGATGCCAGGACCCCGGCCTCAACTCTCCACTGACCCATCTTCAACCTTTGGTGGGTGGAGCCTCTCAGCCCTAGCTGTGTATGGGAATGGCACAAGGTTTCAGTGTGCCATACCCACTGTCATTTCCTTCCTATCCTAACGTGACTTTTAATTAAAACAAAAATTGCCTTCTCCTTCTAGCCCAGGAGGCTTCTGGAGGCCAAAGTGCCACAGTACAATCACGACAAAGCAGTGACAATTTGGGAAAGTTCACCTCGGAAATTACTCTAGTGACCCCGGAAATCAAACCTGGAAAGAGCATGCGTGGGAGTGTGTTGTTGTCCAAAAACAAGCCAGAGAGCCACAGTTCTGGATCACAGAAGCAGCACCACCAGCACCAATCTGAAACACCACAGGTACCAGCTAGGATCCTTCCTCCTCTTCCTTCTCCTCCTCCTCAGTATCTTGAAGCCAGGCCAGAGCTCTTCATTTCTAAAGATGTTCTTGCAGGCCAGCCTGATCACTGGCCTGTACACCCCACTAGTGCCCGGCAAGTTCCTTTTATGTTACAGGCATTGGGTTGGGTGAAAGTGAAATGACGATAAAGCAAAGTCCCTGAACACAAGTTGAACTGAAGAAAAGTGTGATGAGGCAGATAACCATGCTCACAAATGATTGCAATAAAGTGAGATCAGTGATAAGGGAGAGCTATAAAAGGAAATAGGTTGAGCCATAGGAAATGGCCAATATTCAACCACTTTGGAACTCCACAGAGCAATTTCCTACAGTTCAACCTAGTACTATGGGAATATTAAGGATAAAACCATTAATATAAGTGGAGGGAGGGCTGCAGAAAAAGCCTTGGAAAGTCATAAAGAAGTCACAGAGTTTGCTTGGCGTGCTGAGCGTGTTAGAGAGCAGTCTCGAAAAACTGGCAGGTGCTAAAGCCAGAGACAGTAGGGTTAGATGAATAACAAGTTGTTAAGTGGAAAAGTGAAGTCAAGTGAGGGCAGACTTTTAAGATGTTTGAAAGAAAGGGAACAAAAAGATAGGAGCAGTTGTTAGAGGGGTAAATCAAAAGGCAAGAGACTCCATTCTCAAGAAGCAGAGGTACAAGCAGTTCTGTAAAGAAAGGAACTGCTGGAGAAGCACAAGGTGATGGTTCATCCAAGAGGGTAATAGGATCCCAGGAGAAGGTAGGAAGGGGAGGATTAAGCATAATTAAAGGAGAAGAGAACTAGCTTCCTCTGGGATTAATAAAGGTAAAAACAGATACAGCTAAGAGTGAGAGAAGCAAGTTAAACAATGGAAGTTGGAGATTTTGTTGAATAGCTCTATGAATGTGAGGAGGCAGGGTCCTTTTAGTAGGAATCAGTCAAGAGGCTGGGGTTGCATAGCAGCATTCTGGAGAACAGCAAAGTACCAGTGGTCTCACTGCAGATAGAATAAGAAACTGGTGGTGGACAAGGAAAAACTAGTTGAGGATGGTGATAACCTGATCAAAACTAAGATTTCTCTAAGTGGCCCCCAGCAGAGGCAGAAGAAAAGGAAGTTGTTATTAGTTCAAAGAAGTGGGTATGGGTGTGGGGTTGAGGATGATGACATTGGCATGGAAAATCCAGGTAGACAAGAAAATTTAAAAAAAGACATAGAGCAGGAGCAACAGGAGGAGTTCAGGATCTAAGGCTCCTTACAGTCAGAGAATGCAGCAGCAGCAGCAGCAGCAGCAGCGGGCGAGGGAACTGTTTTGGAGAGGGTTGCTGTGGTGGATGGCGATCAGAGAAACTCTTTGTAGGAGAGGAGACTCCTGCATTGAGTAGGCCGGATGAATGGAGCAGAGTCATAGGTCTCCACAGGTAGGGAGATCTGAGAATTGGATTGGGAATATGGGTGGTGTAAGGCGTTCGGTCCTAATAGGAAAGGGAGTCTGAATGTTAGATGGGGCAAGTGGATAGAGCAGAGATGAAGGTCGTAGAAGAAATCTGCAGGCCCAATAAAGCATCTCATGGGGCTGGATTTGTGCCAGATGGCGTCTCTATTCTTGACTTCTATGCTACATTCTTTGAAGGCCTTGAAAAGTAGAGCACCACTGACTTTATTTTTCTTCTGGGGCACTATCCCTAACCTCTTCTTTTCCAAGATCTCAGATGATGTTCATGCATAAACTAAAATTCATATTTGCCACAAATAGAGTGTTATGGTGAGTCATTTTCTTCGGTTTGTTTCTGTCCACCTGGAAGTGAACTACGGAGAATACTTGAAAGGTAGCAGAAGACCCATTCTGACTACCATTCCCATTTGATAAATAAGAACTTAATGGTCCAGTGTAGAAATCCGACCTCATCCCCCACCAGGTGCTGTGCTCTGGTGTGAAAGGACTCTACTGTCAGGATGACAGAGTCCCCACCAGAGTGCTTCACTCAGGGACAGGGCTGCTTGGTCTTCTGGAAGCTCTACCAAATGCAATTTTAGTCATATTGCC